>NC_136262.1:120000459-120452959 GCF_964187855.1 Myxine glutinosa
CAATTCTGGTGTCAGAAGTGGGATCATCCAAGTGTGCAGACGAGGTGGACCCTCACGTTCCAGGTCGGGAAGGAGGCCTGCCGGCATCAAATTTGGGTAAGCATTTTTGCACATCGAAATTGAAGCCTCCTGCCTTGCTTTGGACGTGTGGACCTCTGTCGGCTGTACTACCTGGCTTGTATTCCGAACCATATTTAGTTTAAACCAGAGCAGCAGTGGGTAACGAATCGATTATACAGGGCGCCCGAGATAAGGAGGGATATCCCTCAGGTAAGCTTCCTGCGTGGGAAGCAGGTAGACCCATATGTGGGAGATAGATAATAGGTGTTAAGTTACTCCGGCGTGAGAACTGCGTTTAAGGCTAGGGATCGGGGGGCGACCCGATCTTAGGACTACCAGGAGGGATTAACCCAAGAAGGTAGGAAGAATGGGTAATAAGGTAGGAAAGGAGGGAGAGCCGTTGAAGAACACTCCAGCGTTTTACATGAAAAGAGATTATGGGTATGCTGCTTTGCAACCGAGCAAGGCATGGACTATATTGACCGAGGGTTTGAATACGCCTTGGCCAGAGGAAGGGTCATTTGCAATAGACAGGTTAGATGTGCTATATGGGGCTTTAGATGCCCTAGAGAAGAAGAAGAAGAGACTCCCACCTGATTCATGGAAGGTCTATAGTTGGTGGAAGGTGGAGGCCTTGAAGAGACAGGCAGCCTCCAGACAAGCGAGTTTGCGAGGAGAGTTGGGCAAATACCAAGATGAGCGCAAACAGGGTCCAAAGAAGCAGGGTAAACAGATGAAGGCGCTCGCAGCGCAGACAAGTCAGAGGCTAATGGTAGCCCGGATTAATTCCGATGAGAAGGAACAGGATGAGGAAGATGAAATCCCTGTTTCCTACCCCCCCCCCCCCCATGGTCCAGTCCCAGGATCTAAGGCACGTACCCGACACCAGGGCGCTATAGGGGAAACAAATGGGAGACCCCCTAAAGTTCAAAAGACCCCACAACCATCAGCCCCTCAAGTCGAGGACGATGGAGATAGCGGCACAGACACCCCGGGGTTTCCACCCCCGATAGGTCCAGGTCAGAAAGTTTACCCTTCACTAGTGGAGTATCGGGCACCAGTGCAACGTGCGATAGAAACAAAGGGAGTGTTCCCCATGCGATGCGTGGGAATAGACGCAAACGGCGTGGCAGTAAGGGAACGTGTGCCTTGGAAAGAATCTGATTTAACGGCCATGCAAAAGATGGTTCAGGAAATGTTGATCGACCAACCTTCGGATATAGTAATATTGCTCCGTCACTGGATTACAGAGGATGCCCCAGATTGGAGAGATATTTGTCATTTGGGAGCATCTATATTGCCACCAAAGGTATGGGTAAAGGCTAAAACCCTTTCATTATGGCCAATAGATGACCCCATGGCTCAGAATCCACCCATGACCGGAAACGATTGGGTCATTTTGAAAAATCATCTCCTGACCAACATTGGCAATGCGCTCGCGCCACCTGGAGGGCCAGATTGGGGAAAAATTGGGAACATAAAACAGAAAGCAGGAGAGACTATCGGCGATTACCGAGAGAGAATAGAAAAAGCGATAGCTCGATGGGGCGGGTTAGGATTAATCCAAGTCGAGGACCTACCCGCTCCCCTGGTGAACAATTACCTAGTAGAAGGGCTTCGGCCCGCATTAAAAAAACAAGTGCATGCCGTCCTTTTCGGTTGGAAAGGAATGGGGACCAATGAATTATGTACAAAACTCGAACAATGTCCGGGCTCCTCTTCGGAGGAAAAAAAGGAAATTAAAGAAGAAATGTTGCAGATGTTAGTAAGGGAAAAATTGGCCCAGCAACAAACAACAAGAACAATGGGGAGCAAGAAGAAACAAAAGGGGGCAAAAATAATGGGAAGTGACAGTGAGAGTGAGTCAAGTGATGACGAGACACTCGGTCCGGCACTGCAGGCAGCTGTGATGCAAGTACCCCGGGGACCACAACAAGGGCCTAGTGGGCCAGGGAATCAGACGTGGAGACAACCCCAACAACCCCAGTGGGCTGCTCCACCATGTTCTGTGCTAGGTCCCCCACCGGCCTATTGGTCACCACAAACACCCATGCCAGGATGGGCACCGCAATGGGGACCCTCCAATATGGGCCCCACCCCATGGGTTACCCCCAATTCGGGCATGCCATACGGGCCTTGTGCCCCAGTCCAACAAATGCCGAGGGGAGGGCAAGGGCGCCCACCTCCCTACAAAGGGGGGCGAAGGCCAAACCAACAGGGGGGTCCAGGACAGGGACCCCCAGGGAGAGGGGCATGTTTTGAATGTGGACAGATGGGCCACTGGAGACGGGATTGTCCAAATTATCCAAGGGGACCACGAGGACCCCAGGGACAGCAAGGGCCGTCATATGGAAACGCCTATTGACGGGACGAATGCGGGCCGCCAAAGGAATGTCCATTGATAACAATGACCCCAGATGAGGAACCGACCTTGACGTTAGATGTAAATGGACAACCACTAAAATTCTTAGTGGATACTGGTGCGACTCGCAGTTGTATCAATAAGGGACAACTACCTACTTTGAAACCGACACACAAAAGCGTCCAAATCCAGGGCGTTTCAGGAAAATTAGAAGTTCTCCCCGTATCAAAAGAGGCCCGAGTAATGTTCGGACCGCTAGAAGCTAAGCATGCATTTCTCATGACCACTACTGCCCCAACTAATTTACTAGGACGGGATTTGCTGTGTCGATTAGGTTGTAACATTGCGTGCACCAAAGAAGGTGTATACGTCGACGTCAGAGAATCGAACCGCGATTTGTTAATGATGGCATTGCAGCGCGCCAGCCCCACCGTGTATTGGTGGCGGTTGGAGGAAGGGGCTTTAGCAACATGGACTCATGTGATCGACACGATTGGCGCGCAAACGCAAGAAATTCGTGATTGGCTAGAAGAACACCACATAGCCACAAAATTGAAATATAATCCGCCGCATTGCACCGCATGTTATGACGCGACTGGGAGCGATGATTATTATTTAGACATGGTTGCGGCAGCTTTAGGGGAAACCTCTGATCTTCAATTATCACACATATGGATTGGCCGAGAGGGCATTGGGATTACGGTAACCTTGTCGCCACGCCAGAGATCAAAGGCTAAGTACCCCGAGGGGATGGTAGCGCATGTTACCCTTAGCACCGCCAGAGGATGGCCATCCGAGAGCATTGGATGGATGATGGACCGACTGCGGAAAACGCCAGTAAGGCGTCGATACAATGTTGAACACCGAACGGTCCATGTGTTGGACAACAATGAAGGGTTCATAATTAATTTGGCACCTCAGGACAGACGAGTTCGATTTGAGATGGTGGAACTGCCACCCAAAGCGGCACATATGGTCAGGGCGGTCCCCACGACTCCAGGGGACTCCGATGGATTGCTCAACACCGTCACTCCGTCACTATGGGCGCAACACGAGAATGAAGTAGGGCGCATTAGGAATGCACCTCCGTTGGTGATTCCAATTAAAGAAGGGTTACCTTTACCACACATTCGGCAGTACCCACTTCGGCACGAGGCCGACGCAGGCATTTTTCCGGTGATAGAATCGCTCGTGCAGCAAGGAATAATAATCGAAACCAACAGCCCATGTAACTCCCCCATTTTCCCAGTGCCAAAACCAATGACAGGAAAGTGGCGATTTGTGCAGGATTTGCGAGAGATTAATAAAATAATTCAGGGTATTCATCCGGTTGTACCAAATGCAGAAGTTTTGATGACTTCCATTCCGCCAGATGCTACACATTTTACAGTCATAGACTTGTGTTCCGCCTTCTTTTCAGTGCCAATAGCTCCAGAGTCCCAGTATCTCTTCGCTTTCACCTTCCGGGGGAGACAATTCACCTGGACAGTGCTTCCGCAGGGTTTCGCAAATAGCCCCACCTTGTTTTCACGAGCGCTGCACCGCGATCTCGCAGATGTCCAATTGGAAGGCGGCTCGGTGCTGTTGCAGTACATCGACAACTTATTAATCTGCTCTCCATCCAAGGCAGCCTGCGAGACGGATTCACTAGCGCTGTTAAATGCGCTAGCTGAGAAAGGCCACAAAGTAGGCCGGGAAAAATTGCAATTTGTGCGGGAAATAGTTACATACTTGGGACACGCGATTTCGCATGGGAGACGCGAGCTCAACGCGAGCCGGGTCACTGCCATCATGGAAACCCCGTTGCCTCGTACACAAAGGGAGGTGTTGCGATTTTTGGGAATGGCAGGGTATTGTCGTACATGGATAATTGACTATGCGTTATTAGCAAAACCTCTGTATGAGGCGACGAAAAACGACCAGCCACGGATGGTGAACTGGACGGACAATCGAATACGCTGCTACGAAGGGCTCAAACGAGCCCTGGTAACGGCCCCAACCTTGGGCCTTCCCGATTATAAAAAGGCCTTCACACTTTTCACCTATGCAGTAGGGGGATTCGCGCAATCCGTGTTAACTCAGACTCATGGAGATAAGGAACGTCCGGTAGCCTATTTCAGCAAAAAGCTTGATGCGGTAGAACAAGGCTTTCCGCTGTGTTTACAAGCCGTGGCGGCTGCCCGATACGCAGTTGAGTGGACGGCCGACATAGTAATGGGACATGCTGTCCTTTTACAGGTACCGCATTGCGTCCATACACTACTACAACAGCGAAACACACAGCATTTCACAGCCACTCGACTGATGCAATACGAAATGGCATTAATTATGGCACCCAACGTGACGGTGATGCGGTGTACCGTTCTTAACCCAGCGACACTTTTGCCAACAAAGGAGGAGGGAATCCCGCACGTTTGTACGGACGTGGTGCAGTTAATATCAACAGTAAGGCCTGACTTACAGGACACACCGCTACAGGAAGCCGATCACACCTATTACGTCGATGGTTCAGCCAAACGGGCTTGGGACGGATCCCTGTTATCTGGGTACGCAGTATGCTCGGATACGGAGACGGTCGAAAGCGGCCGCCTCCCGCCCACCTGGTCAGCACAACAAGCTGAACTGTACGCACTCACGAGAGCGTGCGAAGTAAGCGAGGAAAAAGCAGTGACAATTTATACAGACTCGGCATACGCACACGGAGTGGTCCACGACAAAGGGGCCATATGGAAAATGAGAGGGTTCCTCACTTCAGCGGGAGCACTCATCAAAAATGGGGACTTAGTGCGTAATCTGCTTCATAGTATTATGCTTCCACGTGAAATAGCTGTAGTTAAATGCCGAGGTCACCAGCGTACAGACGACGCTGTGGCCCGTGGAAACGCCCGAGCCGACGAAGCAGCAGCACAAGCGGCAAACCAACAGATTGGGTATAATATGCCAGTAGTTACGCGCAAACAGGGCGCTAAAGCGACCGCCCAGACAGACGTTCCGACATCCGCACCTACAGAGTTCGATGTAATACAATTACAAGCCGCGGCCTCAAACGTAGAACATCAAGATTGGATTAAATTGGGAGCTCAGCGCCCCGCGGAAGGACAAATGTGGACGATTAATGACAAACCCGTGGCACCGCGAGCTTTATTGCCATGGTTGGCACGCATGGCGCATCAAAATGGCCATGTGTGCCATAGGGGGGTGATGAGGCAGGTCACTTCCACCTGGGCAGCACCAGGCCTTTCGACTGTGGTTACCATGGTCTGTCGCTCGTGCGCTATATGTCAACGGCATAATAGGGGGGCACCCCCCAGACGCCACCACAACGTGGGTCACCCGGCTCCCGTCGGGCCGTTCTGTCATATCCAGTTCGATTTTTTCAATTTACCGCCTTGTATGTCCTTTAAGCATGTATTGGTAGTGGTGGACATGTTCACCAAGTGGGTGGAGGCCTACCCATGCGTCAGGGCTGACGCTATAACGGTGGCCAAGTGCCTTTTGCGGCACTTTATATGTCGATTCAGTGTCCCGCAGAAAGTGTCATCCGATCAGGGCGGGCACTTCACAGGTGACGTCATTAAAGCCGTGTTAAAGGCCTTGGGAGTGATACAGTCGTTCCACTGTGTTTACTACCCGCAATCGGCGGGACTTGTAGAACGAACGAATGGCACACTGAAAGGTAAGTTGGCAAAGATTTGCGACGAGACAGGCCTCAAGTGGCCGGAGGCCCTTCCGCTAGCGTTAATGAGCGTGCGCTCTACTCCAGGGCGCACCACTGGTCTCTCTCCGCACGAGATATTAATGGGTCGGCCCATGAGTTTGCCGGTATCGGCGCCAGTGGATATGGCAGCCCTTGAATTACCTATCATGGATGACATGCTTTTAAAGTTTTGCATAGGTCTCTCCCATGTGGCGCGCAGCATACATGAACGCGTTCGGGAGGCCCTGCCGGAGCCAGCAAGCAAGCCTATCCACACCTTCGAGGCAGGAGATTACGTGCTGGTGAAGCATTTCACCCGTAAGACTGAGCTCGAACCAAGGTGGACGGGGCCATACCAAGTTCTTCTGATCACACCAACAGCGGTGTTTTGTGAGGGCAAGTCGTCCTGGGTACATGCCACACATTGTAAGTTGGCCATACCCACAAACACAGACACCTCAAACGCACCACCACAGATCGAGGATGCTGCACCACCGCCTGTTAGGGGTGGCAATCACACTTAGTTTAATATACCGCTTTGCCAGCACTGCACCTGCCGCGTCACGCCTCAAGTGGGGGGACACGAGGGCATGGGCGAACACGGAGACATATGCATATGGCGACCAAACCGTTAAGGTCTACCGGCAGAGAGTTATCTGGGGCCAGAGGCTAAAACAGGTGTCTGCAACAGGTGCATGGGATGCTAAGAGAGGTATTAGAGGACATTGGATTGACTTTAAATTGAAATGAAAATTGAAAGGGTGGATTAGGAAAATGAATTTGTTCAAATAATCGTGGCATCTGTGGGATGCAACAATTTTGTGCCAGAATAGTGTATGGGAGCCGTCATCTGGGAAGCGTCGTTAAATGGCAGTAGGTTTAGACAGATATTGAAAGGGTTCGTGCAATGTCATTTTGGGGCTTATGGCTCGCCATTGTCTGTCTGCCAGTTATGGTGGGCAGAGGGAAGAGGGAGTGATACTGCTCTGGCCTCTTGCTTGGCAGAATTGAGTATTGCTGGTTTTACCCCTGTTCAAAATTGAGCTCTCGAGAACTGATTAACATTAGGATGCATCTCTCAAGGGACCCCTGGGTGGTCTCGAGAGCTGAGGTGTGAAATATGATGACGTTGTCTTATGGACACTTTGTGAGTGGCTAGACACGTGCCTGAAAGGGGAAATTGTATTCATAACTCATGTGGGTTGTGTCTGAAGAAAAGGTTTAAAAGGAAGTGTGAAGAAGGTCATGGAAAGTGCAAAGATGATTGGAGTGGAAAGTCGAATCAGATGGATTATTTGTCAATGACAGGTGACTGCAGGAATTGATGAGAAAGTGGAGGAAAAGGTTATAAAAGTTAATGGAAAAGACAGGAAATAAAGGAAAGTGGTTAGTTATGGACTGTTGTTTCGTGATAAGAAGGTGATACAAGGGGTTGGCTTGCACTGGGGGGGAGATGGTTGGTAAATCATGTATTATTAGATGTAGGGAAGATGATTAAAAGGAAGGTATTTTCGGAAATTGGTGAAAGTAAATATGGCATTCAAATTTCCAGACACGACACAGGAAATGCGGCTATGAATAAGCCAACCATCTGAGAGATAAGGTAACTAAATGCCAATTGGTGGGACGGGGGGCTAGGAATTTGATCATGGTGTGTGTAAGAAAGTATTTTTCAGGATGGACAATGAAGAAACCGCCGTCGGAAGACCATGATCTTGACCATAGAGGCCGTCGACCTGAATGGGTCCTTCAACAAGGCAGATGTGACCGGCGCTTCAGAATTTTGTATTGATTTTTGTGATGACTGTGATACTTGTGTTGAAAAATCCCTTGTGGGAACTGGCTGATGCCTGTATTGATTTTTGTGATGACTGTGATACTTGTGTGGTAAACCCCTTGCGTGTACTGGCTAACGCCTCTTATGTATTATGAATGATTGGCGAATAGATAGTCTCGCATTAGTAATGGAACGAATTGGAAACGAAACCCGAATCGCAGAACTACAATTGGAAAACGAATTAGTGCATATGCGAACGATGGTGATGCAGAATCAAGTGGCTTTGGATATGTTGTTGGCAGAAAAGGAAGGAGTATGTGGGGTAATCGATGAACCTATTGATGCTTGGGATTCTGATAATGATTATTTTAGTTGGGATGATTATACCTGTGATTTAGAAAGTGTAGGTTCTTTTAAAGGTTATTGCTATTATGCCAGCAGTAAGGAGCGGATGGCAAACATGTATCCGGAAGAACCACCCTCACCACCACTTACACCACCCAGCAATCACATGTACAAGGCTTGATGGCATTGAACGTAGATTGTTTGCCCTAATTCGCGAGGACCACGCCTGCATAAGGAGGGCCCTAAATCTGGCTGGCAACTGGGTCGCACCTACGCCGCTGCGAGGGTGGATTCGGAATCCGGCCGGGCGGCAGCAATCTCTTAACCAGGCGCCGTCGTCGCGAATTATGGCTAACAATTTATGCGTTGAATGTTAGACGGCCAGTTAGGGCCGGTATCTCTCTTTGAGCATACGTGACGCTATGTCGTGCCTGGCATGTGACTAATTGGGATGCTAACCACTAGGTATACGGTGTCTTTCCAAGGAGTTGTCTTGTAAAGACAAAGGAAGGAACTGTTAGCCATTAGGGTTTAAACCCCATGACTCAATTGATCATAAACATCTGAAATTATATATCGTGCTTCTGAAAACTGATTTGAACTCAGCTGCAGGCAGAGGCGAGTGGATAAAATGTGGTTTCGAGGCTCGAGGTGCAGGGTGGATCCTTAGCCCAGTAAACAAGTCCTTGAATGTATGTGCCAGACAGTAGATAAAATGCTCGCGACCCACGTACAGGGAAAACATGTCGCCAAACGCCTCCTTCATGAAGGGAATAATTAATTATATATCTTTGTAGTTTCTAGTATGTCTCCTAAATCAAGGATGTAACCAACCTTGGAAAGAAATATAGACATTACACATCCTTTGATAGTTATTGTATTCAGCATGTGTATCCAATCATTCATCTACCATTTAGCCTAGTGTATGAGAATATTTTCTTCGGCCTGCGCTCGGGTCTGATATGTTTAGATAAAGAGCCAAAAAGGCTCAGCCTATCCTATGCTTACATCTTTTTGTCTAAGTTTGGCCTTCTTCAGGAAGGGACGAGGGAAGGTGGGTCTTTATGGCCCAGGTTTTGCTATGTCTTTAGCGCAGATTCTTGTCTGATATTTTGCTATAAATGAAATGCCTTTTTACTTATTTTGCAGCGAGTGTCTTGAGGAATTGCCCGCTGCGTGTTAGGCGGTGCATTCTCGAGCCTTGCTCCACACTGTGTGTTTGTAATCGATTTTATTAAACATTGTTGCTCTGATTCTTCTTCTTCTTCCTTCCCTTGAGGTCTTCGACCGACATGTATGTATGTGTGTGTATGTGTGTGTGTGTGTGTGTGTGTGTTTTCACTGTACACACCTTGTCCATGCGAGTCGAATGGTTCAGGGTAAACTGAAATACACGGCATAAAAGGTCAATCACTGAACTCCATCCACATGTCCAATTTTATCAGCACCTTTTACTATAATCATAAGGGAGAGTACAAATCTGGAGAAAGTGACTTTATCCCTTATTGTGTGTAATGTCTGGGATTATTGATGTTCACAGGGATTGCTCCTTAGAACTTACATTGAGTGGCGTAAGGTGGGTATTGGGTGATGACGTCATAGGCTGTGTGCGCACACACATACAACACACCACGTAGTCACTTGAACTCATTAGATGTGATATTATTTTGTAAACGTCAGGGCCCTGCCCATCATCATCAGACGTTCAAATGAGAGTGATGCGTTTGTGTGTTGTGATGTGAAAGGAAGATTTCTGATAAGGTTCATGAGACACTGAACGAGGGTTAAAGGTCATCAAAGGTCACATTGTTACATCATTTAGTTTACCTTTACTACCCACCAATGACTTACAAGAGCAGAACTTGTCCCCATCTGATCAAATTTACAAACAAATTGGAACGAATGAAAAGGAAAAAAGAAGAACGTAAAATGTGTAAACTCACTGTTATAATCGTAACCTGCACACTCAGAGACACAGGTGAGAATCAAGAATTGAACACATCATGCGATTCCTTGAAACTCTGTTAGGTGCATCGGTTCAGCCACAGGTAACGAAGCGACGGAAGATGAAGAGTTCTTCGGTTAACGGACACGTGGTTGATGAGAGGTGCTGATGATGGGGAATGCTGAGCTGGAGTACAGTGATCTGGTGAGCTTGAATAGAAAATGATCTGGTGAGCAGGTGAGTTAAAGTAGTGACAAGTTAAAAACAATTACCTCCATCCACAAAATCGGGCCAGGCTGCAGGGTCTGGGACGTGGATGTTTGGGTACTGTGGATGTGTTTTGGGGTCAGGAGGTACCACATGTTCCTGCTGAGCTGTCACTGGAGACATCAAAGGTCAGGATTGTCTTTAATTGCCCCCCACACTCCCTGCCCCTCTCCCAACCCCAACACCAGGTTGTAATTGTTGTTTTTAAATTTCCCCTCCATCCTTTACCACAAGTGCTCAGCAGGGAGGCAGCCAGCAGGATGAGATGCTTCGCCATGTTGTGGAGATGCCTCTGGGATGGCCTTGGAAGGTAATGTCGGCTCAAGGTGAAACTGGCACGGACAAAGGTGAGTTTGACACAAAGTCTGCACCCTCAGCGTTATCCTGCCATGACACACAGGATGTCCGTCACCTCCATTTAATCCCACCAGGCCTTGAACTCACAAACTTTCATACCCAGGAAAACATCAAACTGTGATCAATATGTAGCATGGCAAGGGCAATGATTGATCATGTAGACTCCCACAGTTGTTTTTCAAATAATTTACATCACAGCGATTTAAAACAAGTGACAGTGATGTACAGTCTGTTATAGGGTGTTGTAACACGATAACAGCATTGTGTCATCCCTCATTAGTAATGTGTAGCTGCACGATGAGACACGTCGCCATTTTGTGCAGTGATATTCATCAGGCATAAAAGAGCGTGAACAAATTCAAATGAAATACACTTGGATTTGATTAAAATACATTCTCCATGGTGAATATAATCAATGTGGATTTGATTAAAATACATTCTCCATGGTGAATATAATCAATGTGGATTTGATTAAAATACGCTCTCCATGGTGAATATAAACAATGTGGATTTGATTAAAATACACTCTCCATGGTGAACATAATCAGTGGATTTGATTAAAATACACTCTCCATGGTGAATATAATCAATGTGGATTTGATTAAAATACACTCTCCATGGTGAATATAATCAATGTGGATTTGATTAAAATATATTCTCCATGGTGAATATAATCAATGTGGATTTGATTAAAATACGCTCTCCATGGTGAATATAATCAATGTGGATTTGATTAAAATACACTCTCCATGGTGAACATAATCAGTGGATTTGATTAAAATACACTCTCCATGGTGAACATAATCAGTGGATTTGATTAAAATACACTCTCCATGGTGAATATAATCAATGTGGATTTGATTAAAATACATTCTCCATGGTGAATATAATCTGTGGATTTGATTAAAATACGCTCTCCATGGTGAATATAATCAATGTGGATTTGATTAAAATACACTCTCCATGGTGAATATAATCAATGTGGATTTGATTAAAATACACTCTCCATGGTGAATATAATCAATGTGGATTTGATTAAAATACATTCTCCATGGTGAATATAATCAATGTGGATTTGATTAAAATACACTCTCCATGGTGAATATAATCAATGTGGATTTGATTAAAATATATTCTCCATGGTGAATATAAATCAATGTAGATTTGATTAAAATACGCTCTCCATGGTGAATATAATCAATGTGGATTTGATTAAAATACACTCTCCATGGTGAACATAATCAATGTGGATTTGATTAAAATACACTCTCCAGGGTGAATATAATCAATGTGGATTTGATTAAAATACACTCTCCATGGTGAATATAATCAATGTGGATTTGATTAAAATACACTCTCCATGGTGAATATAATCAATGTGGATTTGATTAAAATACGCTCTCCATGGTGAATATAATCAATGTGGATATGATTAAAATACACTCCATGGTGAAGATAATAAATGTGGATTTGATTAAAATACACTCTCCATGGTGAATATAATCAATGTGGATACGATTAAAATACATTCTCCATGGTAAATATAATCAATGTGGATTTGATTAAAATACACTCTCCATGGTGAATATAATCAATGTGGATTTGATTAAAATACACTCTCCATGGTGAATATAATCAATGTGGATTTGATTAAAACACACTCTCCATGGTGAATATAATCAATGTGGATTTGATTAAAATACAGTCTCCATGGTGAATATAATCAATGTGGATTTGATTAAAACACACTCTCCATGGTGAATATAATCAATGTGGATTTGATTAAAATACACTCTCCATGGTGAATATAATCAATGTGGATTTGATTAAAATACACTCTCCATGGTGAATATAATCAATGTGGATTTGATTAAAATACACTCTCCATGGTGAATATAATCAATGTGGATTTGATTAAAATACGCTCTCCATGGTGAATATAATCAATGTGGATTTGATTAAAATACGCTCTCTATGGTGAATATAATCAATGTGGATTTGATTAAAATACACTCTCCATGGTGAATATAATCAATGTGGATTTGATTAAAATACATTCTCCATGGTGAATATAATCAATGTGGATTTGATTAAAACACACTCTCCATGGTGAATATAATCAATGTGGATTTGATTAAAATACACTCCATGGTGAATATGATCAATGTGGATTTGATTAAAATACACTCTCCATGGTGAACATAATCAATGTGGATTTGATTAAAACACACT
This sequence comes from Myxine glutinosa, assembly GCF_964187855.1. NCBI lineage: Eukaryota > Metazoa > Chordata > Myxini > Myxiniformes > Myxinidae > Myxine > Myxine glutinosa. The sequence continues at coordinate 120,013,502 of NC_136262.1, forward strand.
CTCCATGGTGAATAGAATCAATGTGGATTTGATTAAAACACACTCTCCATGGTGAATATAATCAATGTGGATTTGATTAAAACACACTCTCCATGGTGAATATAATCAATGTGGATTTGATTAAAACACACTCTCCATGGTGAATATGATCAATGTGGATTTGATTAAAATACACTCTCCATGGTGAATATGATCAATGTGGATTTGATTAAAATACATTCTCCATGGTGAATATGATCAATGTGGATTTGATTAAAATACATTCTCCATGGTTAATATAATCAATGTGGATTTGATTAAAATACCGTCTCCATGGTTAATATAATCAATGTGGATTTGATTAAAATACATTCTCCATGGTGAATATAATCAATGTGGATTTGATTAAAATACATTCTCCATGGTGAATATAATCAATGTGGATTTGATTAAAATACATTCTCCATGGTAAATATAATCAATGTGGATTTGATTAAAATACATTCTCCATGGTTAATATAATCAATGTGGATTTGATTAAAATACCGTCTCCATGGTTAATATAATCAATGTGGATTTGATTAAAATACATTCTCCATGGTGAATATAATCAATGTGGACTTGATTAAAATACATTCTCCATGGTGAATATAATCAATGTGGATTTGATTAAAATACATTCTCCATGGTAAATATAATCAATGTGGATTTCATTAAAATACGCTCTCCATGGTGAATATAATCAATGTGGATTTGATTAAAACACACTCTCCATGGTGAATATAATCATTGTGGATTTGATTAAAACACACTCTCCATGGTGAATATAATCAATGTGGATTTGATTAAAACACACTCTCCATGGTGAATATAATCAATGTGGATTTGATTAAAATACACTCTCCATGGTGAATATAATCAATGTGGATTTGATTAAAATACACTCTCCAGGGTGAATATAATCAATGTGGATTTGATTAAAATACACTCTCCATGGTGAATATAATCAATGTGGATTTGATTAAAATACACTCTCCTTAGAGAATATAATCAATGTGGATTTGATTAAAATACACTCCATGGTGAATATGATCAATGTGGATTTGATTAAAATACACTCTCCATGGTGAATATAATCAATGTGGATTTGATTAAAACACACTCTCCATGGTGAATATAATCAATGTGGATTTGATTAAAACACACTCTCCATGGTGAATATTATCAATGTGGATTTGATTAAAACACACTCTCCATGGTGAACATAATCAATGTGGATTTGATTAAAACACACTCTCCATGGTGAACATGATCAATGTGGATTTGATTAAAATACATTCTCCATGGTGAATATGATCAATGTGGATTTGATTAAAATACATTCTCCATGGTTAATATAATCAATGTGGATTTGATTAAAATACCGTCTCCATGGTTAATATAATCAATGTGGATTTGATTAAAATACATTCTCCATGGTGAATATAATCAATGTGGATTTGATTAAAATACATTCTCCATGGTGAATCTAATCAATGTGGATTTGATTAAAATACATTCTCCATGGTAAATATAATCAATGTGGATTTGATTAAAATACGCTCTCCATGGTGAATATAATCAATGTGGATTTGATTAAAACACACTCTCCATGGTGAATATAATCAATGTGGATTTGATTAAAATACATTCTCCATGGTTAATATAATCAATGTGGATTTGATTAAAATACCGTCTCCATGGTTAATATAATCAATGTGGATTTGATTAAAATACATTCTCCATGGTGAATATAATCAATGTGGATTTGATTAAAATACATTCTCCATGGTAAATATAATCAATGTGGATTTGATTAAAATACGCTCTCCATGGTGAATATAATCAATGTGGATTTGATTAAAACACACTCTCCATGGTGAATATAATCAATGTGGATTTGATTAAAACACACTCTCCATGGTGAATATAATCAATGTGGATTTGATTAAAACACACTCTCCATGGTGAATATAATCAATGTGGATTTGATTAAAATACATTCTCCATGGTGAATATAATCAATGTGGATTTGATTAAAATACATTCTCCATGGTAAATATAATCAATGTGGATTTGATTAAAATACGCTCTCCATGGTGAATATAATCAATGTGGATTTGATTAAAACACACTCTCCATGGTAACTATAATCAATGTGGATTTGATTAAAATACGCTCTCCATGGTGAATATAATCAATGTGGATTTGATTAAAACACACTCTCCATGGTGAATATAATCAATGTGGATTTGATTAAAACACACTCTCCATGGTGAATATAATCAATGTGGATTTTATTAAAACACACTCTCCATGGTGAATATAATCAATGTGGATTTTATTAAAACACACTCTCCATGGTGAATATAATCAATGTGGATTTGATTAAAATACACTCTCCATGGTGAATATAATCAATGTGGATTTGATTAAAATACATTCTCCATGGTGAATACAATCAATGTGGATTTGATCAAAACACACTCTCCATGGTGAATATGATCAATGTGGATTTGATTAAAATACACTCTCCATGGTGAATACAATCAATGTGGATTTGATTAAAACACACTCTCCATGGTGAATGTGATCAATGTGGATTTGATTAAAATACACTCCATGGTTAATATAATCAATGTGGATTTGATTAAAACACACTCTCCATGGTGAATATGATCAATGTGGATTTGATTAAAATACACTCCATGGTTAATATAATCAATGTGGATTTGATTAAAATACATTCTCCATGGTTAATATAATCAATGTGGATTTGATTAAAATAAACCCTCCATGGTGAATATAATCAATGTGGATTTGATTAAAACACACTCTCCATGGTGAATATAATCAATGTGGATTTGATTAAAATACGCTCTCCATAATGAATATAATCAATGTGGATTTGATTAAAACACACTCTCCATGGTGAATATAATCAATGTGGATTTGATTAAAACACACTCTCCATGGTGAATATAATCAATGTGGATTTGATTAAAACACACTGTCCATGGTGAATATAATCAATGTGGATTTGATTAAAACACACTCTCCATGGTGAATATAATCAATGTGGATTTGATTAAAATACATTCTCCATGGTGAATATAATCAATGTGGATTTGATTAAAATACATTCTCCATGGTAAATATAATCAATGTGGATTTGATTAAAATACGCTCTCCATGGTGAATATAATCAATGTGGATTTGATTAAAATACATTCTCCATGGTAAATATAATCAATGTGGATTTGATTAAAATACGCTCTCCATGGTGAATATAATCAATGTGGATTTTATTAAAACACACTCTCCATGGTGAATATAATCAATGTGGATTTGATTAAAATACACTCTCCATGGTGAATATCATCAATGTGGATTTTATTAAAACACATTCTCCATGGTGAATATAATCAATGTGGATTTGATTAAAATACACTCTCCATGGTGAATATAATCAATGTGGATTTGATTAAAATACACTCTCCATGGTGAATACAATCAATGTGGATTTGATCAAAACACACTCTCCATGGTGAATATGATCAATGTGGATTTGATTAAAATACACTCTCCATGGTGAATACAATCAATGTGGATTTGATTAAAACACACTCTCCATGGTGAATATGATCAATGTGGATTTGATTAAAATACACTCCATGGTTAATATAATCAATGTGGATTTGATTAAAATACACTCTCCATGGTGAATATAATCAATGTGGATTTGATTAAAATACATTCTCCATGGTTAATATAATCAATGTGGATTTGATTAAAATAAACTCTCCATGGTGAATATAATCAATGTGGATTTGATTAAAATACACTCTCCATGGTGAATATAATCAATGTGGATTTGATTAAAATACACTCTCCATGGTGAATATAATCAATGTGGATTTGATTAAAATACGCTCTCCATGGTGAATATAATCAATGTGGATTTGATTAAAATACATTCTCCATGGTGAATATAATCAATGTGGATTTGATTAAAATACATTCTCCTTGGTGAATATAATCAATGTGGATTTGATTAAAATACATTCTCCAGGGTGAATATAATCAATGTGGATTTGATTAAAATACATTCTCCATGGTTAATATAATCAATGTGGATTTGATTAAAATAAACTCTCCATGGTGAATATAATCAATGTGGATTTGATTAAAATACACTCTCCATGGTGAATATAATCAATGTGGATTTGATTAAAATACACTCTCCATGGTGAATATAATCAATGTGGATTTGATTGAAATACATTCTCCATGGTGAATATAATCAATGTGGATTTGATTAAAATACATTCTCCTTGGTGAATATAATCTATGTGGATTTGATTAAAATACACTCTCCATGGTGAATATAATCAATGTGGATTTGATTAAAACACACTCTCCATGGTGAATATAATCAATGTGGATTTGATTAAAACACACTCTCCATGGTGAATATAATCAATGTGGATTTGATTAAAACACACTCTCCATGGTGAATATAATCAATGTGGATTTGATTAAAACACACTCTCCATGGTGAATATAATCAATGTGGATTTGATTAAAACACACTCTCCATGGTGAATATAATCAATGTGGATTTGATTAAAACACACTCTCCATGGTGAATATAATCAATGTGGATTTGATTAAAATACACTCTCCATGGTGAATATAATCAATGTGGATTTGATTAAAATACACTCTCCATGGTGAATATAATCAATGTGGATTTGATTAAAATACACTGTCCATGGTGAATATAATCTATGTGGATTTGATTAAAACACACTCTCCATGGTGAATATAATCAATGTGGATTTGATTAAAACACACTCTGCATGGTGAATATAATCAATGTGGATTTGATTAAAATACACTCTCCATGGTGAATATAATCAATGTGGATTTGATTAAAACACACACTCCATGGTGAATATAATCAATGTGGATTTGATTAAAATACACTCTCCATGGTGAATATAATCAATATGGATTTGATTAAAATACACTCTCCATGGTGAATATAATCAATGTGGATTTGATTAAAATACGCTCTCCATGGTGAATATAATCAATGTGGATTTGATTAAAATACACTCTCCATGGTGAATATAATCAATGTGGATTTGATTAAAATACATTCTCCATGGTGAATATAATCAATGTGGATTTGATTAAAATACATTCTCCATGGTGAATATAATCAATGTGGATTTGATTAAAATACGCTCTCCATGGTGAATATAATCAATGTGGATTTGATTAAAATACACTTCATGGTGAATATAATCAATGTGGATTTGATTAAAATACACTTCATGGTGAATATAATCAATGTGGATTTGATTAAAATACGCTCTCCATGGTGAATATAATCAATGTGGATTTGATTAAAATACACTTCATGGTGAATATAATCAATGTGGATTTGATTAAAATACGCTCTCCATGGTGAATATGATATGTGTGTGTGTGTGTGTGTGTGTGTGTGTGTGTGTGTGTGTGTGTGTGTGTGTGTATATGTATATTCATGTATGTGTGTGTGTGTGTGTGTGTGTGTGTGTATATGTATATTCATGTATGTGTGCTTGTGTGTGTGTGTGTGTGTGTGTGTGTTGCATATGTGTGACTCCGTGGTGCGTGTGTGTGACTGTGCACACGCATATGTGGATGCATTGTACCGTACACAGAATATACTGCTAATCTGCACGAAGTAAGCCACGTAACCTCACTGCGCCCCACCATCCCCCCATTCCCCTCTCTCCTCACAAACAACATCTGTTCCTCATCTCTCTCCCCTTCCTCTCTCTTTCTTTCTCCCCTTTCCTGCTAAATCCTTGTTTCCTTGAAATTCCTGAGTGCGTCTTGGTGTTCAGACTCACATTTCATCCTTCAAGCTTACATAAGTCACTAAGTCTGTCCATGCTCCATGGTTATCTGCTCACTCGTCTACCTGGGGTATTCGTGCCTCGTCCACGAGTACCACTGCCAGGTTATTGTCCCAGAACACGTGTCATGTTCACTTGCTACATAACGAGTGTCCATGTTGTTAGTAAACTCGGCAAGTTAACACCCAATTGGTGGAAAAGGCAAACACGGTCAGAATCACAAAGTCCTCCCTGCAACACGAAGCAAAAAAGAGGGATGGAAGGGACAAATGAGAATTAATGGAGACAACCACAGACACACAACATAATAAACACACAGACAAGCAACTTGAGAACAAACTGAGACAAACAAAAATGATAATGAACAATTGGCAGGAGACAGACAATACAGATGGAGAAATACAGCATGCGTACAAACATAATACAGACACATACACTTAACCATGTACCCACAACAGCATGCGTACACTTAACCATGTACACACAACAGATGTGTACCCACAAAGTACAGACACATACACTTAACCATGTACACATAACAGCATGCGTACACTTAACCATGTACACACAACAGCATGTGTACACTTAACCATGTACACACAACAGCATGCGTACACTTAACCATGTACACACAACAGCATGCGTACACTTAACCATGCACACACAACAGCATGCGTACACACAAAGTACAGACGCATACACTTGACCATGTACACACAACAGCATGTGTACACACAAAGTACAGACACATACACTTGACCAAGTACACACAACAGCATGCGTACACTTAACCATGTACACACAAAAGCATGCACACACACAAAGTACAGACACATACACTTAACCATGTAAACACAACAGCATGCGTACACACAAAGTGCAGACACATACACTTTACCATGTACACACAACAGCATGCGTACACACAAAGTACAGACACATACACTTAACCATGTACACACAACAGCATGCATACACACAAAGTACAGACACATACACTTAACCATGTACACACAACAGCATGCGTACACACAAAGTACAGACACATACACTTAACCAAGTACACACAACAGAATGCGTACACTTAACCATGTACACACAACAGCATGCGCACACACAAAGTACAGACACATACACTTAACCATGGAAACACAACAGCATTCGTTCACACAAAGTATAGACACTTACACGTAACCATGTACACACAACAGCATGCATACACACAAATTACAGACACATACACTTAACCATGTACACACAAAGTACAGACACATGCACTTAACGATGTACACACAACAGCATGAGTGCACACAAAGTACAGACACGTGCAATTAACCATGTACACACAACAGCATGCATACACACAAAGTACAGACACATACACTTAACCATGTACACACAACAGCATGCATACACACAAAGTACAGACACATACACTTAACCATGTGCACACAACAGCATGCGTACACTTAACCATGTACACACAACAGCATGCGTACACACAAAGTACAGACACATACACTTAACCATGTACACACACCAGCATGTGTGCACACATAGTACAGACACACACACACTTAACCATGTACACACAACAGCATGTGTACAGACAAAGTACAGACACATACACTTAACCATGTACACACAACAGCATGCATACACTTAACCATGTACACACAACAGCATGCGTACACACAAAGTACAGACACATACACTTAACCATGTACACACAACCGCATGTGTGCACACAAAATACAGACACATACACTTGACCATGTACACACAACAGCATGCATACACTTAACCATGTATACACAACAGCATGCATACACTTAACCATGTACACACAACAGGATGCGTACACTTAACCATGTTCACACAACAGCATGCATACACTTAACCATGTACACACAACAGCATGCATACACTTAACCATGTACACACAACAGCATGAGTGCACTGAACCATGTACACACAACAGCATGCGTACACACAAAGTACAGACATACACTTTACCATGTACACACAACAGCATGCGTACACTAAACCATGTACACACGACAGCATGCGTACAAACACAGTACAGACACATACACTTAACCGTGTACACACAACAGCATGCGTACACACATAGTACAGACACATACACTTAACCATGTACACACAACAGCATGCGTACACTTAACCATGTACACACGACCATGCGTACAAACACAGTGCAGACACATACACTTAGCCGTGTACACACAACAGCATGCGTACACAAAGAGTACAGACACAAACACTTAACCATGTACACACAACAGCATGCGTACACACATAGTACAGACACATACACTTAACCGTGTACACACAACAGCATGTATACACACATGGTACAGACACATACACTTAACCGTGTACACACAACAGCATGCATACACACATGGTACAGACACATACACTTAACCGTGTACACACAACAGCATGCATACACACATAGTACAGACACATACACTTAACCGTGTACACACAACAGCATGCATACACACATGGTACAGACACATACACTTAACCGTGTACACACAACAGCATGCATACACACATGGTACAGACACATACACTTAACCGTGTACACACAACAGCATGCATACACACATGGTACAGACACATACACTTAACCGTGTACACACAACAGCATGCATGCACACATAGTACAGACACATACACTTAACCGTGTACACACAACAGCATGCATACACACATGGTACAGACACATACACTTAACCGTGTACACACAACAGCATGCATACACACATGGTACAGACACAAACATTTAACCGTGTACACACGACAGCATGCATACACACATATTGTACAGATGCAGACTCACCCAACTCAGAGTTGTGTCCACCAAAGTTTCAGCAGCAAGTGATCTTGTCCCCACCCAGTGCTCTCTCCTTCCCGTCGACAATTTCGTCCAACAAAGCAATAGCGAGGCCGGGGGCAGTGAGATTGGTGCAGAGCTTGGGGGAAATGGCCTGAGAAGCTGGAGGGGTAAAACCCACAGATGGGAACACGAGGTACACGGCAGAGGAAACTGGGAAGATGGGAATGGGGGGAAAGTTGCAGAGTGAGCTTTATTGGGGTTGGGGGGCAGGGAGTAAGAATGGGTGGGGTAGAGGAGGTAGGGCTCAGATTGGAGAAAGTTTTATTATTTCCAGATTTTTAAAGAAAATAATGATGGTGGGAGGTAATCGAGAACCATCGCGGTCTTGAAGAGGTCATCACAACATCCCACATCCCTGAATACGACATTACTTACAGGGACATCAAAGTACACCATGGTTTGCAATCCCACAATCCTTACAGGGCCAAAGCACACCATGGTTTGCAATCCCATAATCCTTACAGGAACATCAAAGCACACCATGGTTTGCAATCCCATAATTCTTACAGGGCCACCAAAGTACACCATGGTTTGCAATCCCACAATTCTTACAGGGCCACCAAAGTACACCATGGTTTGCAATCCCATAATCCTTACAGGAACATCAAAGCACACCATGGTTTGCAATCCCATAATTCTTACAGGGCCACCAAAGTACACCATGGTTTGCAATCCCACAATCCTTACAGGGCCACCAAAGTACACCATGGTTTGCAATCCCACAATTCTTACAGGGCCACCAAAGTACACCATGGTTTGCAATCCCATAATCCTTACAGGGCCAAAGTACACCATGGTTTGCAATCCCATAATCCTTACAGGGCCAAAGTACACCATGGTTTGCAATCCCATAATTCTTACAGGGCCACCAAAGTACACCATGGTTTGCAATCCCATAATTCTTACAGGGCCACCAAAGTACACCATGGTTTGCAATCCCACAATCCTTACAGGACCATCAAAGCACACCATGGTTTGCAATCCCATAATCCTTACAGGACCATCAAAGCACACCATGGTTTGCAATCCCATAATCCTTACAGGACCATCAAAGTACACCATGGTTTTCAATCCCACAATTCTTACAGGACCACCAAAGTACACCATGGTTTGCAATCCCACAATCCTTACAGGGCCACCAAAGTACACCATGGTTTGCAATCCCATAATCCTTACAGGACCATCAAAGCACACCATCGTTTTCAATCCCACAATTCTTACAGGACCATCAAAGTACACCATGGTTTTCAATCCCATAATCCTTACAGGACCATCAAAGTACACCATGGTTTTCAATCCCACAATTATTACAGGACCACCAAAGTACACCATGGTTTGCAATCCCACAATCCTTACAGGACCATCAAAGCACACCATGGTTTGCAATCCCATAATCCTTACAGGACCATCAAAGCACACCATCGTTTTCAATCCCACAATTCTTACAGGACCATCAAAGTACACCATGGTTTTCAATCCAATAATCCTTACAGGACCATCAAAGTACACCATGGTTTTCAATCCCACAATTATTACAGGGCCACCAAAGTACACCATGGTTTGCAATCCCATAATCCTTACAGGGACATCAAAGTACACCATGGTTTGCAATCCCATAATCCTTACAGGGCCAAAGAACACCATGGTTTGCAATCCCATAATCCTTACAGGGCCAAAGAACACCATGGTTTGCAATCCCATAATCCTTACAGGGGCAAAGTACACCATGGTTTGCAATCCCATAATCCTTACAGGGCCATCAAAGCACACCATGGTTTGCAATCCCATAATCCTTACAGGGCCAAAGTACACCATTGTTTGCAATCCCACAATCCTTACAGGGCCATCAAAGCACACCATGGTTTGCAATCCCACATTTCTTAAAAGGCCACCAAAGTACACCATGGTTTGCAATCCCATAGTCCTTACAGGGCCAAAGTACACCATAGTTTGCAATCCCATAATCCTTACAAGCCCACCAAAGTACACCATGGTTTGAAATCCCATAATCCTTTCAGGGCCAAAGTACACCATGGTTTGAAATCCCATAATCCTTACAGGGACATCAAAGTACACCATGGTTTGCAATCCCATAATCCTTACAGGACCATCAAAGTACACCATGGGTTGCAATCCCACAAACCTTACAGGGCCATCAAAGTACACCATGGTTTTCAATCCCATAATCCTTTCAGGGCCAAAGTACACCATGGTTTGAAATCCCATAATCCTTACAGGGACATCAAAGTACACCATGGTTTGCAATCCCATAATCCTTACAGGACCATCAAAGCACACCATGGTTTGCAATCCCATAATCCTCACAGGACCATCAAAGTACAACCATGGTTTTCAATCCCACAATTCTTCCAGGACCATCAAAGTACACCATGGTTTGAAATCCCATAATCCTTGCAGGACCATCAAAGGACACCATGGTTTTCAATCCCACAATTCTTACAGGGCCATCAAAGGACACCATAGTTTGCAATCCCATAATCCTTACAGGGCCATCAAAGTACACCATGGTTTGCAATCCCATAATCCTTACAGGACCATCAAAGTACACCATGGTTTGCAATCCCATAATCCTTACAGGACCATCAAAGCACACAATGGTTTGCAATCCCATAATCCTGACAGAACCATCAAAGTACACCATGGATTTCAATCCCACAATTCTTGCAGGACCATCAAAGTACACCATGGTTTGAAATCCCATAATCCTTGCAGGACCATCAAAGGACACCATGGTTTTCAATCCCACAATTCTTACAGGGCCATCAAAGGACACCATCGTTTGCAATCCCATAATTCCTTACAGGGCCATCAAAGTACACCATGGTTTGAAATCCCATAATCCTTGCAGGGCCATCAAAGTACACCATGGTTTGAAATCCCATAATCCTTACAGGGCCATCAGAGTACACCATGGTTTGAAATCCCATAATCCTTACAGGGCCATCAAAGTACACCATGGTTTGAAATCCCATAATCCTTACAGGGCCATCAGAGTACACCATGGTTTGAAATCCCATAATCCTTACAGGGCCATCAAAGTACACCATGGTTTGAAATCCCATAATCCTTGCAGGGCCATCAAAGCACACCATGGTTTGAAATCCCATAATCCTTGCAGGGCCATCAAAGTACACCATGGTTTGAAATCCCATAATCCTTACAGGGCCATCAAAGTACACCATGGTTTGAAATCCCATAATCCTTGCAGGGCCATCAAAGCACACCATGGTTTGAAATCCCATAATCCTTACAGGACCATCAAAGTACACCATGGTTTTCAATCCCACAATTCTTACAGGACCACCAAAGTACACCATGGTTTGCAATCCCACAATCCTTACATGGCCACCAAAGTACACCATGGTTTGCAATCCCATAATTCTTACAGGGCCACCAAAGTACACCATGGTTTGCAATCCCACAATCCTTACAGGACCATCAAAGCACACCATGGTTTGCAATCCCATAATCCTTACAGGACCATCAAAGCACACCATCGTTTTCAATCCCACAATTCTTACACGACCATCAAAGTACACCATGGTTTTCAATCCCATAATCCTTACAGGACCATCAAAGTACACCATGGTTTTCAATCCCACAATTATTACAGGGCCACCAAAGTACACCATGGTTTGCAATCCCATAATCCTTACAGGGACATCAAAGTACACCATGGTTTGCAATCCCATAATCCTTACAGGGACATCAAAGTACACCATGGTTTGCAATCCCATAATCCTTACAGGGCCAAAGAACACCATGGTTTGCAATCCCATAATCCTTACAGGGGCAAAGTACACCATGGTTTGCAATCCCATAATCCTTACAGGGCCATCAAAGCACACCATGGTTTGCAATCCCATAATCCTTACAGGACCATCAAAGCACACCATGGTTTGCAATCCCATAATCCTTACAGGGCCATCAAAGCACACCATGGTTTGAAATCCCATAATCCTTGCAGGACCATCAAAGAACACCATGGGTTGCAATCCCACAAACCTTACAGGGCCATCAAAGTACACCATGGATTTCAATCCCATAATCCTTTCAGGGCCAAAGTAAACCATGGTTTGAAATCCCATAATCCTTACAGGGACATCAAAGTACACCATGGTTTGCAATCCCATAATCCTTACAGGACCATCAAAGCACACCATGGTTTGCAATCCCATAATCCTTACAGGACCATCAAAGTACACCTGGTTTTCAATCCCACAATTCTTCCAGGACCATCAAAGTACACCATGGTTTGAAATCCCATAATCCTTGCAGGACCATCAAAGGACACCATGGTTTTCAATCCCACAATTCTTACAGGGCCATCAAAGGACACCATAGTTTCCAATCCCATAATCCTTACAGGGCCATCAAAGTACACCATGGTTTGAAATCCCATAATCCTTGCAGGGCCAACAAAGTACACCATGGTTTGAAATCCCATAATCCTTACAGGGCCATCAGAGTACACCATGGTTTGAAATCCCATAATCCTTACAGGGCCATCAAAGTACACCATGGTTTGAAATCCCATAATCCTTGCAGGGCCATCAAAGCACACCATGGTTTGAAATCCCATAATCCTTGCAGGGCCATCAAAGCACACCATGGTTTGAAATCCCATAATTCTTGCAGGGCCATCAAAGCACACCATGGTTTGAAATCCCATAATCCTTACAGGGCCATCAAAGTACACCATGGTTTGAAATCCCACAATTCTTCCAGGACCATCAAAGTACACCATGGTTTGAAATCCCATAATCCTTGCAGGACCATCAAAGGACACCATGGTTTTCAATCCCACAATTCTTACAGGGCCATCAAAGGACACCATAGTTTGCAATCCCATAATCCTTACAGGGCCATCAAAGTACACCATGGTTTGCAATCCCATAATCCTTACAGGACCATCAAAGTACACCATGGTTTGCAATCCCATAATCCTTACAGGACCATCAAAGCACACAATGGTTTGCAATCCCATAATCCTGACAGAACCATCAAAGTACACCATGGATTTCAATCCCACAATTCTTGCAGGACCATCAAAGTACACCATGGTTTGAAATCCCATAATCCTTGCAGGACCATCAAAGGACACCATGGTTTTCAATCCCACAATTCTTACAGGGCCATCAAAGGACACCATCGTTTGCAATCCCATAATTCCTTACAGGGCCATCAAAGTACACCATGGTTTGAAATCCCATAATCCTCGCAGGGCCATCAAAGTACACCATGGTTTGAAATCCCATAATCCTTACAGGGCCATCAGAGTACACCATGGTTTGAAATCCCATAATCCTTACAGGGCCATCAAAGTACACCATGGTTTGAAATCCCATAATCCTTACAGGGCCATCAGAGTACACCATGGTTTGAAATCCCATAATCCTTACAGGGCCATCAAAGTACACCATGGTTTGAAATCCCATAATCCTTGCAGGGCCATCAAAGCACACCATGGTTTGAAATCCCATAATCCTTGCAGGGCCATCAAAGTACACCATGGTTTGAAATCCCATAATCCTTACAGGGCCATCAAAGTACACCATGGTTTGAAATCCCATAATCCTTGCAGGGCCATCAAAGCACACCATGGTTTGAAATCCCATAATCCTTACAGGACCATCAAAGTACACCATGGTTTTCAATCCCACAATTCTTACAGGACCACCAAAGTACACCATGGTTTGCAATCCCACAATCCTTACATGGCCACCAAAGTACACCATGGTTTGCAATCCCATAATTCTTACAGGGCCACCAAAGTACACCATGGTTTGCAATCCCACAATCCTTACAGGACCATCAAAGCACACCATGGTTTGCAATCCCATAATCCTTACAGGACCATCAAAGCACACCATCGTTTTCAATCCCACAATTCTTACACGACCATCAAAGTACACCATGGTTTTCAATCCCATAATCCTTACAGGACCATCAAAGTACACCATGGTTTTCAATCCCACAATTATTACAGGGCCACCAAAGTACACCATGGTTTGCAATCCCATAATCCTTACAGGGACATCAAAGTACACCATGGTTTGCAATCCCATAATCCTTACAGGGACATCAAAGTACACCATGGTTTGCAATCCCATAATCCTTACAGGGCCAAAGAACACCATGGTTTGCAATCCCATAATCCTTACAGGGGCAAAGTACACCATGGTTTGCAATCCCATAATCCTTACAGGGCCATCAAAGCACACCATGGTTTGCAATCCCATAATCCTTACAGGACCATCAAAGCACACCATGGTTTGCAATCCCATAATCCTTACAGGGCCATCAAAGCACACCATGGTTTGAAATCCCATAATCCTTGCAGGACCATCAAAGAACACCATGGGTTGCAATCCCACAAACCTTACAGGGCCATCAAAGTACACCATGGATTTCAATCCCATAATCCTTTCAGGGCCAAAGTAAACCATGGTTTGAAATCCCATAATCCTTACAGGGACATCAAAGT
The DNA here is from genome assembly GCF_964187855.1 of Myxine glutinosa. Taxonomy (NCBI): domain Eukaryota; kingdom Metazoa; phylum Chordata; class Myxini; order Myxiniformes; family Myxinidae; genus Myxine; species Myxine glutinosa. The sequence continues at coordinate 120,028,869 of NC_136262.1, forward strand.
ACACCATGGTTTGCAATCCCATAATCCTTACAGGACCATCAAAGCACACCATGGTTTGCAATCCCATAATCCTTACAGGACCATCAAAGTACACCTGGTTTTCAATCCCACAATTCTTCCAGGACCATCAAAGTACACCATGGTTTGAAATCCCATAATCCTTGCAGGACCATCAAAGGACACCATGGTTTTCAATCCCACAATTCTTACAGGGCCATCAAAGGACACCATAGTTTCCAATCCCATAATCCTTACAGGGCCATCAAAGTACACCATGGTTTGAAATCCCATAATCCTTGCAGGGCCAACAAAGTACACCATGGTTTGAAATCCCATAATCCTTACAGGGCCATCAGAGTACACCATGGTTTGAAATCCCATAATCCTTACAGGGCCATCAAAGTACACCATGGTTTGAAATCCCATAATCCTTGCAGGGCCATCAAAGCACACCATGGTTTGAAATCCCATAATCCTTGCAGGGCCATCAAAGCACACCATGGTTTGAAATCCCATAATTCTTGCAGGGCCATCAAAGCACACCATGGTTTGAAATCCCATAATCCTTACAGGGCCATCAAAGTACACCATGGTTTGAAATCCCATAATCCTTGCAGGGCCATCAAAGCACACCATGGTTTGAAATCCCATAATCCTTGCAGGGCCATCAAAGCACACCATGGTTTGAAATCCCATAATCCGTGCAGGACCATCAAAGCACACCATGGTTTGAAATCCCATAATTCTTGCAGGGCCATCAAAGTGCACCATGGTTTGAAATCCCATAATGCTTGCAGGGCCATCAAAGGACACCATGGTTAGCAATCCCTTAATCCTTGCAGGGCCAAAGTACACCATGGTTTGAAATCCCATAGTCCTTGCAGGACCATCAAAGTACACCATGGTTTGCAATCCCATAATCCTTGCAGGACCATCAAAGCACACCATGGTTTGAAATCCCATAATCCTTGCAGGACCATCAAAGTACACCATGGTTCGCAATCCCATAATCCTTACAGGACCATCAAAGTACACCATGGTTTGCAATCCCATAATCCTTGCAGGACCATCAAAGTACACCATGGTTTGCCATCCCACAATCCTTACAGGACCATCAAAGTGCACCATGGTTTGAAATCCCACAATCCTTGCAGGGCCATCAAAGGACACCATGGTTTGCAATCCCATAATCCTTGCAGGACCATCAAAGTACACCATGGTTTGAAATCCCATAATCCTTGCAGGACCATCAAAGTACACCATGGTTTGCAATCCCACAATCCTTACAGGACCATCAAAGTACACCATGGTTTGCAATCCCATAATCCTTGCAGGACCATCAAAGCACACCATGGTTTGAAATCCCATAATCCTTGCAGGACCATCAAAGTACACCATGGTTCGCAATCCCATAATCCTTACAGGACCATCAAAGTACACCATGGTTTGCAATCCCATAATCCTTGCAGGACCATCAAAGTACACCATGGTTTGCAATCCCACAATCCTTACAGGACCATCAAAGCACACCATGGTTTGAAATCCCATAGTCCTTGCAGGGCCATCAAAGTGCACCATTGTTTGAAATCCCATAATGCTTGCAGGGCCATCAAAGGACACCATGGTTAGCAATCCCTTCATCCTTGCAGGGCCATCAAAGCACACCATGGTTTGAAATCCCATAATCCTTACAGGACCATCAAAGCACACCATGGTTTTCAATCCCACATTTCTTAAAAGGCCACCAAAGTACACCATGGTTTGCAATCCCATAATCCTTACAGGGCCAAAGTACACCATTGTTTGCAATCCCACAATCCTTACAGGGCCATCAAAGCACACCATGGTTTGCAATCCCATAATCCTTACAGGACCATCAAAGCACACCATGGTTTTCAATCCCACATTTCTTAAAAGGCCACCAAAGTACACCATAGTTTGCAATCCCATAATCCTTACAGGGCCAAAGTACACCATAGTTTGCAATCCCATAATCCTTACAAGGCCACCAAAGTACACCATGGGTTGCAATCCCACAAACCTTACAGGGCCATCAAAGTACACCATGGTTTTCAATCCCATAATCCTTTCAGGGCCAAAGTACACCATGGTTTGAAATCCCATAATCCTTACAGGGACATCAAAGTACACCATGGTTTGCAATCCCATAATCCTTACAGGACCATCAAAGCACACCATGGTTTGCAATCCCATAATCCTTACAGGACCATCAAAGTACAACCATGGTTTTCAATCCCACAATTCTTCCAGGACCATCAAAGTACACCATGGTTTGAAATCCCATAATCCTTGCAGGACCATCAAAGGACACCATGGTTTTCAATCCCACAATTCTTACAGGGCCATCAAAGGACACCATAGTTTGCAATCCCATAATCCTTACAGGACCATCAAAGTACACCATAGTTTGCAATCCCATAATCCTTACAGGACCATCAAAGTACACCATGGTTTGCAATCCCATAATCCTTACAGGACCATCAAAGTACACCATGGTTTTCAATCCCACAATTCTTGCAGGACCATCAAAGTACACCATGGTTTGAAATCCCATAATCCTTGCAGGACCATCAAAGGACACCATGGTTTTCAATCCCACAATTCTTACAGGGCCATCACAGGACACCATAGTTTGCAATCCCATAATTCCTTACAGGGCCATCAAAGTACACCATGGTTTGAAATCCCATAATCCTTGCAGGGCCATCAAAGTACACCATGGTTTGAAATCCCATAATCCTTACAGGGCCATCAGAGTACACCATGGTTTGAAATCCCATAATCCTTACAGGGCCATCAAAGTACACCATGGTTTGAAATCCCATAATCCTTGCAGGGCCATCAAAGTACACCATGGTTTGAAATCCTATAATCCTTGCAGGGCCATCAAAGCACACCATGGTTTGAAATCCCATAATCCTTACAGGACCATCAAAGTACACCATGGTTTTCAATCCCACAATTCTTACAGGACCACCAAAGTACACCATGGTTTGCAATCCCACAATCCTTACATGGCCACCAAAGTACACCATGGTTTGCAATCCCATAATTCTTACAGGGCCACCAAAGTACACCATGGTTTGCAATCCCACAATCCTTACAGGACCATCAAAGCACACCATGGTTTGCAATCCCATAATCCTTACAGGACCATCAAAGCACACCATCGTTTTCAATCCCACAATTCTTACAGGACCATCAAAGTACACCATGGTTTTCAATCCCATAATCCTTACAGGACCATCAAAGTACACCATGGTTTTCAATCCCACAATTATTACAGGGCCACCAAAGTACACCATGGTTTGCAATCCCATAATCCTTACAGGGACATCAAAGTACACCATGGTTTGCAATCCCATAATCCTTACAGGGACATCAAAGTACACCATGGTTTGCAATCCCATAATCCTTACAGGGCCAAAGTACACCATGGTTTGCAATCCCATAATCCTTACATGGCCAAAGTACACCATGGTTTGCAATCCCATAATCCTTACAGGGCCATCAAAGCACACCATGGTTTGCAATCCCATAATCCTTACAGGGCCAAAGTACACCATTGTTTGCAATCCCACAATCCTTACAGGGCCATCAAAGCACACCATGGTTTGCAATCCCATAATCCTTACAGGACCATCAAAGCACACCATGGTTTGCAATCCCATAATCCTTACAGGACCATCAAAGCACACCATGGTTTTCAATCCCACATTTCTTAAAAGGCCACCAAAGTACACCATGGTTTGCAATCCCATAATCCTTACAGGGCCAAAGTACACCATAGTTTGCAATCCCATAATCCTTACAAGGCCACCAAAGTACACCATGGTTTAAAATCCCATAATCCTTGCAGGACCATCAAAGTACACCATGGGTTGCAATCCCACAAACCTTACAGGGCCATCAAAGTACACCATGGTTTTCAATCCCATAATCCTTTCAGGGCCAAAGTACACCATGGTTTGAAATCCCATAATCCTTACAGGGACATCAAAGTACACCATGGTTTGCAATCCCATAATCCTTACAGGACCATTAAAGCACACCATGGTTTGCAATCCCACAATTCTTCCAGGACCATCAAAGTACACCATGGTTTGAAATCCCAAAATCCTTGCAGGAACATCAAATGACACCATGGTTTTCAATCCCACAATTCTTACAGGGCCATCAAAGGACACCATAGTTTGCAATCCCATAATACTTACAGGGCCATCAAAGTACACCATGGTTTGAAATCCCATAATCCTTGCAGGGCCATCAAAGTACACCATGGTTTGAAATCCCATAATCCTTACAGGGCCATCAGAGTACACCATGGTTTGAAATCCCATAATCCTTACAGGGCCATCAAAGTACACCATGGTTTGAAATCCCATAATCCTTGCAGGGCCATCAAAGCACACCATGGTTTGAAATCCCATAATCCTTGCAGGGCCATCAAAGCACACCATGGTTTGAAATCCCATAATCCTTGCAGGGCCATCAAAGTACACCATGGTTTGAAATCCCATAATTCTTGCAGGGCCATCAAAGTGCACCATGGTTTGCAATCCCATAATCCTTGCAGGGCCATCAAAGTGCACCATGGTTTGAAATCCCATAATTCTTGCAGGGCCATCAAAGTACACCATGGTTTGAAATCCCATAATCCTTGCAGGGCCATCAAAGTGCACCATGGTTTGAAATCCCATAATGCTTGCAGGGCCATCAAAGGACACCATGGTTAGCAATCCCTTAATCCTTGCAGGGCCAAAGTACACCATGGTTAGCAATCCCTTAATCCTTGCAGGACCATCAAAGTACACCATGGTTTGCCATCCCACAATCCTTACAGGACCATCAAAGGACACCATGGTTTGCAATCCCATTATCCTTGCAGGACGATCAAAGTTCACCATGGTTTGATAATCCCATAATCCTTGCAGGACCATCAAAGTACACCATGGTTTGCAATCCCACAATCCTTACAGGACCATCAAAGTACACCATGGTTTGCAATCCCATAATCCTTGCAGGACCATCAAAGCACACCATGGTTTGAAATCCCATAATCCTTGCAGGACCATCAAAGTACACCATGGTTTGCAATCCCATAATCCTTACAGGACCATCAAAGTACACCATGGTTTGCAATCCCATAATCCTTGCAGGACCATCAAAGTACACCATGGTTTGCAATCCCACAATCCTTACAGGACCATCAAAGCACACCATGGTTTGCAATCCCATAATCCTTGCAGGACCATCAAAGTACACCATGGTTTGAAATCCCATAGTCCTTGCAGGACCATCAAAGTACACCATGGTTTGCAATCCCATAATCCTTGCAGGACCATCAAAGTACACCATGGTTTGAAATCCCATAGTCCTTGCAGGGCCATCAAAGTGCACCATTGTTTGAAATCCCATAATCCTTACAGGGCCATCAAAGTACACCATGGTTTGAAATCCCACAATCCTTACAGGACCATCAAAGTACACCATGGTTTGAAATCCCATAATCCTTGCAGGGCCATCAAAGGACACCATGGTTTGAAATCCCATAATCCTTGCAGGGCCATCAAAGCACACCATGGTTTGAAATCCCATAGTCCTTGCAGGGCCATCAAAGTGCACCATTGTTTGAAATCCCATAATGCTTGCAGGGCCATCAAAGGACACCATGGTTAGCAATCCCTTAATCCTTGCAGGGCCAAAGTACACCATGGTTTGAAATCCCATAGTCCTTGCAGGACCATCAAAGTACACCATGGTTTGCAATCCCACAATTCGTACAGGACCATCAAAGCACACCATGGTTTGAAATCCCACAATCCTTACAGGACTATCAAAGTACACCATGGTTTGAAATCCCATAATCCTTGCAGGGCCATCAAAGGACACCATGGTTTGAAATCCCATAATCCTTGCAGGGCCAAAGTACAACATGGTTTGAAATCCCATAGTCCTTGCAGGACCATAAAAGTACACCATGGTTTGCAATCCCACAATCCTTGCAGGACCATCAAAGTACACTATGGTTTGCAATCCCACAATCCTTACAGGACCAACAAAGTACACCATGGTTTGAAATCCCATAGTCCTTGCAGGGCCATCAAAGTGCACCATTGTTTGAAATCCCATAATGCTTGCAGGGCCATCAAAGCACACCATGGTTTTCAATCCCACAATTATTACAGGGCCACCAAAGTACACCATGGTTTGCAATCCCATAATCCTTACAGGGACATCAAAGTACACCATGGTTTGAAATCCCACAATCCTTACAGGACCATCAAAGTACACCATGGTTTGAAATCCCATAATCCTTGCAGGGCCATCAAAGGACACCATGGTTTGAAATCCCATAATCCTTACAGGACCATCAAAGTACACCATGGTTTGAAATCCCATAATCCTTGCAGGGCCATCAAAGCACACCATGGTTTGAAATCCCATAGTCCTTGCAGGGCCATCAAAGTGCACCATTGTTTGAAATCCCATAATGCTTGCAGGGCCATCAAAGTACACCATGGTTTGCAATCCCACAAGCCTTACAGGGCCATCAAAGCACACCATGGTTTGAAATCCCATAGTCCTTGCAGGACCATCAAAGTACACCATGGTTTGCAATCCCATAGTCCTTGCAGGACCATCAAAGTACACCATGGTTTGAAATCCCATAATCCTTGCAGGACCATCAAAGCACACCATGGTTTGAAATCCCATAGTCCTTGTAGGACCATCAAAGTACACCATGGTTTTCAATCCCACAATTATTACAGGGCCACCAAAGTACACCATGGTTTGCAATCCCATAATCCTTACAGGGACATCAAAGTACACCATGGTTTGCAATCCCATAATCCTTACAGGGACATCAAAGTACACCATGGTTTGCAATCCCATAATCCTTACAGGGCCAAAGTACACCATGGTTTGCAATCCCATAATCCTTACAGGGCCAAAGTACACCATGGTTTGCAATCCCATAATCCTTACAGGGCCAAAGTACACCATTGTTTGCAATCCCACAATCCTTACAGGGCCATCAAAGCACACCATGGTTTGCAATCCCATAATCCTTACAGGACCATCAAAGCACACCATGGTTTGCAATCCCATAATCCTTACAGGACCATCAAAGCACACCATGGTTTTCAATCCCACATTTATTAAAAGGCCACCAAAGTACACCATGGTTTGCAATCCCATAATCCTTACAGGGCCAAAGTACACCATAGTTTGCAATCCCATAATCCTTACAAGGCCACCAAAGTACACCATGGTTTGAAATCCCATAATCCTTGCAGGACCATCAAAGTACACCATGGGTTGCAATCCCACAAACCTTACAGGGCCATCAAAGTACACCATGGTTTTCAATCCCATAATCCTTTCAGGGCCAAAGTACACCATGGTTTGAAATCCCATAATCCTTACAGGGACATCAAAGTACACCATGGTTTGCAATCCCATAATCCTTACAGGACCATCAAAGCACACCATGGTTTGCAATCCCATAATCCTTACAGGACCATCAAAGTACACCATGGTTTTCAATCCCACAATTCTTCCAGGACCATCAAAGTACACCATGGTTTGAAATCCCATAATCCTTGCAGGACCATCAAAGGACACCATAGTTTGCAATCCCATAATCCTTACAGGGCCATCAAAGTACACCATGGTTTGAAATCCCATAATCCTTGCAGGGCCATCAAAGTACACCATGGTTTGAAATCCCATAATCCTTACAGGGCCATCAGAGTACACCATGGTTTGAAATCCCATAATCCTTACAGGGCAATCAAAGTACACCATGGTTTGAAATCCCATAATCCTTGCAGGGCCATCAAAGCACACCATGGTTTGAAATCCCATAATCCTTGCAGGGCCATCAAAGCACACCATGGATTGAAATCCCATAATCCTTGCAGGGCCATCAAAGCACACCATGATTTGAAATCCCATAATCCTTCCAGGGCCATCAAAGTACACCATGGTTTGAAATCCCATAATTCTTGCAGGGCCATCAAAGCACACCATGGTTTGAAATCCCATAATCCTTGCAGGGCCATCAAAGCACACCATGGTTTGAAATCCCATAATCCTTGCAGGGCCATCAAAGGACACCATGGTTTGAAATCCCATAATCCTTACAGGGCCATCAAAGTACACCATGGTTTGAAATCCCATAATCCTTGCAGGGCCATCAAAGCACACCATGGTTTGAAATCCCATAATCCTTGCAGGGCCATCAAAGCACACCATGGTTTGAAATCCCATAATCCTTGCAGAGCCATCAAAGCACACCATGGTTTGAAATCCCATAATCCTTACAGGGCCATCAAAGTACACCATGGTTTGAAATCCCATAATTCTTGCAGGGCCATCAAAGCACACCATGGTTTGAAATCCCATAATCCTTGCAGGGCCATCAAAGCACACCATGGTTTGAAATCCCATAATCCTTGCAGGGCCATCAAAGCACACCATGGTTTGAAATCCCATAATCCTTACAGGGCCATCAAAGCACACCATGGTTTGAAATCCCATAATTCTTGCAGGGCCATCAAAGGACACCATGGTTTGAAATCCCATAATCCTTGCAGGGCCATCAAAGCACACCATGGTTTGAAATCCCATAATCCTTGCAGGGCCATCAAAGTACACCATGGTTTGAAATCCCATAATTCTTGTAGGGCCATCAAAGTGCACCATGGTTTGAAATCCCATAATGCTTGCAGGGCCATGAAAGGACACCATGGTTAGCAATCCCTTAATCGTTGCAGGGCCAAAGTACACCATGGTTTGAAATCCCATAGTCCTTGCAGGACCATCAAAGGACACCATGGTTAGCAATCCCTTAATCGTTGCAGGGCCAAAGTACACCATGGTTTGAAATCCCATAGTCCTTACAGGACCTTCAAAGTACACCATCTATCTATAATTCCAGTAATCTCTGTCTGTCTGTCTGTACGTTTGTTTGTTTGTCTGTGACCGCTGTTTCTCGACAACCACGGGTCCGATATACTTGAAACTTGCCAGGTATATTGCTGGGGACCCGAGGATGTGCCTTTTCAAGGTTTCATATTAATCGGACAATTACTTACCGAGCTATGTCCAAAAAACGATTCAACCAATCAGAGAGCAGCGAACGATCGCGTGTGCCGAACGTGGCGGGCACACTCTGCCTCGGATGGCACATTTGAGAGCGTATTCATTTATTTCACGTTTGCAAACTATGTTGGCGTTAAACTATGTTTTACAACTAATAAAAACGAATTTGCGATTCATTCGCTTTCCTGCGCGTTTGTGCACGCGATGGCGATTTCTTTACCAAACTCCGGAAGCCGTTCGCTTTGGACCAAACCATTGCATGTAAATAGAGGGGGGGGATTGTCACCACTCGCAAGCCGTTCGCTTTGGACCAAACCATTTCATGTAAATAGAGGGGGGGGGATATAATTTTAGATATAGATATAGTACGGGCATGCCCTAGTCTATCTATAATTCCAGTAATCTCTGTCTGTACGTTTGTCTGTGACCGCTGTTTCTCGACAACCACGGGTCCGATATACTTTTAACTTGCCAGGTATATTGCTGGGGACCCGAGGATGTGCCTTTTCAAGGTTTCATATTAATCGGACAATTACTTACCGAGCTATGTCCAAAAAACGATTCAACCAATCAGAGAGCAGCGAACTATCGCGTGTGCCGAACGTGGCGGACACACTCTGCCTCGGATGGCACATTTGAGAGCGTATTCATTTATTTCACGTTTGCAAACTATGTTGGCGTTAAACTATGTTTTAAAACTAATAATAAAACTAATAAAAACGAATTTGCGATTCATTCGCTTTCCTGCGCGTTTGTGCACGCGATGGCGATTTCTTTACCAAACTCCGGAAGCCGTTCGCTTTGGACCAAACCATTTCATGTAAATAGAGGGGGGGGGGGGATTGTCACCACTCGCAAGCCGTTCGCTTTGGACCAAACCATTTCATGTAAATAGAGGGGGGGGATATAATTTTAGATATATATATAGTACGGGCATGCCCGAGTCTATCTATAATTCCAGTAATCTCTGTCTGTCTGTACGTTTGTCTGTGACCGCTGTTTCTCGACAACCACGGGTCCGATATACTTTTAACTTGCCAGGTATATTGCTGGGGACCCGAGGATGTGCCTTTTCAAGGTTTCATATTAATCGGACAATTACTTACCGAGCTATGTCCAAAAAACGATTCAACCAATCAGAGAGCAGCGAACGATCGCGTGTGCCGAACGTGGCGGACACACTCTGCCTCGGATGGCACATTTGAGAGCGTATTCATTTATTTCACGTTTGCAAACTATGTTGGCGTTAAACTATGTTTTACAACTAATAAAAACGAATTTGCGATTCATTCGCTTTCCTGCGCGTTTGTGCACGCGATGGCGATTTCTTTACCAAACTCCGGAAGCCGTTCGCTTTGGACCAAACCATTTCATGTAAATAGAGGGGGGGGATTGTCACCACTCGCAAGCCGTTCGCTTTGGACCAAACCATTTCATGTAAATAGAGGGGGGGGGATATAATTTTAGATATATATATAGTACGGGCATGCCCTAGTGGTTTGAAATCCCACAATCCTTGCAGGGCCATCAAAGGACACCATGGTTTGTAATCCCATAATCCTTGCAGGACCATCAAAGTACACCATGATTTGAAATCCCATAATCCTTGCAGGACCATCAAAGTACACCATGGTTTGCAATCCCACAATCCTTACAGGACCATCAAAGTACACCATGGTTTGCAATCCCATAATCCTTGCAGGACCATCAAAGCACACCATGGTTTGAAATCCCATAATCCTTGCAGGACCATCAAAGTACACCATGGTTTGCAATCCCATAATCCTTACAGGACCATCAAAGTACACCATGGTTTGCAATCCCATAATCCTTGCAGGACCATCAAAGTACACCATGGTTTGCAATCCCACAATCCTTACAGGACCATCAAAGCACACCATGGTTTGAAATCCCATAGTCCTTGCAGGGTCATCAAAGTGCACCATTGTTTGAAATCCCATAATGCTTGCAGGGCCATCAAAGCACACCATGGTTTGAAATCCCACAATCCTTACAGGACCATCAAAGTACACCATGGTTGGAAATCCCATAGTCCTTGCAGGACCATCAAAGCACACCATGGTTTGAAATCCCACAATCCTTGCAGGACCATCAAAGTACACCATGGTTTGCAATCCCATAGTCCTTGCAGGACCATCAAAGTACACCATGGTTTGCAATCCCACAATCCTTACAGGACCATCAAAGTACACCATGATTTGCAATCCCATAGTCCTTGCAGGACCATCAAAGTACACTATGGTTTGAAATCCCATAATCCTTGCAGGACCATCAAAGTACACCATGGTTTGCAATCCCATAATCCTTGCAGGACCATCAAAGCACACCATGGTTTGAAATCCCATAGTCCTTGCAGGACCATCAAAGTACACCATGGTTTTCAATCCCATAATCCTTACAGGACCATCAAAGTACACCATGGTTTGAAATCCCATAATCCTTGCAGGACCATCAAAGTACACCATGGTTTGCAATCCCATAATCCTTGCAGGACCATCAAAGCACACCATGGTTTGAAATCCCATAATCCATGCAGGACCATCAAAGTACACCATGGTTTGCAATCCCACAATCCTTACAGGACCATCAAAGTACACCATGGTTTGCAATCCCATAGTCCTTGCAGGACCATCAAAGTACACCATGGTTTGCAATCCCATAATCCTTACAGGACCATCAAAGTACACCATGGTTTGCAATCCCATAATCCTTACAGGACCATCAAAGTACACCATGGTTTGCAATCCCATAATCCTTGCAGGACCATCAAAGTACACCATGGTTTGCAATCCCACAATCCTTACAGGACCATCAAAGTACACCCTGGTTTGCAATCCCATAATCCTTACAGGACCATCAAAGTACACCATGGTTTGCAATCCCATAATCCTTACAGGACCATCAAAGTACACCATGGTTTGAAATCCCATAATCCTTGCAGGACCATCAAAGTACACCATGGTTTGCAATCCCATAATCCTTGCAGGACCATCAAAGCACACCATGGTTTGAAATCCCATAGTCCTTGCAGGACCATCAAAGTACACCATGGTTTTCAATCCCATAATCCTTACAGGACCATCAAAGTACACCATGGTTTGCAATCCAATAATCCTTGCAGGACCATCAAAGCACACCATGGTTTGAAATCCCATAATCCTTGCAGGACCATCAAAGTACACCATGGTTTGCAATCCCACAATCCTTACAGGACCATCAAAGTACACCATGGTTTGCAATCCCATAGTCCTTGCAGGACCATCAAAGTACACCATGGTTTGCAATCCCATAATCCTTACAGGACCATCAAAGTACACCATGGTTTGAAATCCCATAATCCTTGCAGGACCATCAAAGTACACCATGGTTTTCATGTTCCTGTAGTGAACCCCTCCTTCCCTTCATTTGCAACCCTTGTCCCTGTATTTGCCTCCTCCCTTAGCACACTGTCGTGGACAAAAATATTGGCACCATAGCACTTTTTACAAATAATTCAACACTTCTTCCAAAAAAAATTGAAATTAAGAAATCTTTTGGTATCCACAAATGTATTTCTTTTTTGTGCAGTGGAACAAAACAAAAAAAGCTGAAAAAGTTACTAAATCTTATCTTATTCCACACAGAAATCCTAATATGGCTTGGACAATATTATTGGCATCTTTTAGAATAGTAAGGGCATTTTATGAGATATTTCACAAATCTGTTAACTAAATTGTTACCAAAAAATTTCTTCACCAATATGTTTGTAAAGGTGTGTAATAACATGTGTTAAAATGTTGAAGTTCAACTCCCGTGGGAAACCCAGAAAAAAAGCTGTTGAATTCGGGTACCGAAAAATTATTTTCGAGAATTTTTATTTTTTTTAATCGGCCCTTAAGTAACTTATGAGGGGTCAAATAAGGGTTTTTCATGATTCTGAGTTGATTGTTAACATTTATATTTTCACTTTTACATTTACACACAAAGTAGCTTTTATTTCACATACATATATAATACTCAAGAGTTATTTCTCATTCACAATGTCAGAAGTTTCAACAGTCATTGTCTATGTCTTCTTCAGACTCAACAACATCATGACTGCAGTTTCTGCATGTAATGCCATTACAGACTCCACAGGCCGAGATGCACGTGACCCCATTCTTCTTGCAGCTGCATCGCCGGTTGCTGCAATCTCCATGACAATTACAGCTCGTGAACTGCAATAGCTCCTCAGGAGCCGTGGGGTCCAGTGTTGGAACTGGCTCATACCCATGCACACCTATTGTCCATCCATAGTCACTGGGGTTCAGAGACATGCTCTGTAGAAGGATCCAGTCCCGGGTCTGCAGGTAGGCACGGAGTGAATGTTGTGCAGCTGCACCCTCTGTTGGAGGTAGAGTCTCTGGTTTGATCACTCCTGCCGCTGCCTTCCTTGAGAACATGTTGTACCGAATTTCACCCAATGTAGTATCTCGTCCATGGTAAATGTACTTGAAAATCGCAGTACCAGCCTGAATCACTGTTTCCTTGGTGGCTTCTGTGTCAAGGAAGATGTCGATGTACTCAGCCGCGTCCCCTTCGCAAAACCTAAAAAAAAGCACCAGGTCTATGTCAAGTAAAGTATAATGTAAAACAGAAATAAAATTATTATTATTTTTAACATTTATACTACTAGGGCATTGCCCGTACTATATCTATATCTAAAATTATATCCCCCCCCTCTATTTACATGAAATGGTTTGGTCCAAAGCGAACGGCTTGCGAGTACGGTGACAATCCCCCCCCTCTATTTACATGCAATGGTTTGGTCCAAAGCGAACGGCTTCCGGAGTTTGGTAAAGAAATCGCCATCGCGTGCACAAACGCGCAGGAAAGCGAATGAATCGCAAATTCGGTTTTATTAGTTTTAAAACATAGTTTAACGCCAACATAGTTTGCAAACGTGAAATAAATGAATACGCTCTCAAATGTGCCATCCGAGGCAGAGTGTGTCCTCCACGTTCGGCACACGCGATCGTTCGCTGCTCTCTGATTGGTTGAATCGTTTTTTGGACATAGCTCGGTAAGTAATTGTCCGATTAATATGAAACCTTGAAAAGGCACATCCTCGGGTCCCCAGCAATATACCTGGCAAGTTAAAAGTATATCGGAGCCGTGGTTGTCGAGAAACAGCGGTCACAGACAAACAAACGTACAGACGTACAAACGTACAGAGATTACTGGAATTATAGATAGATGATGACAATGATTATAATTAGGTTTACTCTTCATGAAATGGAGAGTAACCTATTATATTACTGCTAGAGTTTTTCTTATTATTATTCTTCCACCCTATTTTGCACCTCCGAAAACTTCATAATTAAGTTTCTCAGCAACCGCTGGTCGGATTGACAGGAAATTTTCATCAAATGATCGGCTAGGCTCGTAGAATTTTTTAATGCTAATGATGACCTCATAGGTCACGTGGTATGGGCGCCATCTTGTAAAACACCTTCAACTTTGCCCCTCTGTATCTCCGAAACGGCTCAATGGAAAAATTTGAGGAATGGCTCATTCTAAAGAACTCTGCAATGGGAACAAAAAACATGTGTATTGAGTATATCAAAAATGCTAACGTTAAGAGGTTAGAATTCGTCAAACACAGTTTTTCTCCCCCGAAAATGAGATTTTTTCCCCAGATGCTTAGTTAAAAAAACTCAGAATGCGAAAATTTTCGAAGTCATACGTCACATGGTTCGGCCGCCATCTTGTTTTCCGTGAAAAAACACAAAAAACCCTTTTTCTCCGCAACGGCTGAACGGATCGAGCCCAAACTTGGCATGCATATTCGGATACCCATGACGAACAAAAAAGTCAGCGAGCACGACGTCATCCGACACGTGGTTTCAGAGTTATGACGTTTTTAAATTTCAAACTAGAAATGGAATCACCTCCATAATTTGTGGAGGTATCGAGTGGAAACTTTACACAAATGTTCCTCATGGGGGGATGTTTAATCGTTACTTGAGACGTTTTTTTACGTCACATGGTTTGGCCGCAATAAATAATGGAAGTTAAATTTTAAAAAGCTTGTAACTCTTGAACCACTGCATGGATCGACTTGAATTTTTAATGCAATGTAGCTCTCATCAGGTGGAACAAGTGTACAAAATTTCAAGATGATTGGATGTACGGTCGCGAAGCTAAAGTCTTTATTGTTGAAAGAAGAAGAAACACACCATTTTGTCCTCCCAGGCCACGACATCATCCGACATCAGTGCGATTGCCATTTTCAGTTTTAATTTCCTTTAAAAAACATTTTCTCTGCAATAATAGGGCCGATTGAGATAAAATTTTCACCATAGGAGGGACTCGGTCTGTAGAATATTTTAATGGTAAATATGACGTCGCAGGTCACGTGGTTCGGCCGCCATCTTGTTTTTCGTGAAAACACGAAAACCCCTTTTTCTCTGCAACGGCTGAACAGATCGAGGCCAATCTTTGCACGCAGAATCGCATGCCCATGACGAACAAAAAAGTCAGCGAGGGCGACGTCATCCGACACATGGTTTCAGAGTTATGACGGTTTAAAGCATGAACCTTTAAAACGTAGCTCCTCCCTCATTTTTGATCCAATCGAGGAGAAACTTCACAGGTCTGTTCAGCATGTCAGTCTACTAAAATGTCATTTTAGAATTTGCGATAGGTCACGTGGTTTGGCAGATATCGTTAATTAAACGATTTTTAAAAAAATGGATATCTCTTGAATCGCTTTATTGATCGACGTGAAACTTCATACTGTAGTAGAAGTCATGAAGAGTAACAAGTGTGCAAAATTTCAAGATGATTGGATGTACGGTCGCGAAGCTATAAGTCTTTATTGTTCAAAGAAGAAGAAACACACCATTTTGTCTTTCCATAACGTGCTCACGATAACGCGATCTCCCGCGGTCATTTGAACCGCAAAAAAAATTATAATTGCATATTTGTCAATAGATGAGGCATATTAACAAACGAATGAAACAGATTTGCTCAAATTCTGACTATTTTTAACTCGATCGTATTTCACTGAAAGTAAGCCCATCAAGGCGCGTACGTAATACACGAAAATACAATGGCCCATTTGCGCATATGCAAACATCCATCCACATATTACGTAAGGTGCTGTGTGAGAAGGAAATGGCTGTCATGGTCGTAATTGGTCTTGAAATTTGCGCAAATAAATGCCCTACACGATGCCGTTTATTTCGTCACAATCCATCCAGCCGATCTGAAGTTATATGAAGAAATGCATTTACGTCGTGACGTCATCACGCGATTTTCGAATTCAGACGTCTTTTCGGAAATTAAATAAAGATATAAATCGAAATGAATCATGTCCGCGATCTGCGCATGCGCGGTTTTCTCAGTCGCTTTTCAGTGGCATCGCAGTGCAACCCATCTGCGCATGCGCCAGCTATTTAAAATTGGGTCGCCACGGCAAAATCCAAGATGGCCGCCACCATGTATGTCTGAACCTTGCAACCTGCATATCTTGAAAAATAAGCGAAGTAGCAACTTCTAATTTGGTGTGTGGGTGTATCTAGGCACAAGGAAGAACGCTATCGAAAATTGGGTCGCCACGTCAAAATCCAAGATGGCCGCCACCATATATATGTCTGACCTTGCAACCTGCTTATCTTGAAAAATAAGCGTGTGTGTGTGTAGGGGGGATGTGTGTGTGTGGGGGGGTGGAGGGATGTGTGTGTGTTTGTGTGTAGGTGGGGGGGGGGGGGTTGGTTGTGTGTGTGTGTGTGTGTGTGTGTGTGTGTGTGTTTGGGGGTAGGGGTGTGGGTGGGGTTAGGGGGGATGTGTGTATGTGTGTGTGCATGTGTGTGTGTGTGTGTGTGTGTGTGTGTGTGTGTGTGTGTGTGTGTGTGTGTGTGTGTGTGTGTGTGTGTGTGTGTGTGTGTGTGTGTGTGTGTGTGTGTGTAGGGGGGATGTGTGTGTGTGTGTGTGGGGGGAGGGATGTGTGTGTGTGTGTGGGGGGGGGGAGGGATGTGTGTGTGTGGGTGTGTGTGTGTGTTTGGAAGGGTGTGCATGTGGGGGGAGGGGTGTGGGTGTGTGTGTGGGAGGGGGTAGGGGGGATGTGTGTGTGTGTGTGTGTGTGTGTGTGTGTGTGTGTGTGTGTGTGTGTGTGTGTGTGTGTGTCGGGGTTGTATCCAAGGGGGTTGTGTCAAAGCATGTCCAATGAAAGTGGGGTTGTATCACAAGTGGGGTTGTATGAAAAGTGGGGTTGTATCAACAGTGGGGTTGCATCAAAAGTGGGTGCGAGTAAACCGGTCATCACTGCCAGCAGTTTTAAAGTGGCAGTTCTAGTTATTATTATTATTAGTATTAGTATTATTTGCCGACGTAATAGTAGTATTATCATTATTACCTGGCAAATAGAGTTGTTTTCCCATGACCAGCGATTGCAGAAACCGTATCACACCCCGTGAAGGCATGACAGAAGAGCAGGTAGCTCTTCTGTGTTTCGGAGAGAGATTCTTTGATCTTTCGGACGTCATAAGAGCCGTTTGATGTGGTTAAGAAGAGTGGATGGTGGCTGTCTGAGCTATGGTGCACCAGCATTACCAGCACGTCTGCATCTTCTGCCCGCACCTGAAAATATAACAACATGTACAAAGCATAATGAACCGTTCAAGAACAGATTTAACTTTTCAACAGTGTGAATTCTCTTATTTTTAAATTACCCCATCTCCCCCCGGGCTCCATCCAATAGTTATACTAACTGAAGACACAAATGGTACTGACCTCAACAGAGCCATCTGAAGCAGCAGCCAATGCCTCTCTCACAATTGAAGTGTCAGCATCATTGTCACACTGCTCCACAGTGATGTGATGTTTTTGGAAGGTTTAAGAGAGATGGTGGATGAGCTCACTCTTCTTATGAGTGTTGTCCAGAAACTTTGCTCTTGGGGTCCAGTTGGACATATCCGGTCGAATCTGGAGATTACAGCAGGAATTCTTGGTACGCCGGATGTGGTCGTGATCTTTTGGTGATCTGCTGTAGCCATCGAAGACCACAATGATCTTCTGGGAGCAGCGGCCCAGATACTGCACGTAGCTCAGGTAACTGTTGGCGATCTCCTGCCAGGTCTGACGTTGTTCCCACTTCACCATGTAGACAAGCCATCCGCCATCAATTACGAGGGTGCAGCAGGGTTGGTTAGTCAAGTCAAGTGGATCAGTTAACGCCTTCAGGCTTGTATTTGAAAAGTCTGCCTTGTTTGCCTTGTTCATCTTCTGATCTTTGTTGCTGAACAGGGACAATGGGAAGGGAGTCAGCTCATACTGTAAGCTTGTCTCAACTGTCATATCCCGCTGGGCGAAAATGATCAGTCGGTTGAACAACTGGCACTCTGTATTTCTTTCTAGCTTGTGCTGGATTATTTTTGTAGAGCTGGGCTGGTTGGTTCCAAAGAATGCATACATCCTGATACAGGAGGTCAACTGACTGTGATCTTCTAGAACTGCAGCCAGTTGATGAACTGAACTCACAAGTAGTGCGTCTTCTCTTCAACTTTGATGACTCTTTCTCTGCCTTTGATGCTTGAGCTGACTTCTTGGTGGTTGCAACAAAGTTGTTGTACAGATCATTTTTACACTTCTGGTGGTACCTCAGTTTTCCTTCCTTTTGAGCCTCCTTCATACGTTCCACAACAGTAACATTTTCGACAGTTTCTGCTTGTTTCAATAAAGTTGAGTATCCCTTTGGAGTTGCCTGTTTGAGCCTTTCAGCTGGTGTATCCGAGCGTGCACAGATGAAGCAATTGAGCACAGGTGGAGTAACGTCTTCATCCATATTGCTAGACTCCATGTCCTGCAAAGTAGAAAATGAGATATATTTAGAAATTATTTTTCCACAAAGGAGTGTCTGTGGTGAAATATAAATGTTAACAATCAACTCAGAATCATGAAAAACCCTTATTTGACCCCTCATAAGTTACCTAAGGGCCGATTTAAAAAAATAAAAATTCTCGAAAATAATTTTTCGGTACCCGAATTCAACAGCTTTTTTTCTGGGTTTGCCACGGGAGTTGACCTTCACCATTTTAACACATGTTATTACACACCTTTACAAACATATTGGTGAAGAAATTTTTTGGTAACAATTTAGTTAACAGATTTTCATATGTTTCCCTTAGTAGAAGTTGTTAGACATAATTAGTTTCAAGCAGGTGATTCTCCTTTACTTTGGAATTGAACTCACCTTTGGTGAGTTGCAGGTGCCTGCAATATAAAAATCACTCATTCAACCAGTTTGAATAGAGAAAAGGAGTCATTCTGCTGTTTTGTGTCACTGTCTGTACACAATGAGCATGGAGAAAAGAAAGAAAACCAGAGAAATGTCTGAGGAGGTCAGACACAAGATTGTAGCCAAGCATGGACAACCTCAAGGCTACAAGTCCATCTCCAGAGACCTTGATGTTCCTGTGTCCAATGTACGCAATGCTATCAGGAAGTTTAAGGCCCATGGCACTGTGGCCAACCTCCCTGGACGTGGTGGCAAGAGAAACCTTGATCAAAGATTGCAGCGAAGGATTGTTTGAATGGTGGATAAAGCACCTCGATCAACTGCCAAACAGATTCAAGCTCACCTTCAGACACAAGGTACGACAGTTTCAACTCGCCTCATCCGTCACCAACTCAATGTAAGGGGGTTCTATGGTAGGAGACCCAGGAGGACCCCACTACTGAGAAAGCCCGACTAGAGTTTACAAAACACCCCTGAACAAGCCAAAATCCTTCTGGGAGAATGTCCTGTGGACAGATGAGACCAAATTAGAGTTTTTTGGTAAAGCACATCATCTCTATGTTTACAGAAAACAAAATGAAGCCTTCAAAGAAAAGAACATCTTCCCGACAGTCAAACATGGAGGAGGTTCAGTGATGTTTTGGGGTTGCTGTGCTGCCTCTGGCACTGGGTGCTTTGAATGTGTGCATGGCATCATGAAATCAGGAGAATACCAAGGAATTTTGGAGCGCAATGTTCAACCCAGTGTCAGAAAGCTCGGTCTCCGTCGAAGATCATGGGTCTTGCAGCAGGACAATGACCCCAAACACACTTCAAAAAGCACCCAGGAATGGTTCAAGATAAAACGCTGGACTGTTCTGAAGTGGCCAGAAATGAGTCCAGATCTAAATCCCATTGAACACCTGTGGGGAGATCTAAAAACAGCAGTTGGGAGAAGGTACCCTTCAAATCTGGGAGAACTGGAGCAGTTTGCACAAGAGGAGTGGGACAAACTGCCAGCAGAGACGTGTAGGAAGCTCATTCATGGCTACAGGAAGTGATTGACTGCAGTTATTTATTTTGTCCAAAGTGATACCAAATATTAAGTCTCGGGTGTCAATAATTTTGTCAATACCATTTATTTTTATTTTCTGATTTAAAAGGATTTATTAAGTTCTGAATCAAAAACAAAGGTGCTGTAATATTAACAGTGAAATAAATAATTGTGGAGACCAAATACTCTCATCAATTTCAACTTATTTTTAGAGAAAATTGTGAGTTATTTGAAAAAAGTGCAAAGGTGCCAATATTTTTGGCTACGACTGTATAACGTTTCTGTAGTTGCCCCCCTTCCTTAGTATACAACCTTTGTCCCTGTAGTAGTCCCCCTCCTACTATACCCTTAGTATACAACCTTTGCCCTGTAGTAGCTCCCCTCCTACTCTTGGTATACAACCTTTGCCCTGTAGTAGCCCCCCTCCTACTATACCCTTCGTATACAACCTTTGCCCTGTAGTAGCCCCCCTCCTACCCTTAGTATACAACCTTTGCCCTGTAGTAGCTCCCCTCCTACCCTTGGTATACAACCTTTGCCCTGTAGTAGCCCCCCTCCTACTATACCCTTCGTATACAACCTTTGCCCTGTAGTAGCCCCCCTCCTACCCTTAGTTTCCAACCTTTGCCCTGTAGTAGCTCCCTTCCTACCCTTGGTATACAACCTTTGTCCCTGTAGTAGCTCCCCTCCTACCCTTGGTATACAACCTTTGCCCTGCAGTAGCTCCCCTCCTACACTTGGTATACAACCTTTGTCCCTGTAGTAGCTCCCCTCCTACCCTTTGTTTAAAACCTTTGCCCTGTAGTAGCTCCCCTCCTACCCTTGGTATACAACCTTTGCCCTGCAGTAGCTCCCCTCCTACCCTTGGTATACAGCCTTTGTCCCTGTAGTAGCTCCCCTCCTACCCTTGGTATACAACCTTTGTCCCTGAAGTAGCTCCCCTCCTACCCTTGGTATAAAACCTTTGCCCTGCAGTAGCTCCCCTCCTACCCTTGGTATACAACCTTTGTCCCTGTAGTAGCTCCCCTCCTACCCTTGGTATACAACCTTTGCCCGGTAGTAGCCCTCCTCCTACCCTTGGTATACAACCTTTGCCCTGTAGTAGCTCCCCTCCTACCCTTGGTATACAACCTTTGCCCTGTAGTAGCTCCCCCCCTACCCTTGGTATACAACCTTTGCCCTGTAGTAGCTCCCCTCCTACCCTTGGTATACAACCTTTGCCCTGTAGTAGCTCCCCTCCTACCCTTAGTATAATACAACCTTTGCCCTGTAGTAGCTCCCCTCCTACCCTTAGTATAATACAACCTTTGCCCTGTAGTAGCTCCCCCCCTACCCTTGTTATAAGGTATACAACCTTTGTCCCTGTCGTAGCTCTCCCTACTCTTCACAACCTTTGCCCTGTGGTAGCCCCCTCTACCCTTCATACACATCTGCTCACTGTCTGTCCAACCTGAGAATGTGGACAGGTTTCTGGCAAACCCCGACCCAAATTCTGGAACAGGCCCCGAAGTCATCGCTCACGTGCGTTAAAACCCTCCCTCAAACCTCCTCCTGTCAAGGAGATACAAGTTACCTGTGGTGCCCTCACGTGCGCTCTGCGCTCATACCACTCTCGCGTGAGACACTCAGTGTAGATGCTGAAGAGTGTAGGAGACAATAGACAGCCTTGTCGTAGTCCGACTGGTGTCTCACACTCGTCTGTCATCCGGACTTTCCACTGGAGCTGCCAATTTGAGTTGATGTAGAAATCCTCACTCGGTCGCATCACATCCTCTTCCATACCAAGATCCTGAAATTTCGCTAACAGAAGTGTGTGGTTCACAGAGTCAAATGCCTTGTTGTAGTTAACAAAGACCAGGTGGAGATGACGTTTGCCTTCAGAGTAAACTTCAGCCACACCCTTCACAAGGTAGATCCCATCAGTTGAGCCCTTGCCACATGCAAAGCCACATTGGGTCTCTCACTTCGATGCTGGTGGTTCCTTCCAGTCTGCGTTGAGACACATTGAGGATGATCTTACCTTCCAGTCTGCATTGAGACACATTGAGGATGATCTTACCTTCCAGTCTGCGTTGACACACATTGAGGATGATCTTACCTTCCAGTCTGTGTTGACGAACATTGAGGATGATCTTACCTTCCAGTCTGTGTTGAGACATATAGAGGATGATCTTACCATCCAGTCTGTATTGACACACTTGAGGATGATCTTACCTTCCAGTCTGTATTGAGACACATTGAGGATGATCTTACTTTCCAGTCTGTGTTGACACACATTTTTTTTTTTTTTTGTATACAGGATCGAGGCTCGTGAAAGAGCTAAGATGATGTGTATACATACCAGAGTTAATGTCATATGATGTGTATACATACCGTCACATGATGTGTATACATATCAGAATTAAAAAAGTATGTTAAACTTAGAAAAATCCAAACTAGAGAGTGAATTTGATGCGAATGTGCCAGATGTGCCAGATGCGAATGTGCCAGATGCGAATGTGCCAGAATTTGATGCGAATGTGAATGAAGATTGAGGACGATCTTACCTTCCCCCCCCCACCCCCCTTCCCACGCCTCCTCCCCCCAAGCCCTCTCCCTCCCACACTTCTCCCTGCTCTCAAATGTTGTGGTTGTGTGCTTCCCCTTCTCTCCTCATCTTGTCTTCCGCTCCCTCTTGTTGTATATTTTGTTTGTCTGGTTGATTTGTTTGTGAAATAAATGTTAGCTCTTTCACGAGCCTCGATTCAGTATACAAAAAAAAAAAAACCTTCCAGTCTGTGTTGACACACATTGAGGATGATCTTACCTTCCAGTCTGTGTTGACACACAATGGGGATGATCTTACCTTCCAGTCTGCGTTGACACACATTGAGGATGATCTTACCTTCCAATCTGCGTTGACACACATTGAGGATGATCTTACCTTCCAGTCTGTGTTGACACACATTGAGGATGATCTTACCTTCCAGTCTGTGTGGACACACATTGAGGATGATCTTACCTTCCAGTCTGCATTGGCACACATTGAGGACGATCTTACCTTCCAGTCTGCGTTGACACACATTGAGGATGATCTTACCTTCCAGTCTGCGTTGACACATTGAGGACGATCTTACCTTCCAGTCTGCGTTGACACACATTGAGGATGATCTTACCTTCCAGTCTGCGTTGACACACATTGAAGACGATCTTACCTTCCAGTCTGCGTTGGCACACATTGAGGACGATCTTACCTTCCAGTCTGCGTTGGCACACATTGAGGACGATCTTACCTTCCAGTCTGCATTGACACACATTGAGGACGATCTTACCTTCCAGTCTGCATTGACACACATTGAAGATGATCTTACCTTCCAGTCTGCGTTGACACACATTGAAGACGATCTTACCTTCCAGTCTGCGTTGGCACACATTGAGGACGATCTTACCTTCCAGTCTGCGTTGGCACACATTGAGGACGATCTTACCTTCCAGTCTGCGTTGACACACATTGAGGACGATCTTACCTTCCAGTCTGCGTTGACACACATTGAGGACGATCTTACCTTCCAGTCTGCGTTAACACACATTGAGGATGATCTTACCTTCCAGTCTGCGTTGACACACATTGAGGATGATCTTACCTTGAATGGCTGATTAGTGCAAGCGTTCTGTAATTGCAGCACACACCTCTATCGTTCTTTTTGTGAAAAGCAATATACACTGACTTGGTCATCGACGGTGGCCACTTTCCAGCGTCACAGATGTTATACACCGCCTTTTGAAGGGATTTCAATACTTCTGGGTGCTGTGCCGCAGCTTTAAGAGCTTCTGATGTGACATCATGAACGCTGGTAGGCCGTAGGCGTCTGGTTTTCAGTGCATTCATAACTTTCTTAGTTTCTTCCGGTGTGGGTAGGTTTCATTCAACCTTAGTTGTGTACTGGGGTGGGGGACATGACCAGATGGACTCAAATGGCTCCTTGAATGTCTCCAATACCAGGCCGATTGCATCTTTGATGTTCACAATAGGAGCACAGGATTTCTGAAGAAGAACCTCAGCAGTTTTGAACAGGGTTCTGAAGTCGTGATTCTGGTATGTTTGGTTCATTGTGTTGACATTTGCCACCAATCATTCGTCAAGATCCTTCTGACTTGACCTCGTTCCCCAGACCTGGGAATGCTGGAGTACCTACGGCCTCTTGCGCTCAACTACATTTTGCAGAAAATTTTGCACTTTTCTGCACTACATTTTGTACTTGGCGTGTTGTTGCAGACAAATAGGGCTGTTTCCTCTGAGACATTTGCCACAGGTCTCAAGAGTTGCATCGTATATGGTGCGTGCAATAACTTCAAGTCACCTTGTGCAATAACTTCGAGAGTCACCTTGTGCAATAACTTCGAGAGTGACCTTGTACAATAACTTCAAGAGAGTGACCTTGTGCAATAACATCAAGAGAGTGACCTTGTGCACTAACTTCAAGAGAGTTGCCTCGTGCAATAACTTCAAGAGAGTGACCTTGTGCAATAACTTCAAGAAAGTGACCTTGTGCAATAACTTCAAGAGAGGGGCCTCGTGCAATAACTTCAAGAGAGTGGCCTCATGCAATAACTTCAAAAGCGTGGCCTCGTGCAATAACTTCAAGAGAGTGGCCTTGTGCAATAACTTCAAGAGAGTGGCCTTGTGCAATAACTTCAAGAGAGTGGCCTTGTGCAATAACTTCAAGAGAGTGGCCTTGTGCAATAACTTCAAGAGAGTGGCCTTGTGCAATAACTTCAAGAGAGTGGCCTTGTGCAATAACTTCAAGAGAGTGGACTTGTGCAATAACTTCAAGAGAGCGACTTTGTGCACTAACTTCAAGAGAGCAACTTTGTGCACAAACGTCAAGAGAGTGGCCGTGTGCAATAACTTCGAGAGTCGCCTTGTGCAATAACTTCAGGAGAGTGGCCTTGTGCAATAACTTCAAGAGAGTGGCATTGTGCAAGAACTTCAAGAAAGCAACCGTGTGCAATAACTTCAGGAGAGTGGCCTTGTGCAATAACTTCAAGAGTGACATTGTGCAATAACTTCAATAGAGTGGCCTTGTGCAATAACTTCACGAGAATGGCCTTGTGCAATAACTTCACGAGGGTGGCCCTGTGCAATAACTTCACGAGAGTGGTCTTGTGCAATAACTTCACGAGAGTGGCCCTGTGCAATAACTTCAAGAGAGTGGCCTTTTGCAATAACTCCAAGAGAGTGACATTGTGCAATAACTTCAAGAAAGCAACCTTGTGCAATAACTTCAAAAGCGTGGCATTGTGCAATAACTTCAAGAGAGTGACCGTGTGCAATAACTTCAAGAAAGCAACCTTGTGCAATAACTTCAAGAGAGTGCCCTTGTGCAATAACTTCAAGAGAGTCACCTTGTGCAATAACTTCAAGAGAGTGATCTTGTGCAATAACTTCAAGAGAGTGGCCTTGTGCAATAACTTCAAGAGTGGCCTTGTGCAATAACTTCAAGAGAGTGGCCTTGTGCAATAACTTCAAGAGAGTGGCCTTGTGCAATAACTTCAAGAGAGTGGCCTTGTGCAATAACTTCAAGAGAGTGGCCTTGTGCAATAACTTCAAGAGTGGCCTTGTGCAATAACTTCAAGAGAGTGGCCTTGTGCAATAACTTCAAGACACTGGCCTTATGCAATAACTTCATTAGAGTGGCCTTGTGCAATAACTTCAAGAGAGTGGCATTGTGCAATAACTTCGAGAGAGTGACCTTGTGCAATAACTTCAAGAGAGTGGCCTTTTGCAATAACTTCAAGAGAGTGACCTTGTGCAATAACTTCGAGAGAGTGACCTTGCACAATAACTTCAAGAGAGTGGCCTCGTGCAATAACTTCAAGAGAGGGGCCTTGTGCAATAACTTCAAGAGAGGGGCCTTGTGCAATAACTTCAAGAGAGTGGCCTTGTGCAATAACTTCAAGAGAGTGGCCTTATGCAATAACTTCGAGAGAGGGGCCTTGTGCAATAACTTCAAGAGAGCGGCCTCATGCAATAACTTCAAGAGAGGGGCCTTGTGCAATAACTTCAAGAGAGGGGCCTTTTGCAATAACTTCAAGAGAGTGACCTTGTGCAATAACTTCGAGAGAGTGACCTTGCGCAATAACTTCAAGAGAGGGGCCTTGTGCAATAACTTCAAGAGAGTGGCTTTTTTTTTTTTTTTTGTATACAAGATCGAGGCTCGTGAAAGAGCTAACATTAATCACACAAAAAGACAAACCGACACACAAAACACAAAAAACAAGGGGAGCGGTAGACAAGATGGGGAGAGAGGGGGAAGGACACAAACACAACATTTGAGAGCAGGGACATCGGGAGGACTTGGGGGGAGGTGGGAGAGGATTAAAACATATGAACACTGCAAGGACTCTGGGGTGAATTACCGGGGGTAGAAAAGATCAAGGTTTTCGATGGGGGAAGATAAGAGATGGTGGTGAACAGCTGTTTTAAAGACCTGGAGGGAGGAGTGGGATTGAAGGGAGTGGGGGAGTTTGTTCCAGAGGCGGGAGAAAAGGGGAATGAAAGAGTGAAGGTGAGCAGAGAGCCTAGACTTTGGCAGTTTAACCAGAAGAGGGTTGCAGGCAGATCTTGTGCGACCTGAAGGAATATTGGGGGGACAGAGCACAGAGAGAGCTGGGGGAGCAAGGCCGGAGAGGAGTCGGCAGAAGACAGAAAGACCACCAACCTGCCTGCGGTGAGTGAGTGAAAGGCCCTCGGCGTTGACTACATCGCAGGAGATTCCAATGATTCTGAAAGCTTTGGCCTCAACAGCGTGAAGCCGAGCAAGGTGTGAGGCAGGAGCACCAGCCCAGAGGGGGGAACAGTATTCCATTGAGCTGCGGATGAAAGCCTTGTATGTGGTGAGGAGCTCAGGTGTGCCAAGGAAGGACTTCGCACGACGGAGGATGCCCTGTGCAATAACTTCAAGAGAGTGGCCTTATGCAATAACTTCGAGAGAGGGGCCTTGTGCAATAACTTCAAGAGAGCGGCCTCGTGCAATAACTTCAAGAGAGGGGCCTTGTGCAATAACTTCAAGAGAGTGGCCTTGTTCAATAATTTCAAGAGAGGGGCCTTGTGCAATAACTTAAAGAGTGACATTGTGCAATAACCTCAAGAGAGGGGCCGTGTGCAATAACTTCAAGAGAGTGGCCTTATGCAACACGGGATCAAACCAGCCAATGAAAGTCTTCAGACGTTCGTTACGATGTTAGGGCTTCAGCATTTGGACGTTTAGATTGCAGTCCAATGTATGTGCAGGTCTTGGTCCAGGTAGGTCCAGGTAGAACAGCACGACGACGGAACTTCCACCTCAGGTTGCAAAAACGAGCCGATGAATGCTGCAGGAGCGGCGATTGGTCAGGTGATTCCTTCCTTCTGTGCCGATTACAATGTGATTAATGTCATCGCTCGTGGCTCTTGCCCTGCTCATCCAAGTTACCTTATAGTCCAAGCCATTTAGCATTTGACGGGGAAAAAACTGCAACACTACCGATCACATTAGTATTGATTACCCTCAAGGTACCTTTATAACATACTAAAAGTATAAAGGTCTAAAAATATGGGGTGACTCTCAAATAATGCAATCAAGTTTTCTCCATTTAGCCCCATGTTAAAAGACGTACATATGCCGCATGCTATGATTATTGTCGCTCTCTGAACTTCTATTGCTTATTTTATACACTGGACCTAATCACTAGCACGATATAATAAATAAAGGATATCATACTGTACAATATTGTATATATAAGTGAAGTTTTTACTGTTTTAGTGTCTTATTTAACCACACCCCGTTTTACAAAGACTGCTCACTCCACAGCAAGCGACGGTACATCATTATTTGTTTGTGAACCATATATATCTTAGTTTTTAATCCCATCAATGACATGTATTTAGTATGTTTAGGTCTATTGGCAATAACATACAGTAATAGTATATTCAACTTTTCTATATTTGCAGGTAATCCAACCCTGAAGAATGGCGGCCAATTCGTGTGTGTTCTGCAATGAATCCACCAACAACGATAATCCAGTAGTGACACTTCGTGAAAAGGGAAGTCGGACTATTAATGTTGTTAGTGACCAGCGCAGTGACCCAATACAGACTGTTCCAGGTCAAGTTGTTCATCCAGAATGCCGACGTGTATACTGCAATCCAATAAAGGTAGCACAGAGTATCAGAGATACACACAGACCAGCCCCAAGTGTATCGCTCCGATCAGCAGAGGAAGCCTTCAACTTCAAAGCAGATTGCCTCTTCTGTGGTACAAAGGTGAACTTTGATAACAGGAAACAGCAAGGAGATGTCCACTCTATCACATTTACAGAATGTAAAGATAGTCTTCTGCAAAAGTGCTCAACAAGGAACGATGCATGGGCCGATACTGTTCGGGCTCGACTGCTCATTGTGTGTGACCTTCCAGCGGCAGATGCCGTGTATCACCAGGTATGCAGTTCAAATTTCCGGACAGGGAAACTGATCCCTCTGAATTTTGTACATAATGAAACAGTACAGAAGAAACAGAAATTGGGTAGACGATACAAATCACCACACGAAGGCGGTCGTCCTGCTCTGGATGACAGATGTCAGGCATTTATAAAGGTGACTGAATTCCTTGAGGAAAATGACGACGAACAAAACACAATCTCTGATCTGGTGGACAAAATGGCCGAGTATCTTGCTGACTCAAATGCCGAGTCCTATTCTCCAAGATATATGAAAGACAGACTGATTGAACACTTTGGCGACAGAGTCATTGTCACAACAGTTAATGGCAAATCGAATGTTGCAACGATGAGGCAAACAGCTGACAGTGTACTTTTGGAGTTTCATGCAAACCAGTCTAAGGATCCTATGATTCAGAAGAAAATAATCCTGGAAGCTGCCGCTAAATTCATACTGGATGACATAAAGCAAGTGGAAACAGGGAATGAAACATACCCAACATCGGAAGACTTTGAGTTCAAAGACGCCAGCCTCAACTTTCTTCCTGATACTCTGAAGATTTTTCTTGGAAAGATCTTGAAGGCAAAAGATGTAGAGCTGAAGATAGCTTCAATTGGTCAGGCTATAATGCAAGCTGCACGACCACGTGTCCTGATTGCTCCACTGCAAATTGCACTAGGGGTGCAGCTGCAGCACCATTTCGCCTCTCGTTTCCTTATTGATTCACTGCATGCACATGGGTACTGCAGCTCATACAAGGAAGTCACACGTTTCAACCAAAATGCAGCTGTATACCAGGGTACGGACATACCCAACCACAAGGGTGAATTTGTTCAATATGCAGCTGACAACGTCGACCACAACATTAGAACCTTAGACGGACACAACACCTTCCATGGCATGGGGATAATAGCCATGATTACCCCTGGAACAACACAAGGACATCCGATTCCGAGAGCTCAGGTCACTGCCAGCGACATAGAAACAACTGGAAGAATCCAGATACAGTACCATAGAGCTGACGACCAGGCACTTGCAACCTTGACTTATGAGAGCATGCCTATCATGAGAGCCCATGATCCCACAGCCAACCTTGATGTACTGTGGAAGACGTCACTGCTGTTCAAGATACCAAGACCTGCATGGTCCGGGATGATGCAACTCTTACATCGTGGTGTCCAGCATTCAAAATCGTCTGTCCTGTTTCTCCCAATGATTGATTTGAGCTCGAGCGACACTACATGCATCTACTCCACTCTCAACTACATTGCGCAACATGCTAAACAACATGATGTACCTACCATCATCACCTTTGATCAGCCACTATGGTGGAAGGCATTGTCGATCATTCTCTCGGAGCCAGATGGAAGCCCCATGCGATCGTATTGTGGTAAGGCTAGGTGCCTTTCATATGGAAATGAGCTTCCTTGGCAGCATAGGGCACCTCATGGGTGGTTCTGGGTTGAAGGAGCTGCTAGAACTCATATACGCACCAAATGCAGTGGATCACATCCTAACAGGAAAAGCAATTTCCAGGGCTGTACGGGCACACATCCTCCTGGATGCTGTCCTGAATGCACTCCTCCTGTCTGATCCTCTTGGAGGAACACAATACAGAACTGCAGAAGACTTGCCAGTTCGGGATGAAGATGCAATGAGTGGCTTGGCCGATGATGATGTGATTCATCCAGATGAGTAAAGCAAGGACCCTGTATGATGCGTTGATGAAAGGCACACGATCTTCCAACGATGTAGCAAGTGATCCAATCCTTGACAAGATCAGCAAAGTCTTTCAAACACAGACAGAATCATTGACCAAAGACCGAACAGCGAAACTGTGGTTACAGTATATGGATATGGTGAAGATCTTAAGAAAATTCATCAAAGCCGAGCGTATGGGAAACTTGGTCCCTGCACCTCGAAGCTGTATCTGATATGTTACCATATGTAGCAGCCTCAGGTCATTCACTCTATGCTAAGTCTGCCAGGATTTACCTGCAAATAATGCACAGCTTAGAACAGGACTATCCAGATGTGCACCGTAAGTTTACTCAGGGCTTCCATGTCGCCCGAAGAAGTAGTAGAGCTTGGGCTGGAATTTCCTCAGACCTGATGATTGAGCAAGTACTCATGAGAAGTATGAAGACCAGCGGGGGGTTAACAAGAGGAAGAGGAATGACAGAGCAACAACGGTTAACGTGGCTTTTGTCCATGCCGGCTTGTTCGGAGACGAACAGATCGATGCAAGAGCTCACTGGAGTGAAGTACAGCACAGGTGAACAGAACAAAGAGATGGGCAAAACCAGGCAGCATCGCGACATGCAAGATACAAGTACACTACAGGTCGCTCTAGTTGACAGAAATCATTTCAAGTGTCATCCATCCCTCAGGAACATAATGACTGGTGTCAACGCTGGCAGTAAGGTTGATGTCGACAATGCCAAGCTCATTGGAGACAAGATCATGCACTCCATGACAAATCAGTCAGTTGTCCACTACACGTTCAAGCGCAAAGACCAAGCCACCACATTTCTGAAGGCCAGATCATCTGTGCGAGTTGGTAAAGACCAGGTACAGATAGACCCAGAACTGCTATTCCAGCGTCTCATCATCATCTCAAAATCTGCTGAAGATAAGGAAGAGATGTTTCGCTTTGAGTTATGCCCTCATCCACCTGCGCTGTTTGATGAAAAGCTGATGCTACGTGAAGCCCAGAAGTCCGTACTCGGAGATGCTATCTGGTCTAAACTTGAACCAGGTACCATAGAGTCAATCAGCGAAATCCAGTATGTCTTGGATGGTGGAAGTCTGCTGCACCGTATACCATGGCCACGTGGTTCACCAACATATCGAGAGATCTGCATGCTCCACTGTGACTATGTTACAAGAAAGTACGGAAAGGCCATCGTAATATTTGATGGATATCTTGGTCAATCAACCAAGCACATGACCCACCAGAGGCGAGCAGCAGGTAGAGGTGGACCAGAAGTGACTTTCACTGATGACATGAAGTTGACCATGAAGAAAGACATCTTCCTGGGAAACCTCAACAACAAACAGAACTTCATCAACATGTTGAGCAGATACCTCCGGCTTTCTGGATGCCAGACCCATCATTCCCAGGAAGATGCTGACCTGCTAATCGTCCAGACCACAGTCAGTTCGGCGAACATGAGGAACACAGCCCTTATAGGAGAAGACACAGATCTGATCGTCCTACTCTGCTTCTACGCAAACCTAGAAGCACACGACTTGTTTATGTATAGTCAGGCAAAATCCACTACAAAACCAAACCACATCTGGAATGTGAAGTCCATGAAACGTCAGCTAGGTGCAGCTGTGTGTGAAAGCATACTATTCATACACGCAGTATTGGGATGTGACACGACGTCTCGACTGTACGGCCTTGGCAAAGGAGCGTCACTGAAGAAATTCATGATGAGCACACTCTTCCAAACTCAATCCCAACAGTTCTTGGCTGAGGATGCATCACCAGATGTGGTCGAGGCTGCAGGAGAGATAGCACTCGTGTGTCTCTACAAGGGTAAACCTGATGAAAGTTTGGATTCCCTCAGGTACAAGCGGTTTTGTGAACAGGTCGCAGTCAAGACTTCGAAGATACTCCCACAGACCTTACCGCCCACATCTGCTGCAGCGAGATATCACAACAGACGGGTGTATCTGCAAATACAGCAGTGGAAAGGAAACAACAGCCTACAACCAGTGGATTGGGGCTGGAGAATGAGCGACGGCAATCTTGTTCCTGTTATGACCGACCTCCCTCCAGCACCTCAGGATTTGTTGAATGTTATCCGGTGCAACTGTTCGACCGATTGTGGTTCCGCACGGTGTACATGCCGCAAGAACAACTTGGAGTGTTCTCCTGCTTGTGGTCAGTGCCGTGGATCTGGCTGTACCAACTCCGTCCTGGACAGTTTCAGCGACGACGATGACGAGGAAAATGATGATTAGGTAGTGGACTGTTGTTATAGACTGTTACATGCAGATGAATTAGTTAATTGTGGACATTTTTTTACTTTTAAGCGAATCCTTGACTTCCGACAGTATTTTATGAGTCAGTATTATTAGTTTCTCTATATGTGATTTTATTATGAGTTTGTGATTTTAATCAACAAAATGTGCCATAATTCTGAAACAGTCATGACAAGTGATTCATGTATTTGCATATCAGTGATCAGTATTTAGCTATTGGGAATTTTGTTTACGTGCTTATTTTTTTGTTCCGTACGGGCCGTACTGGGGCTGTAACATGCTGTAATTCCTGATATTAAAAGTATAATTATATACCATGTGCTCGGAATGTATCGCAAAATGTGAACAAATCGTACCGCAAAAGGATGAAAAGGGGGGTCCATGTACCAGTGATTTTGACAGACACCCCATATTTTTAGAGCTTTAGACTTTTGATATGTTATCTGGTATATATTACTGCATACAATTTCGCACTGATATGTAGTGTTGCAGTTTTTTCCTATCTGGCCCCATATTTGGGCTAAATGGCTTGGACTATTATGCACGAATTTCACCAGTCTATATCCTCTTGGATTTCTGTCACCATAACCAGGAGGTCCCATGACGAGGGGAACGCATTGGACGCTGTTACACCTGATTTTTCCAACCGACGTCCGCAGTTGCTTAACAACCCGCGAAGTTATCCGTGTGGCCTGGTGGCCTCAGGTCCACAGGTCGGGTAACCCCTGAAACCGGGAGCCGCAACACCAGAAAAGGCGCGGTGCGTCATTCCATGTGTGTGAGTGCGAGTTACACTCATTGGTCGGAGAGTTCGCTTGACTCCACCCACAATTTCCAACCTTTAGAATTATATTTTAGAACTTTAGAATTACCCGTTAGAATTATCTTTAGAATTACCCTTTAGAATTACCCTTTAGAAATGCCCTTCAGAATTACCCTTCAGCATTACCTTTAGAATTACCCTTTAGAATTACCCTTCAGCATTACCTTTAGAATTACCCTTTAGAATTACCCTTCAGAATTACCCTTTAGAATTACCCTTTAGAATTACCCGTTAGAATTACCCTTCAGCATTACCTTTAGAATTACCCTTTAGAATTACCCTTTAGAATAACCGTTTAGAATTACCCTTTAGAATTACCCTCTGGAATAACCCTTTGTAATTACCCTTTAGAATTACCGTTTAGAATTACCCTTTAGAATTACCCTTAAGCATTACCCTCTAGAATTACACTTTAGAATGACACTTTACAATTACCGTTTAGAATTACCCTCTAGAATTACCCTCTAGAATTACACTTCAGAATTACCCTTTAGAATTACGCTTTAGCATTACCCTTTAGAATTACCCTCGAGAATTACCCTCGAGAATTACCCTCGAGAATTACCCTCTAGAATTACCCTCTAGAATTACACTTCAGAATTACACTTCAGAATTACCCTTTAGAATTACCCTTCAGAATTACCCTTTAGCATTACCTTTAAAATTACCCTTGAGAATTACCCTTTGGAATAACCCTTTAGAATTACCCTCTCGAATTACCCTTTAGAATAACCCTCGAGAATTACCCTTTAGAATAACCCTTTAGAATTACCATTTAGAATTACCCTTTAAAATTACCCTTTAGCATTACCTTTAGAATTACCCCCTAGAATTACCCTTTAGCATTACCCTTTAGAATTACCCTCGAGAATTACCCTTTAGAATTACCGTTTAGCATTACCTTTAGAATAACCCTTTAGAATTACCCTTCAGCATTACCCTCTATAATTACCCTTTCGAATAACCCTTTGGAATTACCCTTTAGCATTACCTTTGGAATTACCCTTTAGAATTACCCTTCAGCATTACCTTTTGAATTACCCTTTAGATTTACCCTTTAGCATTACCTTTAGAATAACCCTTTAGAATAACCCTTTGGAATTACCCTTTAGAATTACCCTTTGGAATTACCCTTTAGAATTACCCTTTGGAATTACCCTTCGGAATTATCCTTTAGAATTACCCTTTAGAATTACCCTTCAGCATTACCTTTAGAATTATCCTTTAGAATTACCCTTTGGAATTACCCTTTAGAATTACCCTTTAGCATTACCCTTAGAATTACCCTTAGAATTACCCTTTAGCATTAGCATTACCTTTTAGAATAACCCTTTGGAATTACCCTTCGGAATTACCCTTAGGAATAACCCGTTAGAATTACCCTTCAGTCACCCTCTAGAATTACCCTTTAGAATAACCCTTTAGAATTACCATTTAGAATTACCCTTTAAAATTACCCTTTAAAATTACCTTTAGAATTACCCCCGAGAATTACCCTTTAGCATTACCCTTTAGAATTACTCTATAGAATTACCCTTTAGAATTACCGTTTAGCATTACCTTTAGAATAACCCTTTAGAATTACCCTTCAGCATTACCCTTCAGCATTACCCTTTCGAATAACCCTTTGGAATTACCCTTTCGCATTACCTTTGGAATAACCCTTTAGAATTACTGTTTAGCATTACCTTTAGAATAACCCTTTAGAATAACCCTTTGGAATTACCCTTTAGAATTACCCTTTAGATTTACCCTTTAGCATTACCTTTAGAATTACCCTTTAGAATTACCGTTTAGCATTACCTTTAGAATAACCCTTTAGAATAACCCTTTGGAATTACCCTTTAGAATAACCCTTTAGAATTACCCTTCAGCATTACCTTTAGAATTGCCCTTCAGCATTACCTTTAGAATTACCGTTTAGCATTACCTTTAGAATTACCCTTTAGAATTACCCTTTAGCATTACCTTTAGAATTATCCTTTAGAATTACCCTTTAGCATTACCTTTAGAATTACCCTTTAGCATTACCCTTAGAATTACCCTTTAGCATTAGCATTACCTTTTAGAATAACCCTTTGGAATTACCCTTTAGAATTACCCTTTAGAATTACCCTTTGGAATTACCCTTTAGAATTACCTTTTGGAATTACCCTTTGGAATAACCCTTCAGAATTACCCTTTGGAATTACCCTTCGGAATTATCCTTTAGAATTACCCTTTAGAATTACCCTTTGGAATTACCCTTTAGAATTACCCTTTAGAATTACCCTTTAGAATTACCCTTTAGAATTACCCTTTAGAATTACCCTTTGGAATTACCCTTTGGAATTACCCTTAAGAATAACCCATTAGAATTACCCTTCAGTCACCCTTTAGAATAACCCTTTAGAATTACCCTTTAGAATTACCCTTAAGAATTACCCTTTAGAATTACCCTTTAGGATTACCCTTTAGAATTACCCTTCAGAATTACCCTTTGGAATTACCCTTCAGAGTCACCCTTTAGAATTACCCTTCAGAGTCACCCTTTAGAATAACCCTTTAGAATTACCCTTCAGAATAACCCGTTAGAATTACCCTTCAGTCACCCTTCAGAATAACCCTTTAGAATTAACCTTTAGAATTACCCTTCAGAATTACCCTTTAGAAGTACCCTTTGGAATTACCCTTCAGAGTCACCCTTCGGAATTACCCTTTAGAATCACCCTTTAGAATTACATTTCAGAATTACCCTGTAGAATTACCCTTTAGAATAACCCTTCAGAATAACCGTTATAATTACCTTTCAGAATTTCAGTTGAGAATTACCATTTATAATTAACCTTTAGATTTACCCTTTTCAAACTTAAAACTTGCACTTTACACGATGTACAGCATACAACTCGGGTATACCACACACAGTACACAACCAGGATATACCACACACAGTACACAACCAGGATATACCACACACAGTACACAACCAGGATATACCACACACAGTACACAACCAGGATATACCACACACAGTACACAACCAGGATATACCATAGAGTACACAACCGGGATATACCACACACAGTACACAACCGGGATACACCACACACAGTGCACAACCAGGATATACCACACACAGTACACAACCAGGATATACCACACACAGTACACAACCAGGATATACCACACACATTACACAACCGGGATATACCACACACAGTACACAACCAGGATATACCACACACAGTACACCACAGGGATATACCATACACATTACACAACCAGGATATACCATACACAGTGCGCAACCGGGATATACCATACACAGTACACAACCGGGATATACCATACACAGTGTACAACCGGGATATACCATACACAGTACACAACCGGGATATTCCATACACAGTACACAACCGGGATATACCATAAACTGTATACAACCCGGATATACCATACACAGTGTACAACCGGGATATACTATAAACTGTATACAACCGGGATATACCATACACAGTACACAACCGGGATATACCATACACAGTACACAACTGGGATATACCATAAACTGTATACAACCCAGATATATCATACACAGTGCACAACCGGGATATACTATAAACTGTATACAACCCGGATATACCATACACAGTACACAACCAGGATATACCATACACAGTACAGAACCGGGATATACCATAAACTGTATACAACCGGCACATACCGTAGAGGTGTAGGCCTACACTGTACACGGTATACAACCGGCACATACTGTAGAGGTGTACACTGTACACGGTATACAACCGGCACATACCGTAGGGGTGTACACTGTACACGGTATACAACCGGCACATACTGTAGAGGTGTACACTTTATACAACCGGCACCTACTGTAGAGGTGTACACTTTATACAACCGGCACATAATGTAGGGGTGTGCACTTTATACAACCGGCACATACTGTGGAGGTGTACACTTTACACAACCAGCACATACTGTGGAGGTGTGCACTTTATACAACCGGCACATACTGTGTAGGTGGTCTTTTCGAAGCTGTCCATGTGCTCACGCTTTCGAAGTTAAGTAATTTTTCACAATTGTGTTTTTGTCGAAACTGTTTCTATCTTTCGGTGTGTGTACCTATAGTGTGTCCTTAGTAAGATTCTCGGTGTTAATTTTTCATACCTGTATACAAAATCGTCGGTTAATTCGTGTCGCGTATTTTGAGGCCTAGTAGGCTACCGTGTCCGACCTTGAGGCTTTGTTTTTCTCTCAGCGGTCCGTCGATTGTGCTGCAATTACTTTTCTTCTCTGTTTCTGTCCAGGTCTTTCACCCCATACTTCCTTGTTTAAAATCTCAACTCAAAAAAAAAAAAATTTTTTTTTCCTTCTCTGTTCTTATTCGTTGTTCTTATTTGTTTATTCGTTGTTCTTATTTGTTCGTTCGTTCTTCGATCACGTGTTTCACCCCCATTTCCATTTTCCCAGATAGTTTTCACTGCTCAATTTAAAAATGTTTAAACTTTCCCCTGAAGAACTGTATTCTGTCGTATATTAATAACACCTTTTTCTTCTTCTTCCATAAAAGGATGCTTTCGACTTGCTCACCAAATCTATTCATTCCAAAAAAAAAATCCATCTCTTACAGTTCCTCTTTTCTACATGCCCGAAACTCTCCTGCACTCCACCCCTCCTTCAGCGTCCTCAAACGTATTTTTGACTCGAAGGTCACAAGAAACTCATTTTGCAATAAATATTCGTTTCCCATTAATCGTAAACTTTCTAAAATACAATCTCACCCCTCCCCTCCAAATCTTCCCCATCACCCCTTCCCTCGAAAATTTCCCCATCACCCCTCCCCTCCAAATCTACCCCCTTTCCCCTCCCCTCCAAATCTTCCCCATCACTCATCTCTTTCAAATCTTCCCCCTTGCCCCTCCCCTCCAAATCTTCCCCATCACCCATCCCTTTCAAATCTCCCCCCTTGCCCCTTCCCTCCTAAACTCCCCCCACACCCTTCCCCTCCGAGACTCTCCCTCGCTCCTCCCCTCCTAGACTCCCCTCTCACCCCTCCTCCTCAAAGTATCCTCCCCGCTTTTTCTCCCTTCCAACTTTCACCTTCATCTCCCCCAACCTTCTTCCTCGCTCTTCCCCCTCCTCAAATAACACCTCACTGTGCCTCACCCAATCACCATCAAACCTTTTGTCCGCCCCATTCTTCCCTTTCTCCAAGCTATTCTGAAATCTCTGACACACCTTCAACAGCTCTCCCTACCACTTCCTCCTCTTCCACATCTTACCCTACCCCTCCCCCCCCCCCCCCCCCCGTTCTGTATCCGAAGCTCCCCCTTCCTCTTCATTAACGGTATGGACCTCAAACATCTGGGGCCTTCACTCAAACTTGACTGATCTCTCCATACAGGTTGCTTCTGACAAACCAGACGTGATCTGCTTAACAGAAACTTTCCTCCTTCATGATGTCTCCGATTCCTTGGTATCTCTCCCAGGTTACTCCCTCCTCAGGCATGATAGACCTGAGCCTCGTCCTGGAGGTGGGGTTGCTATCTTTATAAAAAAAACTCTCTTCCTCACTCGCCCTGCACTGCCCTCTCTCCACCTCACCCCCAGGAATACCTTTGGCTATGGCGTCCCCTTCGCTCCCACCTTTTATTCATATGTGTGTTGTACCGTCCACCAAACAGTGATGACTCCATCTACATCTCGCTGTCTGATAATATGGACCAACTTCTATCTACCCATCCCAACTCTCTCTTCCTCATGTGGTGATTTCAATTGTCACCATGCCAGTTGGCTGGGTGTGGGTACCTCTCACCAGCCATGGCTCCTCAGCAAAGGACTTCTGCGACTCACTGGGACTGACACAATCTGTCAATTTCCCGACCCGGATCTCAGTCAACGGAGCATCTTCTCTTCTGGACTTGGTTATGACTAACTTCCCTGAAAATGTCTGCTACTTCTCTTCTGCTCCAATTGGCTCATCTGATCATGTGCTTGTTAAAGTGGACATTTCTCTGACCATTCTCAGAGAGACTCCTCAGCATCGACGAGTCTGGCATTTCACCCAGGCCAACTGGCACGGTGTTCAAGCAGCCATCAATCATCTGGACTGGTGTTACGGATTCGTCACTTCCGTTGTGGTGGTTTGCATCCACTGTAAATATTTCTGATTCCATGTACTATTATTGTTTTCAAAAGGTTTATTGTCCATGAACTGTTTTCAAAAGGTAAAAAAGTTAATGTCAAAAGAAACAGGAAACTGGATCGGGAACCGGACGACGAAGAGGAAGAAGAGGGAGAAAAAGGGCGGAGCGAGTGAGTCGGACAAGAAAGAGCCGAGCTACTTGCGGTCTGGAGCGAACGTTGGCGAGCAAGAGTCACTAGCGAACTTTCGGGTTTCCAGGAAAGGGATTCCTGCGACAGAGTTATCATCGCTGTGACCGATCAACCTGCATGTTAGGTTTTTGGCGGTGGATTCCGAGGAGAATTATCGCCGGGCCGTTACGTCTCAAGAACGGGTCGTCGGCCATTTTGACTCGCGCAGGACTTGTGCTTCGCTCACGGTTTCGTCTCTTTTCGACCATTTTCACCGCATTCAGACGTCGATCTGGGGCGTGTGTGTGACGTGGCTTTTTGAAGGTTAATTCCTCCATACCCGAGGGTGTGATCTCTATCGCCTGGAGGGCGCCTTTGGATTTCCCAGTCGCCTTGAGGGCGCCTGCGCCCCGCGTTGGCAGCGGGACTGTTCTTGCCATCCGAACGGGATTCTGGTCTCGATGGGACATCGTTCTGGCGATCGCTGGAGCACATCATCTTTGGCTTGGAGCCGGGAATAAGAGACATTGGGAATGTTCTTGGTTCACTCACTTGGAGCGCAGTGAGTTATATACAGACTTGGCATTTAATATGGATTATATTTTTTGTGGGGGTGAACTTACTTTTCAAGATGTCTTAGAACCAAAAGTTCATTGGAATTGTGTTGAAATTATTCTAGATTTTGTTAACGTGACCTTTAAAAGAAACAAAAACCACATTTGACATTTCGAAACAAATAAATTGATCCTTGAAAGTGATGTAAACTGATATCGAACTCAATTCATGGACAGTACTGTGTTAAACTTCTGTATGTTTTCCAGAAGTACTCTTTATTTTGCACATTAGCCAAATTTTTTTTTAACAAAAACAAAAGTTAAATTACGACTGGGATTACGGACAGTAAAATTACAGTTCAGTACTTCGTGTAACCCCCACGAGCATTCAGGAGAGCACGTACACGTTGAGGCATGCTGTTCACGAGATTTGCCAAGGTTTGGACAGGAATCGCTTGCCATGCAGTGACAATAGCCTGCTGCAATTCACGCACAGAGGTCGGCTGCTGGTCCAAGTGGTCGATTTGATGCGTTAATTCTGCCCACAAGTTCTCTATCGGATTCATATCCGGGGACATGGCAGGCCACTCCATATGCTCTACACCAAGGTCAGCAAGAAAGTGTTGGATCATGCGAGCACGATGAGGCCGCACATTGTCATCTTGGAAGACAAAGTCTCATCGAAAGGCTGCACGAGCAAATGGAAGCAATGTTTCTTCCAGAATGGCCCTGTACTTGAACTGGTTCAGGTTTCCATTCAGAACAACCAGGTCAGTTTTTCCCCCTGCATGAAAAGCAGCCCAAACGGTCACCCCACCACCTCCAGCTTGGACTCTTGGCACTATACAATCTTTGTTGTAGGCTTCATGCACTTGTCTGCGCACTCGGACGCGGCCATCTTGATGATAGACCAGAAATCTAGACTCGTCACTGAAGATCACGTGATTCCAGTGTCCTGGCTGCCATTGATGGTGCTCTCTGGCCTACTGCAATCGGCGCTGGCGGTGTTGGCTGGTCAGGCGTGGTTTTCTCAGGGGACGCCTGGCACGATAGCCTGCTTGAACCAGTCGTTGGTTGACGAGCCTTCTGGATACAGGCACATTTGTCAGTTGCTGCCACTCAGCCCTAAGCCGATTAGCTGACTTGGTACGGCCATTTCGGACTAACCGGTG
Source organism: Myxine glutinosa (assembly GCF_964187855.1). Lineage (NCBI taxonomy): Eukaryota > Metazoa > Chordata > Myxini > Myxiniformes > Myxinidae > Myxine > Myxine glutinosa. Next base: position 120,070,625 of record NC_136262.1, read on the forward strand.
CAGCTGGCGATCATCCCTCCTTGTGGTTCTGCGGGGACGTCCTGGCCTCGGTATTGGAGTAGGGACACCCCTCTGAGCATTTCGTTTCAGGATCTTTGTTTGACACCTGACATTGAGTGATGCCATACTGCCGAGCAACAGCACGCTCTTTCATGCCGTAATTTCGTAAAGCCACCACTCCATGACAAACAGCATTGTCGAGTTGACGGACCATCTCCAGAGGAAGCGGCAATAACTTTTGGAGACGTGCAGCAGTTGTTTTCCACTAATACAGAACGCAACAACCCTTGTATACCCGACTGTGAAGCCAATCGTCAAATGCACCTGTCCGTACATTTTGCCACGCCACCTGTGATATAATCCTGTTGTTGACTTCTTGCTGCGACAGACAATCAGTGACATGGTTCTTTTAACAAATAAATCACCAAAGTGTAAAAGAAACTCACCAGATTGATATACTGAGTTAAGAAAGTAAACCCAAGTCAAGAAGAAAAAAAAATTCCATATTAAATGCCAAGTCTATATTACAAAACTGATGGTACCATCATAGGATATTGTTTGTACTTTTGATTACTATTATTGTTGTACCGTTATTCTTGTGTGATCTTAATACAGTATTTGTTTGTGAGTAACAATTGGGGTGGCTTCTCCATTGGTCTTTGACATACAGAATAACACATTTTTCTGCCCTGACTCCTCTCGGGGCTCGGAGGTACGCCGTGACCAGGGGGTCGGGGAGGAGCACGTAACAACTGGTCTCCCATCTCTACCGCCTCTGACATCAACTCATCCTGGCAATTCTTCCAAAGTAAATTGCTCTCTCTCATGCACAGCTTTATCCCATCTCGTCTTCAGTTGTCATACCCTTCCTCCCGTCCATGGTACACGGAATCTTGGGGTGAGGCTGTTGCCCAGAAACAACTTGCCTTCATCTCCTGGAAAGCAAATCCAACAGAAGGAAATCTCATTTCCTTTCACAAAGCCTGAAACAAGTGTGTGTCCAACCTCATGAGCCAGGAAACAATATCTCTCCGTTCTCAAGACCGAACTCTCTTATCTGTCTCCCTCTTCCAAATCCTGGTGGCGTCTGGTCAAATCTGTTTCTGGTGTTTGTTCCCCTTCCATCCCCTCAAACGGCTACACGGCTGACTCCGCACGTGAAAAAGCTGAATGCCTCAACTCTGTGTTTGCCTCTAAATATTGTGTCCCAAACCCATCTGTCTCTGTACCCACTGTACCCAGCTGCTCCTGGACTCTGTGTCCTTTCCTCCTGACAAGGTGGAAAAGTTTCTGTCAACCCTCGACTCTGATTCTGCAACTGGACCTGACGGCATCAGCCCACGGGTCCTAAAATCCTGTTCTTCCGCTCTTTCACTCCCTCTCTCTGTTCTCTTCACCCTCTCTTTTGCTCAAGGTCATCTGCCATCTGCTTGGAAATCTGCCAACATCACCGCTTTGCACAAAAAATGTGCAAAAACAGATCCAAGCAACTACAGACCAATCAGCCTTCTCCCAATTATCAGCAAAGTCATGGAATCCATCATTGCTTCGGATATGAAATCTTTCCTCTTCTCCAATGCTTGATCTCTGATCATCAATTTGGTTTCAGACCTGGTCATCCTACTCTGGACATGCTGCTTCTGCTTTCTCAACAATGGATGGAGGTCCTCAATGCCAAACAGGAAATTAGAGCTCACCAAACTCTCCTGTCTCCCTTGACATATCACGTGCCTTCGATACGGTCTGGCACCACGCTCTGCTCACCAAACTCTCCTCCTTTGGTATCCATGGAAATCTCCAAGCATGGTTTCAGACCTGGTCATTCTACTCTGGACATGCTGCTTCTGGTTTCTCAACAATGGATGGAGGTCCTCAATGCCAAACAGGAAATTAGAGCTCACGAAACTCTCCTGTCTCCCTTGACATATCACGTGCCTTCGATACGGTCTGGCACCCCGCTCTGCTCACCAAACTCTCCTCCTTTGGTATCTATGGAAATCTCCACGCATGGCTGGCGGACTTCCTCTCTAGTCGTAGTCAACGTGTGGCCCTGAATGAGTTTCTCTCATCTCCTCTTCCTGCCTAACAGCTAGAGCAGGCCCTGCGCCCGGGCTATGGAGAATGCGGCAATGAAAATACAAAGATGGATGTGGCCTTCCACAGCCTGACGCAGCAGAATTAGGCTCTCAGGAGGCGTCTTGATGTGGATCAGGCGGGGTACCGGCGAAAGCTGCATGCTTTCCAAGAGGGGCAGCAGCGTCAGGCACAGCTGGTGGTACGGCTTCAAGCAAAGGTAGCACAACACTTAGGTCATCGGGGGAAGGTTTCATTTAGCTTCGGGTTGGTTCATTATGGTTAAGGATAGTTCACGAGGTTTGAGACAGTTTATGTCAGGGGTGGGGAACCTTTTTCCTGTCAAGGGCCATTTCCATTTTTAGAACATCCTTTGAGGGCCATGCTAAATTATTGAATACATATATCGGACTCACCTAATGCGATGGCTGGAACTGTTTCTCTTTGGCGAGGCGTTTGGTGTCAGGTGGTAGTGATGATGATGCTACTCACAGCTGGTTTTGCAGGTTTGGGTCAGTCAGTCTTGAGCGGAACCGAGTCTTTGCAAGAGTCAGTTTTGAAAAGAACTGCTCACAGCTGTAGATCGTCCCAAACAGTGATGCAAACTTCAGTGCATGTCTCCTCAGAATGGGAAAATCCTCAGCACGTACATACAGTTTGTAGAACTCGAGCAAAGGGAGGTTGTTGTACCTAGCTTTGAGCTCGTCATTGCTTTGCAGCTCAATGATTTCGTGTTGTAGGTTGTCAGGCACATCAGCTGGTTCCACATTAAACGGCGTGGCAAATATGTTCAGTTCCCTTTGTTTACTTTTCATGTCCTGGAACCTCTCTCCAAATGCCTGGAGGAGTTTTGCACACTCAGCAGCATATTCAGGTGTCACAGCAGGCTTTTGTTCTTGCAGAGTGGGAAAGTGGATAGTGTTTCCCCTTTCCAATTGCACTTGCCACAGCTTTAGTTTAGCTTCAAATGATTTCACATGTGATTGCAGAGAGCTGAGAAGCTGGTTGGGACCTTGGAGCTTGACGTTCAGCTCTGACAGGTACTTGGTAATGTCCACCATGAAGCCCAAATCACACAGCCACTTGCTATCACTGAGTTCCATGACAGGTTTCCCCTTCATCTCCATGAACTGTTTCACTTCTTCTCTCAGTGAGTAAAACCGTGTGAGCATATTTCCGTGACTCAGCCACCGCACCTCACAGTGGTAAACCAGATCTCCGTACTCTGACTCTAGTTCACTCAGTAGCTCCTTGAACTGGCGGCTGTTCAGCCCTCTGCTTTTGATGACGTTTATGGTGGAAACGACAGTTGTCATCACATTGTTGAGCTTGTGGGACTGTGCACACAGATTCTCTTGGTGTATGATACACTATACAGTGGCATACAACTAACTCACTTGGATCGAGACTGAGACGACTCATTTCTTTTTTGAACAATGCAGTCAGTCCCTTTTGCGCACCAACCATGGCTGGGGCTCCATCCGTGGCCAGGCCACTTAACTTGTCAAACTGCAGTTCGAATTTGTTCATAGCCAAAACAACTTGCTCAAACAAATCCTCACCTTTGGTGGTGCCATGCATGGCTTGCAAAGACAGCAACTCCTCCCTCGTATCAAACTCAGCTGTAATCCCCGGCACAAAAATGGCTAGTTGGGCGGTGTTTGTTATGTCCGTTGTCTCATCGCAGGCCAGAGAGAAAAACTGGAAATCTCTTGCGGTGTCCTTCAGTGTTTTCTCAATATCTTGTGCCATGTCAGTAATCCGATCTGAGACAGTTCTTCGAGACAAACTGACACTTTGGAACAATTTTACTTTGTCCGGTGCGAGCAGCTCCGCAGCAGCAACAAGGCACTCCTTCACAAATTCTCCTTCTGAATGCGGCATCAGCTTCTTAGCGATTAGCTCACTCACCACAAAACTAGCATGCGTAGTGTTGTCTCGGTCAGATTGTGGTCTTATGAAGACTGCTTGTTGAGCACCAAAACTCCGCCGAAGAACGTTAACTATATCCAAGCGCATTTGTCCTTTCAACTTGTCCAGTTTAGCATGTTTCGAGCTGTAATGACGCTCGAGGTTGGCCTTTTTCATCACCGAGAGCGCTTCCCGACAAACTAGGCATACTGGCTTGCCTTTTACTTCCACAAAGAAATAATCGTTTGCCCATTTCTCTTGGAAAGCGCGACATTCCGCATCGACCTTTCTTTTCTTGTTAGTCGCCATGTTTGCATATACTGAATGAAATGATGACATGAGATCACGCGATCACTTGACTGTCCGGAAGGTCGCATATTGCAGTTACGACTGTCCGGAACTCACTTGACTGTCCAAAAGGTCGCATATCGCAGTTACGATTAATCGCAAATTAGTTTTAATTTGATGGCAATTATTCTGTTAGCGCCAACATATTTTGCCAACGTCAAATAAATGAATAAGTTCTCAAATGTGCCGTCCGAGGCAGCGTCTGCTCGCCACGTTCGGCATTCGTTGACTGTTACAACACGTGAAAGCTCGCTCCTCTCTGTCGTTTTTGGCCATAACTTGGTTACCCTTTGTCCGATTAATTTAAAACCTTGCAAAGGAGAGATTACTGGAATTATAGATAGATGAATTGCCTCGCGGGCCGGATCAAACGGTCTCGCGGGCCGTATACGGCCCTGAGGCCGGAGGTTCCCCACCCCAGGTTTATGTGGTTTGAAGACGGTTCATGTGGTTTGAGGGCAGTTTACGAGGTTTGACGGTGATTTACGGGGTTTGAGGGTGGTTTACAAGGTTTGGCGGTTTACGAGGTTTCAGTGCAGTTTATGAGGTTCACAGGTGGATGAAGAGGGTTGAGGGCAGTACTAGAGGAATGTTGGTTCTGGGACCAACCAAAATTTAGCATCGAAGTGAATGGGTCAACGTGTAGTCAACATGTGGCCCTGAATGGTTTTCTCTCATCTCCCCTTCCTGTTCAGGCTGGAGTTCCCCAAGGCAGTGTTCTGGGCCCTTTGCTTTTTCTGGTCTTCATCAATGATCTCTCTGACTCTCCTAAAAATCCTCTCCATCTCTTTGCTGATGACTCTACTCTCTGTCGCTCCATTCCTCATCCCTCAGATCGGCAGTCTGCAGCCTGGTGTTAGCTTAGCGGTTAGGGTGCCGGCTTGGGATCCTAGGATCCTGGGTTCGAATCCCGGTCAATCGCTGAATTAACGCCAGGGGGGTTGACTCAGCCTGTCATCTTCCGAGGTCGGCAAATTGAGTACCAGCTTGCTGGGATGAATGATCACGGTGTGTACCCCGATTTAGAACAGGTACACCATATCCCTGCGCATCCTAAGAGCGTGACCAAGGGTTGGCGTCAGGAAGGGCATCCGGCCATAAAAACATTGCCTCAAACAGGGAACCATGATTGTCATGGGGCCCGCAAGGCTAACCCCTGCTCTAGCGGGGAAAATGGCCTTAAAACGATCATTCATTCATATATCAATGATCTCTCTGACTCTCTTGAAAATCCTCTCCATCTCTTTGCTGATGACTCTACTCTCTGTCGCTCCATTCCTCATCCTTCAGATCGGCAGTCTGCAGCCTCCTCACTCTCTGCAGACCTGGACAAAATCACAGACTGGGCAAACAAGTGGAACATGTCTTTCAATCCTGACAAATCTCACACTCTTACGATGTCTCTCCGAAAAGACCGACTGGAAAACCCTCCCATCCACTTTCTGAATAATCCTCTCCAAGAAGTTCTGTCACTCAAGCTTTGGGGTCTCACGATCTGCCATGATCTTTCCTGGGAAAACCACATTTCAAATCTGGCCTCCAAAGCCAGTCGCCGACTGGGCATCCTCCGTCGTGCGGCCCTTCCTTGGCACACCTGAGCTCCTCACCACATACAAGGCTTTCATCCACAGCTCAATGAAATACTGCTCTCCCCTCTGGGCTGGTGCTCCTGCCTCACACCGAGCTCGTCTTCACGCTGTTGAAACCAAAGCGTTCAGAATCATTGGAATCTCCCGCGATGAAGCTAACTCCAAGGGCCTTTCACTCACTCACCGCAGGCAGGTTGGTGGTCTTTCCATCTTCTACCGACTTCTCTCTGGCCTTGCCCCCCAGCTCTCTTTGGGCTGTCCCCCAAATATTCCTACAGGTCGCATAAGATCTGCCTGCAACCCTCTTATGGTTAAACTGCCAAAATCAAGACTCTCTGCTCACCTTCACTCCTTCATTCCTCTTTTCTCCCGCCTCTGGAACAAACTCCCTCACTCTCTTCAATCCCACTCCTCCTTCCAGGTCTTTAAAACAGCTGTTCACCACCATCTGTTATCTTCCCCCATCCAAAACCTTGATCTTTTCTAACCCCGCTAATTTCACCCCAAATCCACTTTTTTGAAATACCAACTTCTTTCCTGGAAGTCCTTGGCGTCCTTATGTTTATACTTCTCCCACCCCCCCCCCACCCCCCTTTCCACGCCTCCTCTCCCTCCCACACATCTCCCGATGTCCCTGCTCTCAAATATTGTGTTTTTGTGCTTCCCCTTCTCTCCCCATCTTGTCTACCGCTCCCTCTTTTTATATATTTTGTTTGTCTGTTTGATTTGTTTGTGAAATAAATGTTAGCTCTTTCATGAGTCTCGATTCTGTATACAAAAAAAAGAAAAAAGGTGTACACTTTATACAACCGGCACATACTGTGGAGGTGTGCACTTTATACAACCGGCACATACTGTGGAGGTGTGCACTTTATACAACCGACACATACTGTGGAGGTGTGCACTTTATACAACCAGCACATACCGTAGAGGTGTGCACATTATACAACCAGCACATACTGTGGAGGTGTGCACTTTATACAACCGGCACATACTGTGGAGGTGTGCACTTTGTACAACCGGCACATACTGTGGAGGTGTGCACTTTATACAACCGGCACATACTGTGGAGGTGTGCACTTTATACAACCGGCACATACCGTAGAGGTGTGCACATTATACAACCAGCACATACTGTGGAGGTGTGCACTTTGTACAACCGGCACATACTGTGGAGGTGTGCACTTTATACAACCGGCACATACCGTAGAGGTGTGCACTTTATACAACCGGCACATACTGTGGAGGTGTGCACTTTATACAACCGACACATACTGTGGAGGTGTGCACATTATACAACCAGCACATACTGTGGAGGTGTGCACTTTGTACAACCGGCACATACTGTGGAGGTGTGCACTTTATACAACCGGCACATACCGTAGAGGTGTACACTTTATACAACCGGCACATACCGTAGAAGTGTACACTTTATACAACCGGCACATACTGTAGGCAGGAACATGGTATACAACCGGCATATACCATACACGGTACACGGAATACAACCAGTATATACCTGACGCGATATGTAATTGTTATCTCGTATACTATACATGGTATATAATAAACATGTACTACACACGGTGTACATTCACGGTTACACTGTAAACATCACAATTGCAAAACATGATGTAGCCAGTCGTGCGATGATTACAATCATGAAATGGAGAAAGCAATGAGGGAGTCCGTTTGCCGTTTGGCACACACGCCTTCGCTCATTCAAAATGCATGTTCTTCGGGGCTAATGTAGCCGACTGGGAATGCAGACATGGACTGTGCCAGACGTGGACTGTGCCAGCCAGATAACTACAGATCATTAAAAACAAAAACAAATTATTAGCACATTTTGAAGAGTACCATGTGGGTTTCAAACAGCATCCCAAACCTTTCAATCAGTACAGGGGATCATGTGTGGTTTCAAACAGCATCCCAAACCTTTCAATCAGTACAGGGGATCATGTGTGGTTTCAAACAGCATCCCAAACCTTTCAATCAGTACAGAGGATCTTGTGTGGTTTCAAACAGCACCCCAAACCTTTCAATCAGTACAGGGATCATGTGTGGTTTCAAACAGCACCCCAAACCTTTCAATCAGTACAGAGGATCATGTGTGGTTTCAAACAGCATCCCAAACCTTCCAATCCATACAGGGGATCATGTGTGGTTTCAAACAGCATCCCAAACCTTCCAATCCGTACAGGGGATCATGTGTGGTTTCAAACAGCATCCCAAACCATTCAATCAGCACAGGGGATCATGTGTGATTTCAAACAGCATCCCAAACCTTCCAATCAGTACAGGGATCATGTGTGGTTTCAAACAGCATCCCAAACCTTCCAATCCGTACAGGGGATCATGTGTGGTTTCAAACAGCATCCCAAACCTTTCAATCAGTACAGAGGATCATGTGTGGTTTCAAACCGCATCCCAAACCTACCAATCCGTACAGGGGATCATGTGTGGTTTCAAACAGCATCCCAAACCTACCAATCCGTACAGGGGATCATGTGTGGTTTCAAACAGCATCCCAAACCTTTCAATCAGTACAGAGGATCATGTGTGGTTTCAAACCGCATCCCAAACCTACCAATCCGTACAGGGGATCATGTGTGGTTTCAAACCGCATCCCAAACCTACGAATCCGTACAGGGGATCATGTGTGGTTTCAAACAGCATCCCAAACCTTCCAATCAGTACAGGGGATCTTGTGTTGTTTCAAACAGCATCCCAGACCTTTCAATCAGTACAGGGGATCATGTGTGGTTTCAAACAGCATCCCAAACCTTCCAATCAGTACAGAGGATCATGTGTGGTTTCAAACAGCATCCCAAACCTTCCAATCAGTACAGCGGATCTTGTGTGGTTTCAAACAGCATCCCAAACCTTTCAATCAAGACAGAGGGTCTTGTGTGGTTTCAAACAGCATCCCAAACCTTTCAATCAGTACAGGGCATCTTGTGTGGTTTCAAACAGCATCCCAAACCTTTCAATCAGTACAGGGGATCATGTGTGGTTTCAAACAGCATCCCAAACCTTCCAATCAGTACAGGGGATCATGTGTGGTTTCAAACAGCATCCCAAACCTTCCAATCAGTACAGGGGATCATGTGTGGTTTCAAACAGCATCCCAAACCTTTCAATCAGTACAGGGGATCATGTGTGGTTTCAAACAGCACCCCAAACCTTCCAATCAGTACAGGGGATCTTGTGTGGTTTCAAACAGCATCCCAAACCGACCAATCCGTACAGGCGATCATGTGTGGTTTCAAACAGCACCCCAAACCTACCAATCAGTAAAGAGGATCATGTGTGGTTTCAAACAGCATCCCAAACCTACCAATCAGTACAGAGGATCATGTGTGGTTTCAAACAGCATCCCAAACCTTTCAATCAGTGCAGGGGATCATGTGTGGTTTCAAACAGCATCCCAAACCTTCCAATCAGTACAGGGGATCTTGTGTGGTTTCAAACAGCATCCCAAACCTTTCAATCAGTACAGGGGATCATGTGTGGTTTCAAACAGCATCCCAAACCTTTCAATCACTACAGAGGATCATGTGTGGTTTCAAACAGCATCCCAAACCTTTCAATCAGTACAGGGGATCATGTGTGGTTTTAAACAGCATCCCAAACCTTTCAATCAGTACAGGGGATCATGTGTGGTTTCAAACAGCATCCCAAACCTTTCAATCAGTACCGAGGATCATGTGTGGTTTCAAACAGCATCCCAAACCTTTCAATCAGTACAGGGGATCATGTGTGGTTTCAAACAGCATCCCAAACCATTCAATCAGTATAAGGGATCATGTGTGGTTTTAAACAGCATCCCAAACCTTTCAATCAGTACAGGGGATCATGTGTGGTTTCAAACAGCATCCCAAACCTTTCAATCAGTACAGGGGATCATGTGTGGTTTTAAACAGCATCCCAAACCTTTCAATCAGTGCAGGGGATCATGTGTGGTTTCAAACAGCATCCCAAACCTTTCAATCAGTGCAGGGGATCATGTGTGGTTTCAAACCGCATCCCAAACCTACGAATCCGTACAGGGGATCATGTGTGGTTTCAAACCGCATCTCAATCCTTCCAATCAGTACAGGGGAACATGTGTGGTTTCAAACAGCATCCCAAACCTTTCAATCAGTACAGAGGATCATGTGTGGTTTCAAACAGCATCCCAAACCTTTCAATCAGCACAGGGGATCATGTGTGGTTTCAAACAGCATCCCAAACCTTCCAATCAGTACAGGGGATCTTGTGTGGTTTCAAACAGCATCCCAGACCTTTCAATCAGTACAGGGGATCATGTGTGGTTTCAAACAGCATCCCAAACCTTCCAATCAGTACAGAGGATCATGTGTGGTTTCAAACAGCATCCCAAACCTTTCAATCAGTACAGGGGATCATGTGTGGTTTCAAACAGCATCCCAAACCTTCCAATCAGTACAGAGGATCATGTGTGGTTTCAAACAGCATCCCAAACCTTTCAATCAGTACAGAGGATCATGTGTGGTTTCAAACAGCATCCCAAACCAACCAATCCGTACAGGGGATCATGTGTGGTTTCAAACAGCATCCCAAACCTTCCAATCAGTACAGGGGAACATGTGTGGTTTCAAACAGCATCCCAAACCAACCAATCCGTACAGGGGATCATGTGTGGTTTCAAACAGCATCCCAGACCTTTCAATCAGTACAGAGGATCATGTGTGGTTTCAAACAGCATCCCAAACCTTTCATTCAGTACAGGGGATCATGTGTGGTTTCAAACAGCATCCCAAACCTTCCAGTCAGTACAGGGGATCTTGTGTGGTTTCAAACAGCATCCCAAACCAACCAATCCGTACAGGGGATCATGTGTGGTTTCAAACAGCATCCCAGACCTTTCAATCAGTACAGAGGATCATGTGTGGTTTCAAACAGCATCCCAAACCTTTCAATCAGTACAGGGGATCATGTGTGGTTTCAAACAGCATCCCAAACCTTCCAGTCAGTACAGGGGATCTTGTGTGGTTTCAAACAGCATCCCAGACCTTTCAATCAGTACAGGGGATCATGTGTGGTTTCAAACAGCATCCCAAACCTACCAATCAGTACAGAGGATCATGTGTGGTTTCAAACAGCATCCCAAACCTACCAATCAGTACAGAGGATCATGTGTGGTTTCAAACAGCATCCCAAACCTTTCAATCAGTACAGGGGATCATGTGTGGTTTCACACAGCATCCCAAACCTTTCAATCAGTACAGAGGATCTTGTGTGGTTTCAAACAGCACCCCAAACCTTTCAATCAGTACAGAGGATCATGTGTGGTTTCAAACAGCATCCCAAACCATTCAATCAGTATAAGGGATCATGTGTGGTTTCAAACAGCATCCCAAACCTTTCAATCAGTACAGGGGATCATGTGTGGTTTCAAACAGCATCCCAAACCTTTCAATCAGTACAGGGGATCATGTGTGGTTTCAAACAGCATCCCAAACCTTTCAATCAGTACAGAGGATCTTGTGTGGTTTCAAACAGCACCCCAAACCTTTCAATCAGTACAGGGATCATGTGTGGTTTCAAACAGCACCCCAAACCTTTCAATCAGTACAGGGGATCATGTGTGGTTTCAAACAGCATCCCAAACCTTCCAATCCATACAGGGGATCATGTGTGGTTTCAAACAGCATCCCAAACCTTCCAATCCGTACAGGGGATCATGTGTGGTTTCAAACAGCATCCCAAACCATTCAATCAGCACAGGGGATCATGTGTGATTTCAAACAGCATCCCAAACCTTCCAATCAGTACAGGGATCATGTGTGGTTTCAAACAGCATCCCAAACCTTCCAATCCGTACAGGGGATCATGTGTGGTTTCAAACAGCATCCCAAACCTTTCAATCAGTACAGAGGATCATGTGTGGTTTCAAACCGCATCCCAAACCTACCAATCCGTACAGGGGATCATGTGTGGTTTCAAACAGCATCCCAAACCTACCAATCCGTACAGGGGATCATGTGTGGTTTCAAACAGCATCCCAAACCTTTCAATCAGTACAGAGGATCATGTGTGGTTTCAAACCGCATCCCAAACCTACCAATCCGTACAGGGGATCATGTGTGGTTTCAAACCGCATCCCAAACCTACGAATCCGTACAGGGGATCATGTGTGGTTTCAAACAGCATCCCAAACCTTCCAATCAGTACAGGGGATCTTGTGTTGTTTCAAACAGCATCCCAGACCTTTCAATCAGTACAGGGGATCATGTGTGGTTTCAAACAGCATCCCAAACCTTCCAATCAGTACAGAGGATCATGTGTGGTTTCAAACAGCATCCCAAACCTTCCAATCAGTACAGCGGATCTTGTGTGGTTTCAAACAGCATCCCAAACCTTTCAATCAAGACAGAGGGTCTTGTGTGGTTTCAAACAGCATCCCAAACCTTTCAATCAGTACAGGGCATCTTGTGTGGTTTCAAACAGCATCCCAAACCTTTCAATCAGTACAGGGGATCATGTGTGGTTTCAAACAGCATCCCAAACCTTCCAATCAGTACAGGGGATCATGTGTGGTTTCAAACAGCATCCCAAACCTTCCAATCAGTACAGGGGATCATGTGTGGTTTCAAACAGCATCCCAAACCTTTCAATCAGTACAGGGGATCATGTGTGGTTTCAAACAGCACCCCAAACCTTCCAATCAGTACAGGGGATCTTGTGTGGTTTCAAACAGCATCCCAAACCGACCAATCCGTACAGGCGATCATGTGTGGTTTCAAACAGCACCCCAAACCTACCAATCAGTAAAGAGGATCATGTGTGGTTTCAAACAGCATCCCAAACCTACCAATCAGTACAGAGGATCATGTGTGGTTTCAAACAGCATCCCAAACCTTTCAATCAGTGCAGGGGATCATGTGTGGTTTCAAACAGCATCCCAAACCTTCCAATCAGTACAGGGGATCTTGTGTGGTTTCAAACAGCATCCCAAACCTTTCAATCAGTACAGGGGATCATGTGTGGTTTCAAACAGCATCCCAAACCTTTCAATCACTACAGAGGATCATGTGTGGTTTCAAACAGCATCCCAAACCTTTCAATCAGTACAGGGGATCATGTGTGGTTTTAAACAGCATCCCAAACCTTTCAATCAGTACAGGGGATCATGTGTGGTTTCAAACAGCATCCCAAACCTTTCAATCAGTACCGAGGATCATGTGTGGTTTCAAACAGCATCCCAAACCTTTCAATCAGTACAGCGGATCATGTGTGGTTTCAAACAGCATCCCAAACCATTCAATCAGTATAAGGGATCATGTGTGGTTTTAAACAGCATCCCAAACCTTTCAATCAGTACAGGGGATCATGTGTGGTTTCAAACAGCATCCCAAACCTTTCAATCAGTACAGGGGATCATGTGTGGTTTTAAACAGCATCCCAAACCTTTCAATCAGTGCAGGGGATCATGTGTGGTTTCAAACAGCATCCCAAACCTTTCAATCAGTGCAGGGGATCATGTGTGGTTTCAAACCGCATCCCAAACCTACGAATCCGTACAGGGGATCATGTGTGGTTTCAAACCGCATCTCAATCCTTCCAATCAGTACAGGGGAACATGTGTGGTTTCAAACAGCATCCCAAACCTTTCAATCAGTACAGAGGATCATGTGTGGTTTCAAACAGCATCCCAAACCTTTCAATCAGCACAGGGGATCATGTGTGGTTTCAAACAGCATCCCAAACCTTCCAATCAGTACAGGGGATCTTGTGTGGTTTCAAACAGCATCCCAGACCTTTCAATCAGTACAGGGGATCATGTGTGGTTTCAAACAGCATCCCAAACCTTCCAATCAGTACAGAGGATCATGTGTGGTTTCAAACAGCATCCCAAACCTTCCAATCAGTACAGAGGATCATGTGTGGTTTCAAACAGCATCCCAAACCTTTCAATCAGTACAGGGGATCATGTGTGGTTTCAAACAGCATCCCAAACCTTCCAATCAGTACAGAGGATCATGTGTGGTTTCAAACAGCATCCCAAACCTTTCAATCAGTACAGAGGATCATGTGTGGTTTCAAACAGCATCCCAAACCAACCAATCCGTACAGGGGATCATGTGTGGTTTCAAACAGCATCCCAAACCTTCCAATCAGTACAGGGGAACATGTGTGGTTTCAAACAGCATCCCAAACCAACCAATCCGTACAGGGGATCATGTGTGGTTTCAAACAGCATCCCAGACCTTTCAATCAGTACAGAGGATCATGTGTGGTTTCAAACAGCATCCCAAACCTTTCATTCAGTACAGGGGATCATGTGTGGTTTCAAACAGCATCCCAAACCTTCCAGTCAGTACAGGGGATCTTGTGTGGTTTCAAACAGCATCCCAAACCAACCAATCCGTACAGGGGATCATGTGTGGTTTCAAACAGCATCCCAGACCTTTCAATCAGTACAGAGGATCATGTGTGGTTTCAAACAGCATCCCAAACCTTTCAATCAGTACAGGGGATCATGTGTGGTTTCAAACAGCATCCCAAACCTTCCAGTCAGTACAGGGGATCTTGTGTGGTTTCAAACAGCATCCCAGACCTTTCAATCAGTACAGGGGATCATGTGTGGTTTCAAACAGCATCCCAAACCTACCAATCAGTACAGAGGATCATGTGTGGTTTCAAACAGCATCCCAAACCTACCAATCAGTACAGAGGATCATGTGTGGTTTCAAACAGCATCCCAAACCTTTCAATCAGTACAGGGGATCATGTGTGGTTTCAAACAGCATCCCAAACCTTTCAATCAGTACAGAGGATCTTGTGTGGTTTCAAACAGCACCCCAAACCTTTCAATCAGTACAGAGGATCATGTGTGGTTTCAAACAGCATCCCAAACCATTCAATCAGTATAAGGGATCATGTGTGGTTTTAAACAGCATCCCAAACCTTTCAATCAGTACAGGGGATCATGTGTGGTTTCAAACAGCATCCCAAACCTTTCAATCAGTACAGGGGATCATGTGTGCTTTCAAACAGCATCCCAAACCTTTCAATCAGTGCAGGGGATCATGTGTGGTTTCAAACAGCATCCCAAACCTTTCAATCAGTACAGGGCATCTTGTGTGGTTTCAAACAGCATCCCAAACCTTTCAATCAGTACAGGGGATCATGTGTGGTTTCAAACAGCATCCCAAACCTTCCAATCAGTACAGGGGATCATGTGTGGTTTCAAACAGCATCCCAAACCTTCCAATCAGTACAGGGGATCATGTGTGGTTTCAAACAGCATCCCAAACCTTTCAATCAGTACAGGGCATCTTGTGTGGTTTCAAACAGCATCCCAAACCTTTCAATCAGTACAGGGGATCATGTGTGGTTTCAAACAGCATCCCAAACCTTCCAATCAGTACAGGGGATCATGTGTGGTTTCAAACAGCATCCCAAACCTTCCAATCAGTACAGGGGATCATGTGTGGTTTCAAACAGCATCCCAAACCTTTCAATCAGTACAGGGGATCATGTGTGGTTTCAAACAGCACCCCAAACCTTCCAATCAGTACAGGGGATCTTGTGTGGTTTCAAACAGCATCCCAAACCTACCAATCCGTACAGGCGATCATGTGTGGTTTCAAACAGCACCCCAAACCTACCAATCAGTAAAGAGGATCATGTGTGGTTTCAAACAGCATCCCAAACCTACCAATCAGTACAGAGGATCATGTGTGGTTTCAAACAGCATCCCAAACCTTTCAATCAGTGCAGGGGATCATGTGTGGTTTCAAACAGCATCCCAAACCTTCCAATCAGTACAGGGGATCTTGTGTGGTTTCAAACAGCATCCCAAACCTTTCAATCAGTACAGGGGATCATGTGTGGTTTCAAACAGCATCCCAAACCTTTCAATCACTACAGAGGATCATGTGTGGTTTCAAACAGCATCCCAAACCTTTCAATCAGTACAGAGGATCATGTGTGGTTTCAAACAGCATCCCAAACCTTTCAATCAGTACAGGGGATCATGTGTGGTTTCAAACAGCATCCCAAACCTTTCAATCAGTACCGAGGATCATGTGTGGTTTCAAACAGCATCCCAAACCTTTCAATCAGTACAGGGGATCATGTGTGGTTTCAAACAGCATCCCAAACCATTCAATCAGTATAAGGGATCATGTGTGGTTTTAAACAGCATCCCAAACCTTTCAATCAGTACAGGGGATCATGTGTGGTTTTAAACAGCATCCCAAACCTTTCAATCAGTGCAGGGGATCATGTGTGGTTTCAAACAGCATCCCAAACCTTTCAATCAGTGCAGGGGATCATGTGTGGTTTCAAACCGCATCCCAAACCTACGAATCCGTACAGGGGATCATGTGTGGTTTCAAACCGCATCTCAATCCTTCCAATCAGTACAGGGGAACATGTGTGGTTTCAAACAGCATCCCAAACCTTTCAATCAGTACAGAGGATCATGTGTGGTTTCAAACAGCATCCCAAACCTTTCAATCAGTACAGGGGATCATGTGTGGTTTCAAACAGCATCCCAAACCTTCCAATCAGTACAGAGGATCATGTGTGGTTTCAAACAGCATCCCAAACCTTCCAATCAGTACAGAGGATCATGTGTGGTTTCAAACAGCATCCCAAACCTTTCAATCAGTACAGGGGATCATGTGTGGTTTCAAACAGCATCCCAAACCTTCCAATCAGTACAGAGGATCATGTGTGGTTTCAAACAGCATCCCAAACCTTTCAATCAGTACAGAGGATCATGTGTGGTTTCAAACAGCATCCCAAACCTTCCAATCAGTACAGGGGATCTTGTGTGGTTTCAAACAGCATCCCAGACCTTTCAATCAGTACAGGGGATCATGTGTGGTTTCAAACAGCATCCCAAACCTTCCAATCAGTACAGAGGATCATGTGTGGTTTCAAACAGCATCCCAAACCTTCCAATCAGTACAGAGGATCATGTGTGGTTTCAAACAGCATCCCAAACCTTTCAATCAGTACAGGGGATCATGTGTGGTTTCAAACAGCATCCCAAACCTTCCAATCAGTACAGAGGATCATGTGTGGTTTCAAACAGCATCCCAAACCTTTCAATCAGTACAGAGGATCATGTGTGGTTTCAAACAGCATCCCAAACCTTCCAATCCGTACAGGGGATCATGTGTGGTTTCAAACAGCATCTCAAACCTTCCAATCAGTACAGCGGATCATGTGTGGTTTCAAACAGCACCCCAAACCTTCCAATCAGTACCGGGGGTCATGTGTGGTTTCAAACAGCATCCCAAACCAACCAATCCGTACAGGGGATCATGTGTGGTTTCAAACAGCATCCCAGACCTTTCAATCAGTTCAGAGGATCATGTGTGGTTTCAAACAGCATCCCAAACCTTTCATTCAGTACAGGGGATCATGTGTGGTTTCAAACAGCATCCCAAACCTTCCAGTCAGTACAGGGGATCTTGTGTGGTTTCAAACAGCATCCCAAACCAACCAATCCGTACAGGGGATCATGTGTGGTTTCAAACAGCATCCCAGACCTTTCAATCAGTACAGAGGATCATGTGTGGTTTCAAACAGCATCCCAAACCTTTCAATCAGTACAGGGGATCATGTGTGGTTTCAAACAGCATCCCAAACCTTCCAGTCAGTACAGGGGATCTTGTGTGGTTTCAAACAGCATCCCAGACCTTTCAATCAGTACAGGGGATCATGTGTGGTTTCAAACAGCATCCCAAACCTACCAATCAGTACAGAGGATCATGTGTGGTTTCAAACAGCATCCCAAACCTACCAATCAGTACAGAGGATCATGTGTGGTTTCAAACAGCATCCCAAACCTTTCAATCAGTACAGGGGATCATGTGTGGTTTCAAACAGCATCCCAAACCTTTCAATCAGTACAGGGGATCATGTGTGGTTTCAAACAGCATCCCAAACCTTTCAATCAGTACAGAGGATCTTGTGTGGTTTCAAACAGCACCCCAAACCTTTCAATCAGTACAGAGGATCATGTGTGGTTTCAAACAGCATCCCAAACCATTCAATCAGTATAAGGGATCATGTGTGGTTTTAAACAGCATCCCAAACCTTCCAATCAGTACAGGGGATCATGTGTGGTTTCAAACAGCATCCCAAACCTTCCAATCAGTACAGGGGATCATGTGTGGTTTCAAACAGCATCCCAAACCTTTCAATCAGTACAGGGGATCATGTGTGGTTTCAAACAGCATCCCAAACCTTTCAATCACTACAGAGGATCATGTGTGGTTTCAAACAGCATCCCAAACCTTTCAGTCAGTACCGAGGATCATGTGTGGTTTCAAACAGCATCCCAAACCATTCAATCAGTATAAGGGATCATGTGTGGTTTTAAACAGCATCCCAAACCTTTCAATCAGTACAGGGGATCATGTGTGGTTTCAAACAGCATCCCAAACCTTTCAATCAGTACAGGGGATCATGTGTGGTTTTAAACAGCATCCCAAACCTTTCAATCAGTGCAGGGGATCATGTGTGGTTTCAAACAGCATCCCAAACCTTTCAATCAGTGCAGGGGATCATGTGTGGTTTCAAACCGCATCCCAAACCTACGAATCCGTACAGGGGATCATGTGTGGTTTCAAACCGCATCTCAATCCTTCCAATCAGTACAGGGGAACATGTGTGGTTTCAAACAGCATCCCAAACCTTTCAATCAGTACAGGGGATCATGTGTGGTTTCAAACAGCATCCCAAACCTTTCAATCAGTACAGGGGATCATGTGTGGTTTCAAACAGCATCCCAAACCTTCCAATCAGTACAGAGGATCTTGTGTGGTTTCAAACAGCATCCCAGACCTTTCAATCAGTACAGGGGATCATGTGTGGTTTCAAACAGCATCCCAAACCTTCCAATCAGTACAGAGGATCATGTGTGGTTTCAAACAGCATCCCAAACCTTCCAATCAGTACAGAGGATCATGTGTGGTTTCAAACAGCATCCCAAACCTTTCAATCAGTACAGGGGATCATGTGTGGTTTCAAACAGCATCCCAAACCTTCCAATCAGTACAGAGGATCATGTGTGGTTTCAAACAGCATCCCAAACCTTTCAATCAGTACAGAGGATCATGTGTGGTTTCAAACAGCATCCCAAACCAACCAATCCGTACAGGGGATCATGTGTGGTTTCAAACAGCATCTCAAACCTTCCAATCAGTACAGCGGATCATGTGTGGTTTCAAACAGCATCCCAAACCTTCCAATCAGTACAGGGGATCATGTGTGGTTTCAAACAGCATCCCAGACCTTTCAATCAGTACAGAGGATCATGTGTGGTTTCAAACAGCATCCCAAACCTTTCAATCAGTACAGGGGATCATGTGTGGTTTCAAACAGCATCCCAAACCTTCCAGTCAGTACAGGGGATCTTGTGTGGTTTCAAACAGCATCCCAGACCTTTCAATCAGTACAGAGGATCATGTGTGGTTTCAAACAGCATCCCAAACCTACCAATCAGTACAGAGGATCATGTGTGGTTTCAAACAGCATCCCAAACCTACCAATCAGTACAGAGGATCATGTGTGGTTTCAAACAGCATCCCAAACCTTTCAATCAGTACAGGGGATCATGTGTGGGTTTAAACAGCATCCCAAACCTTCCAATCAGTACAGGGGATCATGTGTGGTTTTAAACAGCATCCCAAACCTTTCAATCAGTACAGGGGATCATGTGTGGTTTTAAACAGCATCCCAAACCTTTCAATCAGTACAGGGGATCTTATGTGGTTTTAAACAGCATCCCAAACCTTTCAATCAGTACAGGGGATCATGTGTGGTTTTAAACAGCATCCCAAACCTTTCAATCAGTACAGGGGATCATGTGTGGTTTTAAACAGCATCCCAAACCTTTCAATCAGTACAGGGGATCATGTGTGGTTTTAAACAGCATCCCAAACCTTTCAATCAGTACAGGGGATCATGTGTGGTTTCAAACAGCATCCCAAACCTTTCAATCAGTACAGGGGATCACGTGTGGTTTTAAACAGCATCCCAAACCTTTCAATCAGTACAGAGGATCATGTGTGGTTTCAAACAGCATCCCAAACCTTTCAATCCGTCCAGGGGATCATGTGTGGTTTTAAACAGTATCCCAAAACCTTTCAATCAGTACAGGGGATCATGTGTGGTTTCAAACAGCATCCAAAACCTTTCAATCAGTGCAGGGGATCATGTGTGGTTTCAAACAGCATCCCAAACCTTCCAATCAGTACAGGGATCTTGTGTGGTTTCAAACAGCATCCCAAACCTTTCAATCAGTGCAGGGGATCATGTGTGGTTTTAAACAGCATCCCAAACCTTTCAATCAGTACAGGGGATCATGTGTGGTTTTAAACAGCATCCCAAACCAAATCAATCACAAACCTTTCAATTGTGTGGTTTCAAACAGCATCCCAAACCTTTCAATCAGTACAGAGAATCATGTGTGGTTTTAAACAGCATCCCAAACCTTTCAATCAGTACAGGGGATCATGTGTGGTTTTAAAGAGCATCCCAAACCTTTCAATCAGTACAGGGGATCATGTGTGGTTTCAAACAGCATCCCAAACCTTTCAGTCAGTACAGGGGATCATGTGTGGTTTCAAACAGCATCCCAAACCTTCCAATCAGTACAGAGGATCATGTGTGGTTTCAAACAGCATCCCGAACCTTTCAATCAGTACAGGGGATCATGTGTGGATTCAAACAGCATCCCAAACCTTCCAATCAGTACAGAGGATCATGTGTGGTTTCAAACAGCATCCCAAACCTTTCAATCAGTGCAGGGGATCATGTGTGGTTTCAAACAGCATCCGAAACCTTCCAATCAGTACAGGGGATCATGTGTGGTTTCAAACAGCATCCCAAACCTTCCAATCAGTACAGAGGATCATGTGTGGTTTCAAACAGCATCCCAAACCTTTCAATCAGTGCAGGGGATCATGTGTGGTTTCAAACAGCATCCCAAACCTTTCAATCAGTGCAGGGGATCATGTGTGGTTTCAAACAGCATCCCAAACCTTCCAATCAGTACAGAGGATCATGTGTGGTTTCAAACAGCATCCCAAACCTTTCAATCAGTACAGAGGATCATGTGTGGTTTCAAACAGCATGCCAAACCTTCCAATCAGTACAGCGGATCATGTGTGGTTTCATACAGCATCCGAAACCTTCCAATCAGTACAGAGGATCATGTGTGGTTTCAAACAGCATCCCAAACCTTTCAATCAGTACAGGGGATCTTGTGTGGTTTCAAACAGCATCCCAAACCTTCCAATCAGTACAGAGGATCATGTGTGGTTTCAAACAGCATCCCAAACCTTCCAATCAGTACAGAGGATCATGTGTGGTTTCAAACAGCATCCCAAACCTTTCAATCAGTACAGAGGATCATGTGTGGTTTCAAACAGCATCCCAAACCTTCCAATCAGTACAGAGGATCATGTGTGGTTTCAAACAGCATCCCAAACCTTCCAATCAGTACAGGGGATCTTGTGTGGTTTCAAACAGCATCCCAAACCTTCCAATCAGTACAGGGGATCTTTTGTGGTTTCAAACAGCATCCCAAACCTTCCAATCAGTACAGAGGATCATGTGTGGTTTCAAACAGCATCCCAAACCTTCCAATCAGTACAGGGGATCTTGTGTGGTTTCAAACAGCATCCCAAACCTTCCAATCAGTACAGGGGATCATGTGTGGTTTCAAACAGCATCCCAAACCTTTCAATCAGTACAGGGGATCATGTGTGGTTTCAAACAGCATCCCAAACCTTCCAATCAGTACAGGGGATCTTGTGTGGTTTCAAACAGCATCCCAAACCTTCCAATCAGTACAGGGGATCTTTTGTGGTTTCAAACAGCATCCCAAACCTTCCAATCAGTACAGAGGATCATGTGTGGTTTCAAACAGCATCCCAAACCTTCCAATCAGTACAGGGGATCATGTGTGGTTTCAAACAGCATCCCAAACCTTCCAATCAGTACAGGGGATCATGTGTGGTTTCAAACAGCATCCCAAACCTTCCAATCAGTACAGGGGATCATGTGTGGTTTCAAACAGCATCCCAAACCTTCCAATCAGTACAGGGGATCATGTGTGGTTTCAAACAGCATCCCAAACCTTTCAATCAGTACAGGGGATCATGTGTGGTTTCAAACAGCATCCCAAACCTACCAATCAGTACAGGGGATCATGTGTGGTTTGTCGTTGTTAGTGACCTGGTTTTAATGATTATTAGCAGGATCACAGTTGAAAAGCTTGCAGTGAAGATCAATAAACCTAATCGTTCATCAATACACACGAGGTCACAGCATCACTCTCATGTGAGTACATTTTGACCAACACCTTGAGGTTTCACATGTTAGTTACAAGAAAACAATACATCGTTAAAATGACATTCATGTTTTTCAAGTTAATAGGTAAGTTGTTTGTGCAAGTTAAATGAATGCCTAGTTGTCACTTTGGGTTTACAGATATTGGCAAGTTATGACAATAATACAAATACATAAGTAATAACGAACATTTGTTGTAATAATGTTTGTTCAGCGCATTGAAACAGGTAACAAATTATGTGGATCCAATAGCAAAGGTGGGAATCAACACAAAAACGGTTCATATGAAGACACGTGAAAAAGGAGTGAATTTCGCCCAAATACTCAATGTCACCACCGTACACCCATAGAGTTGTTTTGTGCAACAACACATCAGACCGTTGACATACCTGTCAGTTGAAATCCCACAGGGAATCATTCTGGATAATACAACTACCTCTGATCAAAGAGGGCAAGCTAGTGCAGCGACTTTTGCTACAAAGTAATTCTTAGCAATCAACCACCAATGTGTGACACACACCACCCGCTGGTGGAGAACCTTATAATGTAATCAGACGAACAAGAAGCCATCCAGGGACAACTGCTTCACCAGTTGGGAATTTTCATTTGCATCATTCTGAATCCAAAACATTTCCTTATTTGGTCGATATACATCATCACATCATCACATCACAACTGCACCTGTTTTTATCCTTGGATAACCACCCGTGTGATTCAGTATCTCTATGATACAAGCAATAGCTATTTAGCCATATGAGCATTGAACTGGGTTCTAATGAGGAAGCAGGTTCTAACAAAGTGGGTTCTAACAAGGAACAACGTTCCAGCATGAAACCGGGTTCCAATGAGGAACAGCGTTCTAGCATGGAATCAGGTTCTAACGAGGAACAGCGTTCTAACATGAAACTGGGTTCCAAAGCAGGTTCAACAGCGTTCTAGCATGGAACCAGGTTCTAAAGAGGAACAGCGTTCTAGCATGGAGCCGGGTTCTAAAGCAGGTTCAACAGCGTTCTAGCATGGAGCCGGGTCCTAAAGCAGGTTCAACAGCGTTCTAGCATGGAGCCGGGTTCTAACGAAGAACAGCGTTCTCGCATGGAGCCGGGGTCTAAAGCAGGTTCAACAGCGTTCTAGCATGGAGCCGGGTCCGAACGAGGAACAGCGTTCTAGCATGGAGCCGGGTTCTAAAGCAGGTTCAACAGCGTTCTAGCATGGAACCAGGTTCTAACGAAGAACAGCGTTCTCGCATGAAACCGGGTTCTAAAGAGGAACAGCGTTCTAGCATGGAGCCGGGTTCTAAAGCAGGTTCAACAGCGTTCTAGCATGGAGCCGGGTCCTAAAGCAGGTTCAACAGCGTTCTAGCATGGAGCCGGGTTCTAAAGAGGAACAGCGTTCTCGCATGGAGCCGGGGTCTAAAGCAGGTTCAACAGCGTTCTAGCATGGAGCCGGGTCCGAACGAGGAACAGCGTTCTAGCATGGAGCCGGGTTCTAAAGCAGGTTCAACAGCGTTCTAGCATGGAACCAGGTTCTAACGAAGAACAGCGTTCTCGCATGAAACCGGGTTCTAAAGAGGAACAGCGTTCTAGCATGGAGCCGGGTCCTAAAGCAGGTTCAGCAGCGTTCTAGCATGGAGCCAGGTTCTAAAGCAGGTTCAACAGCGTTCTAGCATGGAGCCGGGTTCTAAAGCAGGTTCAACAGCATTCTCGCATGGAGCCGGGTTCTAAAGCAGGTTCAACAGCGTTCTAGCATGGAGCCTGGTTCTAACGAGGAACAGCGTTCTAGCATGGAGCCGGGTTCTAAAGAGGAACAGCGTTCTAGCATGGAGCCGGGTTCTAAAGAGGAACAGCGTTCTAGCATGGAGCCGGGTTCTAACGAGGAACAGCGTTCTAACATGAAACTGGGTTCCAAAGCAGGTTCAACAGCGTTCTAGCATGGAACCAGGTTCTAAAGAGGAACAGCATTCTCGCATGGAGCCGGGTTCTAAAGCAGGTTCAACAGCGTTCTAGCATGGAGCCTGGTTCTAACGAGGAACAGCGTTCTAGCATGGAGCCGGGTTCTAACGAGGAACAGCGTTCTAGCATGGAGCCGGGTTCTAACGAGGAACAGCATTCTAGCATGGAGCCGGGTTCTAACGAGGAACAGCGTTCTAGCATGGAGCCGGGTTCTAAAGAGGAACAGCGTTCTAGCATGGAGCCGGGTTCTAACGAGGAACAGCGTTCTAGCATGGAGCCGGGTTCTAAAGAGGAACAGCGTTCTAGCATGGAGCCGGGTTCTAAAGCAGGTTCAACAGCGTTCTAGCATGGAGCCGGGTTCTAAAGCAGGTTCAACAGCGTTCTAGCATGGAGCCGGGTTCTAACGAGGAACAGCGTTCTAGCATGGAGCCGGGTTCTAACGAGGAACAGCGTTCTAGCATGGAGCCGGGTTCTAACGAGGAACAGCGTTCTAGCATGGAGCCGGGTTCTAACGAGGAACAGCGTTCTAGCATGGAGCCGGGTTCTAACGAGGAACAGCGTTCTAGCATGGAGCCGGGTTCTAAAGAGGAACAGCGTTCTAGCATGGAGCCGGGTTCTAAAGCAGGTTCAACAGCGTTCTAGCATGGAGCCGGGTTCTAAAGCAGGTTCAACAGCGTTCTAGCATGGAGCCGGGTTCTAACGAGGAACAGCGTTCTAGCATGGAGCCGGGTTCTAACGAGGAACAGCGTTCTAGCATGGAGCCGGGTTCTAACGAGGAACAGCGTTCTAGCATGGAGCCGGGTTCTAACGAGGAACAGCGTTCTAGCATGGAGCCGGGTTCTAACGAGGAACAGCGTTCTAGCATGGAGCCGGGTTCTAACGAGGAACAGCGTTCTAGCATGGAGCCGGGTTCTAACGAGGAACAGCGTTCTAGCATGGAGCCGGGTTCTAACGAGGAACAGCGTTCTAGCATGGAGCCGGGTTCTAACGAGGAACAGCGCTCTAGCATGGAGCCGGGTTCTAACGAGGAACAGCGTTCTAGCATGGAGCCGGGTTCTAACGAGGAACAGCGTTCTAGCATGGAGCCGGGTTCTAAAGCAGGTTCAACAGCAGTGCAGCAGTCCCTGGATGTCTTTAAAAAAAAAATCTGACTGCATACTAAGGTTACCCATCTTTGTGTGGTGGATGGTGGTGAATGTGGCACATCTGAGTGGTTGGTTGGTGAGAGTTTTGAATATAAAAGTGGTTGCAAGTAGCTTTCCTTTTTGAGGAGAGACAATCTGCATCCAAAGCGATTGGTGTAGCTACCTACACCTTGTGTAAACAATGATGCGTGGCAGCATCTGGAATAGAAAATATTATGTACGAAATGGTAAAAATGTAATATTTATCATAAAGGTACTTTCTCTCCCTACGTGAGGATACACGAAGAGATCGTTTTGATGAATGGATATCGTGCGCTGTTGATGAAGCACCGTATGGAGCACAAGCCGAGAGCAGCAGATGCAGCCAAAGCGCCGTGCCCCGGCGGCATCCCCGGATCATGGAAAGGGTGCACACAAACAGAGATGACTGCATGCCGCAATAAGTCGGACACAGCTGCACACAAGTCCTGATAAAACAGGAAAATGTAAAATCAGAAACTCAAATCAGAGTTGGGTTCATAGAAAGTTTCCAGCAAATAATTCGCTAATCGTTGCCCTTGTCCGGCATTATTGTTAGGCGGGCGGCCAGTAGCCGGGCCTGGCGGGTCGGTGTGGAGGAGGCCGCAGGCTGTCCCAGCGGCTCGCCCTGCGCTGTCTTGACCGGACAACAAAGAGCAGAGGAGACGTCTATGCTTTCTTCTGCCTGGCGGAGCGACGCGTCGAGGCGACGAGCCTCGCTGGCGAAGGCCTTGGTGTCCGCTCGGCGGGCCAACGAGGCGAGAGAGCGGCCAAGGTCCCGACGCAAGTTGGCAGCCTCTCGCCCAGCCTTGACCGAACGAGCCACGAACGCCTGCTTGCCTCTCAGCTCCAGCCGTAGCTGCTCCTTCAAGGTTTCCAGCTGAGGGCAAAGAAGTGTTGGATATTGGATTAGAGTCAGGGTTCACACCACTGTTGGGTAAAGCAAGGGTAGCAGGACATGCAGAGGGGGGTTTGGCTGCGAGGAATGAACGAACAGGTGATGATTGTGTGGCATAAGAGACTGGAGGTGCAGCTACACCTTTAAAATCCCACAACATGAGGAAGCTTTGAAACATGTAAAACAAACAAAATATACTGGTGTGCTCGATGTGCAGAAAGTTCTGCTTAAAGGCAAACTATTTATTACATATGCAAATAACAACAGAATGGTTACCCCCATGTGCAATATGTCGATGGCCTTGTACATAATTTGCCTATTCTTGTTATTAATGTGACGTTTCATCATGAACTTTTGTCGTTCATTAAAAATGAAGCAAAATAAAAGTCAGTCCTGAATTATATCACTGCCATAAGTTATTGAGACAAGTAAGAAAATCACCACTTAAGCAGAGAGGTAACTAAGAGGGGGGAGGGGGGGCGAGGGGAAGGGCAGGATTAGCCGGCCATGGTTGGTCCACCTGCTCCTCGAGGCCACGTATTCTCTGTCTGTGTGCACGGTCATGAGACATATGAAGGTCCCCGGCTGCACGCTCGCCCTCGCGACGCCATTTTGCCTCCAGGTCCTTGTTCTGCTCTGCATGATGTCGCTCCATTCCCACCAACTGTTCCTGAATTGAGCCACGATGAACCAGCAGCAGAAGTATGCTCCTTTGTGTGTATAAACATTCACTCACAATACCCACATCATTAGACGAAGGACTACAGAAGAGCATGAAATGAGCATTGGGTAAAACACCAGTACGGTACGTCACATATTATTTTAATATATATTGTTGCGGATATGGGATTTGCATCCATCCATATCCGCTTGTAAATATTCCCCTATTTCCTCAATACTTCCCAACTATCCCCAATCCCCCATTCCCTAGTCCCATTTTCTGTAAACAACACTCTGTAGACCCGACCTCCCCCTATTTCCCCCCATTAAATGTCGCATCCAGGTTCACCGCATCTCATGTAAGACAACTATAGGACATCTTGCTAGTTATTCTTAGTCTATGTCAGTTAAGGACTCGTTTCCATTAATTCTGACCCTTCGTTGCACCAGAATGTGATTGTATGGCACCGTTAGGAAGTTTAGGACCTCCCAATACCTCCCCGCAGCTCTTCCTCACGGTTCAGCAACAACAACAACAACAACAGCAACGGCGGCGGCATGCACAGGGAGTGCGCGTCCTCACTCCGGCTTGGTTGGTAGGGGGTGTTGGGAGGGCATGAGGCCTTCCCAGCGAGCCGCCATCGAACATGTGCTCGACGGGGTTACCAAATAGGGGCTCCCTGTCAGCTCCTCGTCAAGGGCGGAGCCCGGTAACCCCCGCACCCAATGGAAGCGGCGGACCGGTCCCATCTGGGGCGGAGCCAACCAGCCGAGGGCGTGTCACTCCCCGCTGAGCATGCGCAGCCGAGGGAGTGGTGACGTCAGATGCGCGCTGAGCTTGGAGAAAGAAAGACGCCACCTCCGAGCGCTGTGACACCTCCCCGCATCTCTGGACTGGACCGTGCTTTATCCTGTCCCTGAGCCAAGGTGCACCTTGTGCTATCGACTGCCTGTCCCTTCCTGCCATCAATCCCTGTGTAAGTCAGCCTTGTTCCGTTTGTCTGTGGTCTGTCTGGGATAAGATAAGATTGTATTTAAGTGCCCATCTCTTCTGTGTCTTTTACCTCACTCTACCTTGTAATCTACCCCTTTTCTCCACCACTAATTATACCCTCCTCCGGAGGTCTTGAGAACTGTACCCCTTGCGTCGTTTCATTTATCCCAGTCGTTGTGTCCTTTCCAATCATTGATTTAGCGTAGCGCGATTTGGCCAACGTTCGGGTGGAATCGGGTGAGTTGGGGAAGAATCGGGGGAACTGTTAGGTCGCGGCAATACCACCGCTCGGTAAATAACATCTAATCCGCGATCCGTAACAATATATATGATTGAGTAACAGTTAGACGGTGTATTGGTATCATGTGTGTTTATCATTTGATGTGGAATTCATTGTTTATTTTATATGACTGTGTAATGCTTGTTGAGTCGAGATGTTTATTATAAAGTTCCGGCCTTGCTGCACGTGGACGTTACATCATCGACAGTTCCTCCGTCCAGTTTATCAAAGCTAAGTTTTCCGGACCAGATATGTTGTGTTTTACTGTTTTATTTGCGTTCCTGTTTTGCTACTCGTGTTCTTCGTCCAATTTTCTGTGCCAAATGGGATATTGTTGTGTTCCATCATCGAGTTTGTGTCCCTGCTAAAGGTCTGGCCTACTCGTGCTAGTCGGATTGTTGCTTCTGCCTCCATTTTCACTCCTTTTATCCCAGATATTGTTACTTATGATCCTCTGGTTAATAATTTTCTCCTCCTCATTCAAATACAAGTACTACAAGACTCTTCCTTCACGACAAAAAACAACAACATCATCATCAGAAAAAACTGAAGTCCACCTCCCATGCTGAGTTACTCCTTCATTCCCGATCCTTTCTCCTTTTCAATATCCGCAAAAACTGAATCTTCACTGAATAAAACATCTCTTCCTTTAAAAGGTCTATTGAAGCGCGGTGCTACGCGCGCTACTTGTTTAGCAAGGAGGAAGCGGACAACGCGGTAAGTTAAAAGAGTCTTTATTGCAAGAGCTCCACTGTAGCACTGGAGCGCTCCGGGCTGCGCACCCGGTGTATATCCCGAGGCCACGCCTACCCCTCGGGCGTGGCCGCCGCCCACTTGGTGCGCGGAATGATGCCATCACGCCAGTGAGCTTTCGTGTCCGCCACACGCGCCCCCCCAGAATTCCCGCGCACCTGGAGGGCCAGTTTGCGGGGCAAACGGATGACCCGGCCGAAGCGCCCTCTGGCGACTGGCGGCGTCCGGGGTGCAGGGATGCCAGCTGGGATGCCTCTGGCTGCACCCGGGATGGGTGCAGGACCGGGGGGCGGCGTGCCGGCGGGGCTGGGCGGTGCCAGGGGTCCGCCCGCAGGGGGGCGGCCTCGACGCGGTGGGCCGGCTTGAGGCGATCCACTGAGACGCGGTCGGGAGTACCGCCGATGTCCAAGGTGAAATGTTTCACCCCGGTCTCCAGCACGCAGAAAGGCCCGTCGTACGGGGGCCGCAGTGGTGTCCGGTGGGCGTCGTGCCGGACGAAGACATACTCCGCGGTGCGAAGCTCCGGGGCGACGTGCGTAGGTGGGTGCCCGTGGTGCGCCGTCGTCACCGGGGCGAACCTCCGGGCGGTCTCCTGCAGTGCGGAGCGCTCCTGCGCCGCGGACCATGGTGCCGTGGGGTCGGGGAGGAACTCGCCCGGCACCCGCAGCGGTTGTCCGAAGACCAACTCCGCCGCGGATGCGCGCAGGTCGTCCTTGGGCGCCGTCCGGAGGCCCAGCAGGACCCAGGGGAGCCTGTCGACCCAGCCGCCGTCGCTGAGGGTGGCTCGGAGCGCGGCCTTCAACGAGCGGTGGAACCGCTCGCACAGGCCGTCGGCCTGGGGGTGGTAGGCCGTGGTTCGGTGCAGCTGGACCCCGAGCCCCCGCGCGACCACCCCCCAGAGCTCCGAGGTGAACTGGGGGCCGCGGTCGGACGAGATGTCCGAGGGGGCGCCGAACCGGGCGACCCAGGTGGCGATGAACGCCTGCGCGACGTCCGCCGCCGTCGTCGCCGTCAAAGGCACGGCCTCCGGCCACCGGGTGGTGCGGTCCACCATTGTGAGGACATGGGTGAAACTCCGCGAGGGGGGCAGAGGTCCCACCAGGTCCACGTGAACGTGGTCGAACCTATGTTCCGGCACCGTAAACCGGGCCAATGGGGCCTGGGTGTGTCGGTGCACCTTCGCGCGCTGGCACGCGAGGCACGTCCTGGTCCAGCCGCGGACGGCCTTCCGGAGGCCATGCCAGACAAACTTGTCGGCGACCAACCTCTGGGAGGCCTTCGTGCCCGGGTGGGACAGGCCGTGGATGGCGTCAAAAACCAGCCCGCGGGCACGATGGGGCGAGGCCGCCCAAGGGAGACGTCGCACAAGATGGCCGCGCCGTCGAACGGCACCTCGGTGACGCGGAGGCCCGTGACGGCGGTCCGCAAGGCCTGGACGCCGGGGTCGGCGGCCTGGTCCGCCGCCATCCGGGCATAGTTGATGCCGAGGTGGACTGCGTGGGCGACGGACCGGGAAAGGCAATCCGCCACCGGGTTGTCCTTCCTCGCGACGTGCCGGATGTCCATCGTATATTCGGACACGGCCGAGAGGTGACGCTGCTGCCGGGCCGACCACGGCTCGGTGACCTTGCCCATCGCGAAGACCAGTGGCTTGTGGTCGACGAAGGCCGTGAACGCACGGCCCTCGAGCAGATGGCGGAAGTGCCTGACCGCCAAGTGAAGCCCGAGCAACTCGCGGTCGAAGGTACTATAGCGGCGTTCGGGCGGGCGAAGCTGCCGGCTGACTAACGCCAGCGGTTGCCAGGCACCACGCACCCATTGCTCGTGCACCGCGCACACCGCGTAGTCCGAGGCGTCGGTGGTGAGGGCGATCGGTGCATCGGGTGCCGGGTGCGCGAGCATGGTGGCATTAGCCAAGGCGAGCTTCGCGCCCGCGAACGCCGCGTCCATCTGCTCGGTCCAGGTTACGTCACCTTTGCCCGGCTTCCCTCGGAGGGCCTCGTGCAGGGGGCGCAGGAGCTGGGCGATGCGGGGCAGGAACCGATGGTAAAAGTTTACCATGCCCAGAAACTCCTGGAGCCCCTTGATCGTGCGGGGGCGCGGAAACCCCTTCACCGCCTCCACCTTGGCCGATAGGGGGACGGCCCCGTGCCTGGTGACGCGGTGCCCCAAAAAGTCGATGACGGCGACGCCGAACCGGCACTTGGCGGGGTTCACGATGAGGCCATGCTGGCCCAGGCGTTCGAAGAGCGTGCAGAGATGGTGGAGGTGCTCTTCGCGGGACGCGCTGGCGACGAGGATGTCGTCCAGGTAGACGTACACGAAATCCAAGTCGCGCAAGACGCTGTCCATTAGTCGCTGGAACGCCTGAGCCGCATTTTTCAACCTGAAGGGCATCCGAAGAAATTCGAAAAAGTCCGAATGGCGTGATGACCGCCGTCTTCGGGATGTCCTCTGGCCTGACGGGGACCTGATGGTAGCCGCGTATGAGGTCCACCTTCGAAAAGAAGGACATGCCCGCCAACCGGGCGGAGAAGTCCTGAATGTGGGGGACGGGGTAGCGGTCGGGGGTGGTGGCGTCGTTGAGGCGCCGGTAGTCCCCGCACGGTCGCAATCCCCCGCCGTGCTTTGGCACGATGTGGAGCGGCGACGCCCAAGCACTCTCGGAGCGCCGCACGATGCCGAGCCGCTCCAGCGTAGCGAACTCCGCTTTAGCTACCGCGAGCTTCGTCGGCTCGAGGCGGCGTGCCCGGGCGTAGACCGGTGGCCCGGCGGTGGGGATGTGATGTTCCACCCCGTGCTTGACGGCCCCCGCCGAGAAGGTGGGCCGCGTGAGGACCGGGAAGCTGGCGAGGAGGCGGGCGAACTCGTCCGCCGCCGGAAGCAATCAGATCGACCTCGCCGGCACCGAACCGTTCAGCAAGCCGCTCGACGAGCTAGGCAGCGCGCAAGCGAGCGAGCTGAACGTTTCAGCCTGGATAAGGCGTCTGTGCTTGACGTCGACCAACAGCCCGTTAGCACACAGGAAGTCCGCGCCGAGCAATGCCATGGGCACGTCGGCAGTGACGAACGACCACCGGAAAACTTGCCCTCCGAACCGCAGGGAGAGGCAACGTTTTTCCGTACGTGCGTATGGACGTATCGTTGGCGGCAAGCAGCGCGGGGCCCCGGCCCGCGGTTTGCTTGTCCGACGTACCGGCGGGGACGACGGTCACTTGCGCTCCTGTGTCGCACAGGTAATGGCGCCCGGACAAGGTGTCCTTGATGAACAGCAGGCTGTTTGACCGGCCGGCGCTCAGGGATGCTACCGAGCGCCGGCCCGGGAGTTTCCCGACTTGCCGAATGAGCAGGGCGGGCGACACTGCCGAGCCTCGTGGCCGAACTGGGCGTGGAAAAAACACCAGGTTGGCGGCGGAGGCGGCAGGGGCCGCGGTTTTCGCCGCGGCGGCGGTGGTGGGCGGGGCGTGGCGGCGGCCGCGAGGTGTGCATCAGCATCAGCCACGAGGTGTGCATCAGCCTCGGGATGCTCGACGGCCGCGCCAAAACTCGCCTGTGTGTCCAAAGCCGTGAAGAACTTGTCGGCCTCAGCAGCGAGAGCTCGGGGTTCCGTTATCGCGGAACCGGCCAACGCGAGGCGTACTCGTGCCGGCAGCTGGCGTCGAAATAGCACTCGGAACAGAAAATCCGGGGTTTTGCCGCCCAGCAGCGACAGCATATGGTCCATTCGGACCGACGGTCGCGTGTCACCGAGCTCGGGGAGGTCCAGGAGGCGGTCGGCCCCTGCGTCCACCGTGAGGCCGAACGTGGCGAGGAGGAGACGCTTGATCGCCTCGTACCTGCCATTGGCCGGTGGGCTCCTCAGGACCAACACGACGCGGGCGGCCGTGCCGGGCCCGAGAGAGGCGACCACGTGGCAGTACATGGTCTCGTCCACCGTGATGCCTCGAAGTCGGAACTGGGCTTCTGCCTGCAGGAACCAAACTTCAGCTTGAGCCTCCCAGAACTCGGGGAGTTTGATTGTGACCGCGTTGGTTGCCATTGCTGTGGCGTGTTCAGGTGGTCAGCGACGGCTGACCAGAACGTCGGAGGGTCACCAATGAAGCGCGGTGCTATGTGCGCTACTTGTTTAGCAAGGAGGAAGCGGACAACGCGGTAAGTTAAAAGTCTTTTTTGCAAGAGCTCCACTGTAGCACTGGAGTGCTCCGGGCTCCGCGCCCGGTGTATATCCCGAGGCCACGCCTACCCCTAGGGCGTGGCCGCCACCCACTTGGTGCGCGGAATGATGCCATCACGCCAGTGAGCTTTCGTGTCCGCCACACTATATTACATGAAAAGAAAAGCTTCAAAAATGTATTTTTAAATTCGCCTCTCCTTACAACTCAGTCAGGAACAACCCATGCATTATTCATCGCCATCAAAATGTCTTCCTTTTCTCATTCACGAGGCATATTTCCCAAAACCTCTTCACTCCTCAACGCTTAGTTAAACCAGCTTCCTCTTGCACCCATGGCCGAATATTCCTCCATGCCTTCAAGCAAAAACATTTTCACCACCCCACCCATGAAGTCTGTCACAATTTATCCAGTTTG
This sequence comes from Myxine glutinosa, assembly GCF_964187855.1. Classification (NCBI taxonomy): domain Eukaryota; kingdom Metazoa; phylum Chordata; class Myxini; order Myxiniformes; family Myxinidae; genus Myxine; species Myxine glutinosa. The sequence goes on from NC_136262.1 coordinate 120,104,179, forward strand.
GGAATCCCGAGATGTCCATATTAGAGAGGATGTGTGCCCATGACAATAAATCCCCCTCCCCATCTTGCACGTCGTCCCCCCTCCCCACGTCTTGCACCCCCCCCCCCCCAACTTTACCCCAGCACTGCATCACATTTCACTTTTCAAAGTTGGCCTTCAAAGCCAGTCGCCGACTGGGAATCCTCCGTCATGCTAGGTTCTTCCTTGGCACACCTGAACTAATATCCACCGACATAAATTTCATTCGTAGCTTCATGGAGTACTGCCCTTTCCTCTGGGCTGGATTCCCTGCCTTACACCTTCCTCAGCTTGACGCCATGGAAACCAAGACCTTCAAGATCATTGGAATCTCCCTCAACGAAGCTGTGTCTATGGGCCTACCACTTTCCCATTGAAGACAGGTCCGTGATCTCTCTGTCTTCTACCATCTCCCTTCTAGTCTTGCACTCTCTGCCCTTTGCATTCATTGTACCCCTCCCCCCTCTTCCAGGTGTCTGCAGAGACCAGAAGGTGCACCAGCGTCCCCTTTCTTGTGAAACTGCCTAAATCCAGGATCACTGCTCACTCTACTCATTTGTTCCTCTTGTTTCCTGCCTGTGGAACCAACTTCCACATTCTCTTCAATCCCATTCTTCCCTGCAGATCTTCAACACACCTGTCACCACCAACTCAGATCATCCCCCAATCCAAATCATTATCTTTTCTACACCCATTAAACCACCCGAAACGCTCCTCCACCCCCTAATTTTGCTTCTGTATCCATCTTGTCCACCCAATACGTTCTCCCCTACACCTCATCGTTACATGCATCCTTTGTTTGTCCGTATCCATCTATTTTCTCCCTTGGCCCTGTTGTTGGAGTTTCCCCCTCTCTTTCTGCTGCTCCTTTTGTTCTGTGGCATCCTGACCCATTCAGTGTTCTAGCTCTTCCATAAGCCACGACTTTGTACACAAAAAAAAGCTTGAAATTGGTGTCCACAATCATCCCTGATGACCATGTTATGGAACTTCAGACGAGGCCCTCACTTTTTCACCTTTATTCTTTTTGATTCGTTTTCTCCACAACCACTTGAGCGATTGATACAAAACATTCAACATCGGAGTGCCTAACCATGGAGAACGCCTACCCATGGAGAACGCCTACCCATGGAGAACGCCTACCCATGGAGAATGCCTACCCATGGAGAACGCCTACCCATGGAGAACGCTTACCCATGGAGAACGCTTACCCATGGAGAACGCCTACCCATGGAGAACGCCTACCCATGGAGAATGCCTACCCATGGAGAACGCCTACCCATGGAGAACGCCTACCCATGGAGAACGCATACCCATGGAGAATGCTTACCCATGGAGAACGCCTACCCATGGAGAAACAAAGTTACATGATGAATGGATGGAAAATGTGGCGGCGTTCCAAAAAGTCCATTTCCTGTAGGCATGGGTTGCATGGTGTTTCGCATCCCAGGAATAAACGTCCTCGACCTCGCTTCACTCGGCCTCAGTCAAATAAAAAAAAAGGAGTCAAAAAAAACAAATTGACGACAAGTTATAATATGGTTGTTAGACTTTCTATTGTGCGGAAAGATCATGAGAATTCAGGAAGTATCTGGTAAATTTCAGAAGTTGAACCATCCTTTTTTAACGAGCAATTTCTAGCGGCTTCTGGTAAGATAACCAACTTGTAATTATGGGCAGTTGTAGAAGAGGGGCTTTTGTAGATGTTATTGCTCTGATTATATAAATCGTAAAGTAAAGTGAGAGAGCGAGCGGAGAGAAGAGCGGGTCACCATTGGCTCTGACGTGCCGTGCTGGTATGCTCGTACAATGCTCCTTTTATCCCACAGATAATGCAAGTTTGAACTACATCCAACCACCATTTGGACATCCATCGATCAAAGAGCCTTGGGTTTTGTGACACAGTATGGTTATATTACAGTTATCTACTACATGTATACCTAATCAACAGGACCTTTGGTAATTACACACAAGCCTGACACATTTACACACAAACCTGACACATTTACACACAAACCAGACACATTTACACACAAACCTAACACATTTACACACAAATCTGACACATTTACACACAAGCCTGACACATTTACACACAAACCTGACACATTTACACACAAACCTGACACATTCACACACAAACCTAACACATTTACACACAAGACTGACACATTTACACACAAACCTGACACATTTACACACAAACCTGACACATTTACACACAAACCTGACACATTTACACACAAACCTGACACATTCACACACAAACCTAACACATTCACACACAAACCTAACACATTCACACACAAATCTGACACATTTACACACAAACCTGACACATTTACACACAAACCTGACATTTACACACAAACCTGAAATTTACACACAAACCTGACACATTTACACACAAACCTGACATTTACACACAAACCTGACACATTCACACACAAACCTGACACATTCACACACAAGCCTGACACATTTACACACAAGCCTGACACATTTACACACAAGCCTGACACATTTACACACAAGCCTGACACATTTACACACAAACCTGACACATTCACACACAAACCTGACACATTTACACACAAGCCTGACACATTTACACACACGCTTGACACATTTACACACAAACCTGACACATTTACACACAAACCTGACACATTTACACACAAACCTGACACATTTACACACAAACCTGACACATTTACACACAAACCTGACACTTTCACACACAAACCTGACACATTTACACACAAATCTGACACATTTACACACAAATCTGACACATTTACACACAAATCTGACACATTTACACACAAGCCTGACACATTTACACACAAATCTGACACATTTACACACAAGCCTGACACATTTACACACAAACCTGACACATTTACACACAAACCTGACACATTTACACACAAACCTGACACATTTACACACAAACCTGACACATTTACACACAAACCTGACATTTACACACAAACCTGACACATTCACACACAAACCTGACACATTTACACACAGGCCTGACACATTTACACACAAGCCTGACACATTTACACACAAGCCTGACACATTTACACACAAGCCTGACACATTTACACACAAGCCTGACACATTTACACACATGCCTGACACATTTACACACAAACCTGACACATTCACACACAAACCTGACACATTTACACACAAGCCTGACACATTTACACACACGCTTGACACATTTACACACAAACCTGACACATTTACACACAAACCTGACACATTTACACACAAACCTGACACATTTACACACAAGCCTGACACATTTACACACAAGCCTGACACATTTACACACACGCTTGACACATTTACACACAAACCTGACACTTTCACACACAAACCTGACACTTTCACACACAAACCTGACACATTTACACACAAATCTGACACATTTACACACAAGCCTGACACATTTACACACAAGCCTGACACATTTACACACAAGCCTGACATTTACACACAAACCTGACATTTACACACAAACCTGACATTCACACACAAACCTGACATTCACACACAAACCTGACACATTTACACACAAGCCTGACACATTTACACATACGCCTGACACATTTACACACAAGCCTGAAACATTTACACACAAACCTGACACATTTACACACAAACCTGACATTCACACACAAACCTGACACGTTTACACACAAGCCTGACACATTTACACACAAGCCTGACACATTTACACACAAGCCTGACATTTACACACAAACCTGACATTCACACACAAACCTGACACATTTACACACAAACCTGACACGTTTACACACAAGCCTGAAGTTTACACACAAGCCTGACACATTTACACACAAGCCTGACATTTACACACAAACCTGACACATTTACACACAAACCTGACACGTTTACACACAAGCCTGACGTTTACACACAAGCCTGACACATTTACACACAAGCCTGACGTTTACACACAAGCCTGACACATTTACACACAAACCTGATATTCACACACAAACCTGACACATTTACACACAAGCCTGACACATTTACACATAAGCCTGACACATTTACACACAAGCCTGAAACATTTACACACAAGCCTGACACATTTACACACAAACCTGACACTTTCATACACAAACCTGACACATTTACACACAAACCTGACACATTTACACACAAACCTGACACATTTACACACAAACCTGACACATTTACACACACGCTTGACACATTTACACACAAACCTGACACATTTACACACAAACCTGACACATTTACACACAAACCTGACACATTCACACACAAACCTGACACATTTACACACACACACACACACACCTGACAAAGACTTGCACACTAAAGTGTAACAGGGCTCTAAAGAACCTGGAGACGTTGTGCTTGTTGCCTGACATTTGAGCGCTCCTGCTCACAGGCAGACAGAAGGCGGTCTGTCTGCTCTCGCTCTGCTGCCAGCCGCAGAGCCTGCTCTTCCAGCCGCTGTTTGTCTTGCTCCATCTGGTCACGTGATGTTCAGCAACATGCAACCAGTCCCATGGACAGAAAACATCAATTCCCTTCTTAACTGGTGAAATTAAACGAATTCTGCCTTCCAGCAATAAGTTGACAGCCACAACACATCTTACACATCATTCATGAGCAAATCCTTTTCCCAAATCACAATGTACATTATACTTGGAGACACTACCAGCAATCCTTCCTCACTTACATTTTATTATCACCACGGCTACACCCTAACACTCGGTACAAAACGTGCTTCATTATGGTTACTAGGGCGTGCCCGTACTATATATATATCTAAAATTATATCCCCCCCCTCTATTTACATGAAATGGTTTGGTCCATTCGCAAAGCCAAAGCGAACGGCTTGCGAGTACGGTGACAATCCCCCCCCTCTATTTACATGAAATGGTTTGGTCCATTCGCAAAGCCAAAGCGAACGGCTTGCGAGTACGGTGACAATCCCCCCCCTCTATTTACATGAAATGGTTTGGTCCATTCGCAAAGCCAAAGCGAACGGCTTGCGGAGTTTGGTAAATAAATCGCCATAGCTCGGTAACTACTTCTCCGATTAATATGAAACCTTGAAAAGGCACATCCTCAGGTCCCCAGCAATATACCTGGCAAGTTTCAAGTATATCGGACCCGTGGTTGTCGAGAAACAGCGGTCGCAGACAAACACACAGACACACACACATACACACACACATACACACACACATACACACAGAGATTACTGGAATTATAGATAGATTACCTCGACCACCAAGGTGGATGGAGGTTATGTGTTCACCCCTGTCTGTCTGTTTGTGAGCAAGATATCTCAAAAAGTTGTGGACGAATTCAGACGAAATTTGGCAGAGATGCGTATGTGACATGGACGAAATGATTAGATTTTGGTGAAGATCCGGATTCGGATCCGGCTACAAGATTTTTTAAAAGTGAATCTTCAACATTGGGAGATAGGGCCAAACACGATACATAGCAGGATATCTCCAAACGTTGTGGACGGATTTGGACGAAACTTGGTGGAGAGGTTGGGAGTCTGACAAGGACTAATCGATTCGATTTTGGTGAAGACCTGAATATGGATTCCGATATGGGAATTATTTAATTTTTTAAGTGATTCTTCACCATTGGGAGATTGGGCCAAAAATGATACAAAACAGGATATCTCCAAACGTTGTGGACAGATTTGGACGAAACTTGGTGGAGAGGTTGGGAGTCTGACAAGGACTAATCGATTCGACTTTGGTGAAGACCTGAATATGGATTCCGATATGGGAATTATTTAATTTTTTAAGTGATTCTTCACCATTGGGAGATTGGGCCAAAAATTATACAAAACAGGATATCTCAAAAAGTTGTGGACGGATTTGGAGGAAATTTGGTGGAGATGTTTGGTGTGTGACAAGGAATAATTTGTTCAATTTTGGTGAAGTTCCAGATCCGGATCCGGCTAGTAGGCTTTTTAAAAGTGATTCTTCACCATTCAGTAGGGTGAAAAGCGATACATAGCAGGATATCTCAAAAAGTTGTGGACGGATTTGGACGAAACTGCAAACACTAATACACTGTAAACAAACATTGACACCTTTATTACACTGTAAACAAACATTCAAAGACAGATGATTCCATTCCCACTCATACCTTGTGTATATTGTTCCGAAGTCCCTGGTTTTCCCCCTCAATAAAAACGTGTGATCGGTGTAGAGAGGCCAATCGCTCTTTCAGTGCTCGACGTTCTTCTTGCAACTCAAACAGCTCTGCTTGCAACTTCTGCCTCTCCCTCCGCAGCTCCCCAAGTTCCCTTTGCACCTGTGCCAGCTCGACCTGCAGCTTCCTCAGCTCCTCCTTCATTTCTCCAAGTTCCAGCTGTGCCTTCTCCTCACGATCTTGCCATTGCTTCAGTACCTGAAATGAAACAAAAGCGGTCGAATTCACCTACAACGCGTGAATCTTCTAGCATATCTTCCCCTGCACCCCCTCCTGACCCCCACAAGCTCGTTGCCCCTAAACTCCTTCAAATCTTGTTTCCCCATGACCTTATAACCATCGTCTGCCATTCCTTAATGCCACTGAGAATCCCTTTGACGCAAATCCTTTTGACCTGTTGCTGGCTCCTCGTTTCGGCCTCCATTTTGCTCCGAACCCTCTCCGTGTCGAGCTTTTGTTGCTCATGCCTCATTTTCTCCGCACCATGAATCACTTCCATAAGCTGTTCCTGAAACAAAAGAGACACTCAACACATTGCGAATGCAAGTTTAAAACCAATTCCATCGTTTCAAGTGAACCTTGTCGAAAACTAATAACTGCTTACCTGCAATGCCTGTGTTCCTTGCTCGCTCGAGCGAAGCTTGCGCTCCATGTCCGCAAGCCGTGCACAGTCCTTGGATCTCCTGGAAAGATCGGCATTCAGTTCCTCCAAACGTTTCTTGAGCCGAACTTCAGCTTCCTTGGTCATCGAGAGTTGCATCGACAAGGTTTCTGAAGAAATGCGGAATTCCATAGCTCGCTCTTCACTCTCGGAAACCTTCAAACAAACCAAGGTGTCATTACTGGTCAGTACCGATGGATCACAATGACTGAAGATATTGTATATTCACAAGATATTGTATCCACCTGTGCCATATGTTGAACCACAAGTAAATGCTCTGAACCACATGGTATTACAAACCTGCTGCTGCAGTCTCTCCACTTGCCTCCGCAGTGCCAACATTTCAGGCTCCCGGTCCCTGAAATCTATTTCCAGATCCTGGAGCTTTGCCTCGAGTTTTGAGCCACTTGTACGTGCTGCCTCCATTGCTTCGGAAAGATGCTGCCGCTGTCCCTCTAGTTTCTCAATCTCGGCCACGTGGATCTTCCCCTTCTCCTCCTGAGAGAAATCAAGCGCCCTGTTAAGTACTTACTCGTAAGCTACCATTTCCCAACCCGTCGGTCGTACCAGTTTGCTCCTCGCCAGCTCACTGCGCATCAGTGCCTCTTCCTGAAGGAGCAGTGCTGTACGCGCATTCTCCAGCTGCACATCAACTCTCTTCTTTTCTACAATTCGCACGATAACAAATCATGTCGAAAACAGCAGGTGTCTCAAAACACAACATTATGTCTCAAAACACCACATTATGTCTCAAAACACCACATTATGTCTCAAAACACCACATTATGTCTCAAAACACCACATTGTGTCTCAAAACACCACATTATGTCTCAAAACACCACATTATGTCTCAAAACACCACATTATGTCTCAAAACACCACATTATGTCTCAAAACACCACATTATGTCTCAAAACACTGAAGGAACTGCGCTCCAACGCGAGTCGAAAGAATTGACGCGACCAAAGACGGAATTCGTCCGAGTTGCTTTATTGAAACAAAACAGCTCAGGTATTCTGACAAGCCCGTTTATCGGGCAGCAATATATATACACATTTATGTCGGGAAGTTTGCCCGGCAAAAGCTATACCGGGCATGCCCGGGTGTCAAGGGCGAGCCTTGGAAAGGCGAGTCTGGACCTGCCCGGGCGTGTTTGGCTGCGGCCTGGCAAGTCGAGGCTGGGCGTGCCCGGGCGCTCTGGACGAGCCCTGGAAAGGCGATAGCGGGCATGCCCGGACGCTCTGGGCGAGCCCTGGAAAGGCGATAGCGGGCATGCCCGGACGCTCTGGGCGAGCCCTGAAAAGGCGATAGCGGGCATGCCCGGACGCACTGGGCGAGCCCTGGAAAGGCGAGAGCGGGCATGCCCGGGAAAGACGAGACCGGGCGTGCCCGGGAGGTTCGGGCGTGCCCGGGAACAGTGAGTCCGGGCATGCCCGGGAGAGGCGCGTCTGGCCGTGTTCTGGCCGGTGCAAGGCGATTGTGTGCATCCAGCGGTAACCGCTACACACGCCCCTCCAGAATCGACCTGCACCGGCAGGGTCAATTTAAGGGGGGTCCGGATGACCCGGCCGAAGCGACCCCTGGAGGGTCGTGGGGAGGGGTCCGACGTGGTGGTCGGTGGTCGAGCGGGGGGAACTGTGGACGGGGGGCGGCCTCGCCGCGGAGGAAGGGCCAACCGTGGTGGTCGGTCGACGTCCATGTGCGCCGGTTTGAGGCGGTCCACAGAAATCCGGTCCGGCCGGACGCCGAAGTCGACGATGAAAGACTTGTCGCCCCGTCGCAGGACCCGGAAGGGCCCGTCGTACGGCGGCCGGAGTGGCCCCCGGTGCGCGTCATGACGCACAAAGACGTACTCCGCTGTGCGAAGCGCGGGGGGACGTAGGACTGGGGGCCACCGTGGCGGGACGTCGGCACGGGGGCAAATCGTCGGGCGGCCTCCTGGAGGTCCGAGCGCTGGCGAGCGGCGGACCAGGGACTGGTAGCGTCGGGCACGAATTCGCCCGGGACGCGGAGCGGCTGGCCGTAGACGAGCTCGGCGGCGGACGCCTGGAGGTCTTCCTTGGGGGCCGTGCGAAGGCCCAAAAGGACCCACGGCAGCCGGTCGGCCCAACCGTCGTCCTGAAGGCCGGCCATGAGTGCGGCCTTCATGGAGCGGTGAAACTGCTCGCACAACCCGTTGGCTTGGGGGTGGTCGGCCGTGGTGCGGTGCAGCGTGACCCCCAACGAACGGGCGACCGCGCCCCAAAGCTCAGACGTGAACTGTGGGCCGCGGTCGGACGAGATGTCCGCTGGTGCGCCGAAGCGCGCGACCCAGGTGGCGATGAACGCCTGCGCCACGTCGGCGGTGGTGGTGGAGGCGAGGGGCACGGCCTCCGGCCACCTGGTGGTCCTGTCCACCATGGTGAGCAGGTGGGTGAACCCCCGCGAGGGGGGCAGGGGACCCACCAGGTCCACGTAGACGTGGTCGAAACGCCGTTCAGGCACGGCGAAAGGTGCCAGCAGGGCCTGGGTGTGGCGGTGGACCTTGACCCGCTGGCAGGCCGTGCAGGCGTTGGCCCAGTCGCGGATGTTTCGTCGAAGGCCGTGCCAGACGAAACGCGCCGACACCAGCTTCTGAGAAGCTTTCCGGCCCGGGTGAGAAAGGCCGTGGATGGAGGCGAAGATGCGGCGCTGCCAGGAAACGGGCACGATGGGGCGAGGCTGGCCCTGGGAGACGTCGCAGAGCAGGACGGTGCCCGCGAAGGGAATGTCGGCCAGGCGGAGGCCCGTGTCCGCCGCACGGAGTGCCTGCACCGAGGCGTCGGTGGTCTGGTCGGCCGCCATGAGCGCGAAGTCCACGCCGGGGTGGACCGCGTTCGCGCTGGCCCGAGAAAGACAGTCGGCCACGGCGTTGTCTTTGCCGGCGACGTGCCGGATGTCCGTGGTGAACTCCGACACGGCGGAGAGGTGGCGCTGCTGGCGGGCCGACCACGGCTCCGTGACCTTAGCCATTGCGTAGACCAACGGCTTGTGGTCGACGAAAGCCGTGAACGGGCGGCCCTCCAGGAGGTGTCGGAAATGGCGAACGGCCAGGAATAGCCCGAGCAGCTCGCGGTCGAACGTGCTGTAGTTTAACTCGTTCGGCCGGAGTTGCCGGCTGAAAAAAGCGAGTGGCTGCCAAACCCCGTCCACCCATTGCTCATGGACGGCGCCCACCGCGTAGTTGGAGGCGTCCGTAGTGAGGGCGATGGGCGCGTTGAGCACCGAGTGAGCCAGCAGCGTTGCGTCGGCGAGGGCCCGTTTGGCGCTGGCGAAGGCCGCGTCCATGGCCGCGGACCAAACAATGTCATGCTTGGCCGGCTTGCCTCGTAAAGGGGCCGCATGAGCTGAGCAGCGCGGGGCACGAATCGGTGATAAAAATTCACCATGCCGAGGAACTCTTGGAGGGCCTTGATGGAACGGGGACGCGGGAACGTGGTGATGGCCTCGACCTTGGTCGGCAGCGGCACGGCCCCGGTCTTGGTGATGCGGTGGCCCAAAAAGTCAACGGTCGTCGCGCCGAAGTGGCATTTGACCGGGTTGACAATTAAGCCGTGCTCGCTGAGGCGACCGAACAGTGTTCGGAGGTGGAGGAGGTGCTCGGCGCGGGACGTGCTGGCGACGAGGATATCGTCCAGATAGACGAAAAGAAACGGCAGGTCGCGCAGCACGCCGTCCATCAAGCGCTGGAACGCCTGGGCCGCGTTCTTGAGGCCAAACGGCATCCGCAAAAATTCGAACAGGCCGAACGGCGTGATGACGGCCGTCTTCGGGACGTCGGCCGCCCGGACAGGTACCTGGTGGTAGCCCCGTATCAGGTCAATTTTCGAAAAGATGACCCGTCCCGCCAAACGGGCGGAAATGTCCTGAATATGCGGGATCGGGTACCTGTCGGGGGTGGTAGCGTCGTTGAGACGGCGGTAGTCGCCACACGGGCGCCATCCACCCCCCGGCTTTGGCACGATGTGCAGTGGCGAGGCCCACGCGCTATCGGAGCGCCGCACGATGCTGAGGTGCTCCAACGCGTCGAACTCGGCCTTCGCCACGGCGAGCTTGGCCGGGTCGAGGCGGCGGGCCCTGGCGTAGACCGGCGGGCCCGTAGTGGGTATGTGGTGCTCGATCCCGTGCCGCACCGCGACGGCCGAAAACGTCGGCCGCGTGAGGGCCGGGAATTCCGCGAGCAGGCGAGCGAACTCGTTCGCTGCCGGGAGGGCGCACGCCAGTTCGGTCGGCGCGGAGCTGCTCATCGTGCACGCCAGGGAGCTGAAGGTCTCGGCGTTGACAAGGCGACGACGTTTGACGTCGACCAGCAGCCCGTGCGCGCAGAGGAAGTCGGCGCCCAGCAAAGCCATGGGGACGCAGGCGGTCACAAACGTCCATTGAAAACGCTGGCTGCCGAAGCAGAGGGTGACGACGCGTGGGCCGAAAGTGCGTATGGCCGAGCCATTAGCAGCGACCAAAGAGGGGCCGCAAACGGCGTCCCGCCTGTCCTGCTCGGAGGCGGGTATGACACTCAGTTGGGCGCCGGTGTCACACAGGAAACGCCGCCCAGACGCTTTGTCCCGAATAAACAGCAAGTTGCCCGAGTGGCCGGCGCTCATGGCTGGGAATGAACGCCGGCCCGGCCGTTTCCCGACCTGCCGAAAGTGCACGGGGGCCGGCACGTCCGAGCCTTGTGTCCGAACCTGGCGTGGTAATAACACCACGCCCGGTCAGGTGGAGGCCCCGGCCGTCGTGTCGGAAGTGGGCGGTGCGGCGTGGCGGCCGCCAGTTGCACCGGCAGTTCGGCCTCCAACCGCGCAGGGCGCTCGGGTGTCGCCTCGGACGGCGGCGGGCTCCAGGTAACCGCGCCGATGTGCTGGCCCGCCGAGGAGATCTTATCGGCTTCCCTGGCGAGGGCGCGGGAATCCGTGATCAACGTGCCAGCCAGGGCGAGGCGTACCGGGTGAGGCAGCTGGCGAAGGAACAGCTCGCGGAACAGAAAATCCGGAGAGTGCTCACCGAGCAACGAGAGCATATAGTCCATGCGCTCGGACGGGCGCGTGTCGCCGAGCTCGGGCAGAGCGAGCAGGCGCCGTGCGCGTGCTGCCGGTGAGAGGGCGAAAGCGTCGAGGAGGAGTGTCTTCAGCGCGTCGTATTTGTCAGCAGCCGGCGGGTGCTCGAGGAGGCTCAAGGCGCGGGCCGCGGTGGCGGAACCGAGCACCGCCACAACATGGTGGAAGCGGGTGTCGTCCGCGGTGATGCCTCGCAGGGCGAACTGAGAGTCCGCCTGAGCGAACCAAACAGCCGCGTGTGCCTCCCAGAAGGTAGGCAGTTTAAGCGTCACTGCCGTATCCATGTCGGTAGATCACCAATGAAGGAACTGCACTCCAACGCGAGTCGAAAGAATTGACGCGACCAAAGACGGAATTCGTCCGAGTTGCTTTATTGAAACAAAACAGCTCAGGTATTCTGACAAGCCCGTTTATCGGGCAGCAATATATATACACATTTATGTCGGGAAGTTTGCCCGGCAAAAGCTATACCGGGCATGCCCGGGTGTCAAGGGCGAGCCTTGGAAAGGCGAGTCTGGACCTGCCCGGGCGTGTTTGGCTGCGGCCTGGCAAGTCGAGGCTGGGCGTGCCCGGGCGCTCTGGACGAGCCCTGGAAAGGCGATAGCGGGCATGCCCGGACGCTCTGGGCGAGCCCTGGAAAGGCGATAGCGGGCATGCCCGGACGCTCTGGGCGAGCCCTGAAAAGGCGATAGCGGGCATGCCCGGACGCTCTGGGCGAGCCCTGGAAAGGCGAGAGCGGGCATGCCCGGGAAAGACGAGACCGGGCGTGCCCGGGAGGTTCGGGCGTGCCCGGGAACAGTGAGTCCGGGCATGCCCGGGAGAGGCGCGTCTGGCCGTGTTCTGGCCGGTGCAAGGCGATTGTGTGCATCCAGCGGTAACCGCTACAACACCACATTATGTCTCAAAACACCACATTATGTCTCAAAACACCACATTATGTCTCAAAACACCACATTATGTCTCAAAACACCACATTATGTCTCAAAACACCAAATTATGTCTCAAAACACCACATTATGTCTCAAAACACCACATTATGTCTCAAAACACCACATTATGTCTCAAAACACCACATTATCTCTCAAAACAATCCCACGTCAAAGTGAGTGTCGTGATCGCACAGAGCAAGTGCAGAATCACACAGGTAGACTGTTTGTTGAGAGTGAGTACAGTAACACACACGGTGAGTGGTAGGTGAGTCAAAGCAGTAACAGATAAGGTAAGTGGTAGGTCAAACCTTTTCGACTCTCATCCAATGAAAGCTGGACCTGCTCAAGTTTGGCCAATATCTCGTCACCTCGAGTCTCCGTCTCTGTTAACTGTACCGACAGCTTTACATAGCGCTCGTTTAACTCGTCCTACAACAAGAAAAGAGAAACCACAACCACAACCACCACAATGAGATCTGCACCATTAACACCACATAAACAATTATCTCTATAATTTCCATTTCCACAAAAACAAACCCACACCTCCACAACCACCAACCCCACCACCATCAATAACAAACCAACACCTCCACAACCACCAACCCCACCACCATCAATAACAAACCAACACCTCCACAACCACCAACCCCACCACCATCAATAACAAACCAACACCTCCACAACCACCAACCCCAACACCATCAATAACAAACCAACACCTCCACAGCCACCAACCACAGCACCATCAATAATAAACCAATACCTCCACAACCACCAACCACACCACCATCAATAACAAACCAAGACCTCCACAACCACCAACCACACCACCATCAATAACAAACCAACACCTCCACAACCACCAACTACAGCACCATCAATAACAAACCAACACCTCCACAACCACCAACCACACCACCATCAATAACAAACCAATACCTCCACAACCACCAACCACACCACCATCAATCCATCAATAACAAACCAACACCTCCACAGCCACCAACCACAGCACCATCAATAACAAACCAATACCTCCACAACCACCAACCACACCACCATCAATAACAAACCAAGACCTCCACAACCACCAACCACACCACCATCAATAACAAACCAAGACCTCCACAACCACCAACCACACCACCATCAATAACAAACCAACACCTCCACAACCACCAACCACACCACCATCAATAACAAACCAACACCTCCACAACCACCAACCACACCACCATCAAAAACAAACCAACACCTCCACAACCACCAACCACACCACCATCAATCCATCAATAACAAACCAACACCTCCACAACCACACCACCATCAATAACAAACCAATACCTCCACAACCATCAACCCCACCACCATCAATAACAAACCAATACCTCCACAACCACCAACTCCAACACCATCAATAACACCTCCACAACCACACCACCATCAATAACAAACCAAGACCTCCACAACCACCAACCACACCACCATCAATAACAAACCAACACCTCCACAACCACCAACCACACCACCATCAATAACAAACCAACCCCCTCCACAACCACCAACCACACCACCATCAATAACAAACCAACACCTCCACAAACACCAACCACACCACCATGAATAACAAACCAACACCTCCACAACCACCAACCACACCACCATCAATAACAAACCAACACCTCCACAACCACCAACCACACCACCATCAATAACAAACCAACACCTCCACAACCACCAACCACACCACCATCAATAACAAACCAACACCTCCACAACCACCAACCACACCACCATCAATAACAAACCAACACCATCAATAACAAACCAACACCTTTTTACATGTAAACAAAAAGACAACCTCCATTTACAGAATGAGGGCCAACAACAAGATTACACCACAATTATCAAAATGACTGCTGATTTATCAGTGGTAAACTATGGTGATGAACCAAACAGTGATCAACGTGGACAAGAATACATGACAAAACAACACAAAACAACAATGCTAATGACAGAAGGTACAAGGACAAACACAAAATATTTACATTTCTGACAAATGACGAAGGTCACTGTTGCCATATTATGAACCAAGTAAAACACTAACTGAAACCGGAAATGCTGCGAGGCACATACCCGCTCCTCTTGATTCGCTCGGATCTCCGTAGCAAAGTCTTCTAGGGCCCCGGTTACGACCTCCAGGTCGATTACCTTCTCAGATAGTCCCGTGTGTGACGACGAGTACAATCTGGTGGCGCGGGGCGGTGATTGTGAGCGGGCGATGCGGGTCGAGCGTTTTCCAGGCCGTGACGGAGGTGACAGGCTGCGCGTCCGCGCGTTTTTCCCAATGCCCAGTGTCCGTTGCAGAGAGGACAACATGGTGGACACTCGGCGATCGAGTTCCTGTCGCGCGTCCGCCAGCTTTTCCGTCTCGGCTTCGGTCGCCGAAAGTCGCGCCTCGGCCTCGACCAGCCGGCCTCTCAAACCCCCCGCCTCCGACTCCGCGGCGACCAACCGGACGGCTAGATCGCGGGCATCGTCGGCCTGTTGCCCTTGTGCCGCCTGCTCCTCCAGGACTTCTGTATGTCGCTCGCGCTCCAAGCGCTTACGACGCTCCTCACTGTCTGCGAGTAATGCCTGCAGATCTGAAACCTGTGATCACATGACAAACCACCCAATGTAAAAACATTAAACCACCGTCGCTCTGATATGAAAAAAAACAAGTCTGATACAGCGAATTCTTGTTTTTGTACAGCCGACCAATGAGATGTCCATGCAAGTGTTAAAGGTTACTTGTGACCGCCAGACATCACCTTCTCTCAGGTGAAACGTTCGTCTGAATAAATCGATATCCTTATCACTTCCCACCAGTGAAGTAATGGAAGAAAAAGGAGAGCTTTGAAGAGATAGACTTGATGAGTTTCTACTATGTGTTGGAAAGTGACTGAGTAGGGAGTTTGGATGACTAAGGATGGAATTACATCAGGTATGGGCCTGTTCTAATACAGTCCCGGAAGAGCTGGAACACAGAACGGATCAGGATGCAACATAACAAAAGGAACGGCAGAAGGAGAATGGGAAAACGCCAACGGCATGGCGGAAGGAGAAAATAAACAAAGATGGAGAAACAACAGGTGTGGCTAAAGATGTGGGGTAGAGGAGAATGCAAGGGGCAGACAAGATGGACACATATGCAATGTTTAGGTGGAGGTTAAACGAGGTTAGAAAAGGTAATGGTGCTGGATTGGGAATGATCCGAGATGGTGGTGAACAGCTTTCTTGAAGACCTGGAGGGCATAACGAGAAGGAAATGTGAAAGTTGGTTCCACAGGTGGGAAAAAAAGAGAAACAAATTGTGTGGGCACTCTATGGGTAACTGACTATTTCAGGCTAACGTAGACAATGATATGAAAGCGACCCTGTCGATGAAGCAGCCATTTTTATACACGTCTGCCTCAGGCTGCCCACAATGTACCCACATACCCCCTTCATCTTCTTCAGCTCCTTCCCCCTGGGTCCTACCCATTCTGACCCCTCACTCCCCTTTGCTACACGCTACATGCTGCATGTAATACACGTCCCCTACCAGTCCCGATGAATATTCTTGTTCCATGCAAAAAGGGCAGAACTCCGTGAAAAATTGGTGAAATACCAAGAAACTCACACTTGTTCTGTAACTTATCATAATAAAGCCAGGTACCAAGTTTCAGTTGGATATGTTAAAGAGTACGGGAAAAAGAGTATAGACGGACAGACGGAGAGCAAACCTATAGGCCTCTCCGGGTAGGGGAATAATAAAGACATGCTTGGGATTTGTAAACAATACAAATATTCATTTGTTCAACCTACATTGGATTTTGATGTTTTATGAGCAAAATAGAAAGACACAATTGAGGAAATGCATAAAAAAACAAGTGCTGTCACTACTTTTATACTTCCAACATGGCTATCGCAGTCAAAGGGAAAGTGTGTCCTTCCATCAGTGTCTCCAGTCCTTCAAGACTCTCTATACTTCCTCTAATATGGATCACCTCGTAATCATCCATTCCAACTCTCTATTCCTCATCTGCAGCGATTTCAAAAGCCAACATTCGAGCTGACTATGCGTCAGTTCTGCAACAAACAGCGGTGGCATTGCAGCAAAGGCCTTCAGCGACTCCGTGTGTCTGACCCAACTCGCATTCCTATAACTGGAACGTCCTCCCTCCTGAACCTGGGAAAGACCAACTTTCTAACCAACTTAGCCCGTTCCTTTTCTGCCTCTTTTGCAGCAAAGGCCTTCAGCGACTCATAATTCTTGTAAACCGGAAGGCCTCATAAACCACAATACATGTTCTTGTCAAGGCCCACATATCTTTGCTATTGTAATGAAACAACCTCAATGATGGAAGATGAGCCTTTTCGCACAGCCCAACTTGCAGGGACTTCAATCTGCCCTCTCAGTAAAGGACTGGGCCATGATCTCCACAGTACCCAATATCGATTCCACCTGGTTGATATCGATATAGTTTCACATCCCGTCTGCGGAGATCCTATCCATTACCTCACATCCGATACACCGAATCCTGCGGGGAGGCGGTCGTGGTCAAGCAGCTTGCTTTCTCAACGTGGAAAGGTAACCCAACTGATGGTAAGTTTAATAAAAACAGGAAGAAAATGGTCGATTTATCCGCTGTGAAAGATGAAAAGGTACTGATGTTTTGGCCTTTACCTTTGGTCGAAGCAAAATGAGGGTAATTTCATTCTCTACGTAAGACTCGAAACGGGTGGGTCCATACCGAGTCAAACCGGGAATCATCATGTTACAAATCTCAAGGATTGACTCTCCAATCGGTCTCCTTCGTCCAAGTCATGGTGGTTACCTTGTCTGTCTCTGGAGTCTACTCCCCCTCTATCCCGTCTCTCACCTCCAATGGTCTTTCTGCAGACTGCCCAAAGTAAGGCAGACTTGTTCTGTAACTTACGCAAACTCAGTGTTCGCTTCCAAATCTCATGTAGCCAACTCGTCCTCACTATGTCCTCATCTTATCCCATCGTACCGACCGCCGACTGGACTTCTCACCCAACTAGATGGTAGAGAAGGTTCTGTCCAGCCTAGGCCCTGCTTCACTGATAATGCAGGTGGCATTCATGCCCATGGCATTAAATCCAGATCTGCTGCACGACTTAAATCCTGCTCTCGCCCTTGTAGAATGTTTGATTCCAATGTTTGTAACAAACTACAGAGTCCCACCACAATATTCCCCTTTGAGGCACCTTTTTGGTGTGATTGAGGAGATTTTTATCGCTCTCGGCGAGTCGCACACTCTGTGCCTCACTCTCTGCATGCCGATTCTCCACATGCTGACGTTCTTCCGCAAGCCTCTCATGCAGGTCAGAAAGTTCATCTCTCCGCTGGCAGCACTCTGCATCCAGACACTGAACCTACAAACAAACAAAAAACATGATACAGATCAAGTAAACAAGACACCGTTTTATGAGGAGAGTTGTTTGAGGACAGGATTCTGAGGCTACAAGATATAATAGGTGTGATAGGAAGGAGAACATAGGAGGGGTTATGGCAATCTGGGGAAAAGACAGTATTGTTATGGGGGGTATTAACTTGCCAGGGATAGATTGGGTCCAGGAACAGGGAAAGAGCAGATGAGGGTTTCCAAGACTGAGACCAGGATTGCTTTCTAACCCAATTGGAGATAAGCCCACGAGGGGGAGTGTAGTGTTAGACCTCCTTTTAAGTAATGACCCAATATGGTGGAGGTGGTGGTTGGGGAGCATTTAGGATCAAGTGACCACAACATAGGGTGTGCAAGGATTCTGTTAAGAGATAGAGTTCAGGATAGCAGAGTAAGGCTATTAGATTGCAGGAAGGCAAACATGGAGGGTATGAAGAGAGAGAGGGATGCTTTAGATTGGGAGAAGCTAATGAGAGGGCAAAAGTGCACAAAGAGTGAAGGAGAGAGAAAGAAATATATCAAAGAACCCACCTGGCGCCTTGCCTCCTGCACCTCCCGCCTCGCATTGAGGTGACCCTGCTCTGCTTCGCGCAGCTTAGCACGCACTTCGGAAGCATCCTGTCGCATCTCAGCCATTGCTTTTTCACATACCACGACGCGTCGCTCGTTCTCCTCTACAGCTAGCTTTAGCCTGCAAGCGATTCAGATGGACAAGAATCCGAGGAAAAGCAGGGAATATACGGTTATGAGGATTATGAAGCCACAGCACACTGAGCGAACACCACCAGGTTTAAGTTACCTGACTCTCTCACTCTCGGAGCAGCGAAGCATGTCCCTGAGATCCCGGTTGGATTTGCGTAGCACCTCACACTCCTGCACTTCCTTCTCCAGCGCTTTGCAACTGTCATGTACTTCCTGCGTTGTTCCCTCATCCAGTTCATGCCGAGCCATCTCCAGGTCATTAACCAGTCTCTCCCGAATCTTCTCGGCAAGCTTCACGTCTTTCTGCAACTGCTGTACCTTAAAAAGGTGAAAGGGACCACAGTGAATGTTTGTATGTTGTAACATCATAAATGCGTCGATAAATACACTTTACATTTTACAACTAGAACAGCACTCAGTAGAGGGCATACCTCCACCTAGTTGGCCATATCACTCAATGGTGAATAATCACTTCAGAAATTCCACTAGCTGGATCCGGATTTTCACCAACATTGAATCGATTCTTCCTTATCACACACACAACCGTTCCAACAAGTTTCGTCCAAATCCGTCCACAACCTTTTGAGATATCCTGCTATGTATTGTTTTTCCCCTATCTCCCAATGGTGAATAATCACTTAAAAATTCTAATAGCCGGATCTGGATCTTCATCAAAATCTAAAATGTTCGACATTTTCTACAAGCTATTGAATGTCCCTTATTTTCTATTGTTCGACATTTTCTACAAGCTATTGAATGTCCCTTATTTTCTATTGTTCAACATTTTCTACAAGCTATTGAATGTCCCATATTTTCTATTGTTCAACATTTTCTACAAGCTATTGAATGTCCCTTATTTTCTATTGTTCGACATTTTCTACAAGCTATTGAATGTCCCTTATTTTCTATTGTTCAACATTTTCTACAAGCTATTGAATGTCCCATATTTTCTATTGTTCAACATTTTCTACAAGCTATTGAATGTCCCTTATTTTCTATTGTTCGACATTTTCTTCAAGCTATTGAATGTCCCTTATTTTCTATTGTTCGACATTTTCTTCAAGCTATTGAATGTCCCTTATTTTCTATTGTTCGACATTTTCTACAAGCTATTGAATGTCCCTTTTTTTCTATTGTTCGACATTTTCTACAAGCTATTGAATGTCCCTTATTTTCTATTGTTCGACATTTTCTTCAAGCTATTGAATGTCCCTTATTTTCTATTGTTCGACATTTTCTTCAAGCTATTGAATGTCCCTTATTTTCTATTGTTCGACATTTTCTACAAGCTATTGAATGTCCCTTATTTTCTATTGTTCGACATTTTCTACAAGCTATTGAATGTCCCTTATTTTTTATTGTTCGACATTTTCTACAAGCTATTGAATGTCCCTTATTTTATATTGTTCGACATTTTCTTCAAGCTATTGAATGTCCCTTATTTTCTATTGTTCGACATTTTCTTCAAGCTATTGAATGTCCCTTATTTTCTATTGTTCGACATTTTCTTCAAGCTATTGAATGTCCCTTATTTTCTATTGTTCGACATTTTCTACAAGCGATTGAATGTCCCTTATTTTCTATTGTTCGACATTTTCTTCAAGCTATTGAATGTCCCTTATTTTCTCTACTTTGCCACATGGTACATAGGATATAAAGGGGCCTTTTCTATGCCACTGGCATTTTCCCCAAGAATAAGTGTTGGGCTTGATGTTAACAAGCAACTATAAACATTAATCAACCACAATCTCAGCTGTATTAACTCTGCTTCCCAAATATCGTAAAATTCACTTCATTGCATTAAATCACCTCTTTCCTCAAGACATCCTGTTGTCCCTCAAACTCCTCGCACTTGGACAGAGACAGCTTGAGCTCTCCACGCACGCCATGCAACTCAGCTGTGAGCTCACCAATGGTCGTCTGCACACAAAACGTTAAACACCATGGCTTCACTCTAACCGCCATTCTCACATGTACTCCAGGCGATGACATAAGTCTTAAGGTTCCCTAGCGTCTCTGATGGAGTCATGATCCACAGAATCATGGACTTGCGTCTGCTTGGCGTTGCAAGAACAGTCAAGTCATATTACCTTGTTACTTTGCTGTTCAACTGCATGTTTACACCACCTAGGAACATACAGTCACGTGAAAAAGTAAGTACACCCCATGTAAAGTTTAGACTTTTTCAACATATTTCAACATACAGCTATTTGATCTTCATTTCAACAATATTGATAGATAAAGGTGATATAATATAACAAATATCATGAAACATTTACATTTTGTAGTCCATTGTATAATTTAAATAAACATAAATGCAAATTTTGCATGTGGAAAAAGTAAGTACACCCTTGGCTCCAATAGGTGGTATTGCCCCCTTTGGCAGAAACAACCTCAAGTAGGCGTTTCTTATAACTGTCTACTAGTCTCTGACATCGACTGGGAGAAATTTTTGCCCACTCCTCCATGCAGAATTATTTCAGCTGTGCGATGTTTGAGGGGTTTCTTGCATGCACAGCTCGTTTCAAATGCCCCCACAACATCTCGATGGGATTTAGATCCTGGCTTTGACTTGGCCATTCCAGAACCCTCCATTTCTTTCTTTTCAGCCATTCCTTGGTGGATTTACTGCTATGTTTACGGTCATTGTCATGTTGCAAGGTACACCTTCGGTTGAGCTTCAACTTTCCGACAGATGGCCTCACATTATCCTCAAGCACCCTCTGGTACAATGAAGAATTCATAGTGGATTCTATGATGGTGAGCTGCCCAGGCCCTGATGCAGCAAAGCTGCCCCAAACCATAATATTTCCACCACCATGCTTTACAGTTGGTATCAGGTTCTTGTGGTCAAATGCTGTCTTTGATTTTCGCCAAACATGTCTTCTGGTACTGTGGCCAAATAGCTCTACCTTTGACTCATCTGTTCAGAGCACATTGTTCCAGAAGTGCTGGTCTTTGCCTTGGTGTTCATTGGCAAACGTTAGTCTCGCCCTGATGTTCTTTCTGGACAGCAAAGGTTTACTCCTGGCACACCTCCCACGCAGATCAAATTTGTGCAGCCTCTTTCTAATGGTAGACTCGTGCACTTTGACATCAACTGTGGCAAGAACTACCTGTAGGTCCCGTGATGACATTCTGGGGTTCTTTGAGACTTCTTTCAGCATCGTGCGGTCTGCTCTCAGGCTGAATTTGCTGGGGCGGCCTGGCCTGAACAAGTTGGCAGTTGGTTTGGAATCTTCTCCACTTGTCGATGATCTTCCGGACAGTTGAATGATCGATTTCAAATTGTTTGGAGATCTTTTTAAATCCCTTCCCAGACTCGTAGACATCTATAACCTTCTTTCTGAAGGCCTCAGAGAGTTATTTGGATCTCGGCATGGTGACGCCACACACTTCAACAACAAAGAGTAAACCAAACTAAATGTCTGAGGTTTAAATAAGACAGGTTCCTCCAAGATCCTCTCTAACGATGTTCTATTCATTTGCACTTGAGCTGGTGCACCTGATTCTAATTTTAGGTATTTGAAGTGGTGATAAATGTAGGGGTGTACTTACTTTTTCCACATGCGAAATTTGCATTTATGTTTATTTAAATTATACAATGGACTACAAAATGTAAATGTTTCATGATATTTGTTGTATTATATCACCTTTATCAATCAATATTGTTGAAATGAAGATCAAATAGCTGTATGTTGAAATATGTTGAAAAAGTCAAAACTTTACATGGGGTGTACTTACTTTTTCACGTGACTGTATATGCCACCACACTCATTTCATGTGGCTCCTTCAACTTTGGCCAGTGCCCTCTTTAAGCACTATGCTCTTGGTTGTTCCATGCACGGTGAGCCATTCCCACCTCAAAATGGTGCACGTGTGCACATTGCTGTGTCTGCAGCACCTCCAGTCGCACCTTCAAGTCACCAAGCTCATGCTGCTCCCTGTGCAGCTGCTCTCTCATGGAATCACATTCTGCTTCTTTGACATAAAGCACCTGCAGAATGGCATCAAGCAGCAGTTAGATCATTAGGGTCCACAGTAAAAATTACAAGTTTAATGATTTAGCATTAAAATAATAATGAAGACCTGTAGGTTTTGTTTACTACAATGTTGAGGATTCAGGATGGATCTTGTTATGCATTATGTAAAACACCTGGCCATTATGACACGAGGTCTCAATCGAGAGGTTATAATGGAAGCACCTGGCCGTTAGGACACGAGGAATCAATGGAGAGAGGTTATAATGGAAGCACCTGGCCGTTAGGACACAATGACTCAATGGAGAGAGGTAATAATGGAAGCACCTGGCCATTAGGGCACGATGACTCGATGGAGAGAGGTTATAATGGAAGCACCTGGCCATTAGGGCACAAAGACTCAATGGAGAGAGGTTATAATGGAAGCACCTGGCCGTTACGACATGAGGACTCAATGGAGAGAGGTTATAATGGAAGCACCTGGCCATTACGACACGAGGACTCAATGGAGAGAGGTTAAAATGGAAGCACCTGGCCATTAGGGCACGATGACTCAATGGAGAGAGGTTATAATGGAAGCACCTAGCCGTTAGGACACGAGGACTCAATGGAGAGAGGTTATAATGGAAGCACCTGGCTATTAGGGCACGATGACACAATGGAGAGAGGTTATAATGGAAGCACGTGGTCGTTACGACACGAGGACTCAATGGAGAGAGGTTATAATGGAAGCACCTGGCCGTTACTACACGAGGACTCAATGGAGAGAGGTTAAAATGGAAGCACCTGGCGATTAAGGCACGAGGGCTCAATGGAGAGAGGTTATAATGGAGGCACGTGGCCGTTACGACACGTGGACTCAATGGAGAGAGGTTATAGTGGAAGCACCTGGCCGTTACGACACGAGGCCTCAATGTAGAGGTTATAATGGAAGCACCTGGCCGTTACGACACACAGACGCAATGGAGAGAGGTTATAATGGAAGCACCTGGCCGTTACGACACGAGGACTCAATGGAGAGAGGTTATAATGGAAGCCCCTGGCCATTAGGACACGAGGACTCAATGTAGAGGTTATAATGGAAGCACCTGGCCATTAGGACATGCAGACTCAATGGAGAGAGGTTATAATGGAAGCAACTGGCCGTTACAACACAAGGACTCAATGGAGAGGTTATAATGGAAGCACCTGGCCGTTACGACATGAGGACTCAATGGAGAGAGGTTATAATGGAAGCACCTGGCCGTTACGACACAAGGACTCAATGGAGAGAGGTTATAATGGAAGCACCTGGCCGTTACGACACGAGGAATCAATGGAGAGAGGTTATAATGGAAGCACCTGGCCGTTACGACACGAGGACTCAATTGAGAGAGGTTATAATGGGAGCACCTAGCCGTTAGCACACGAGGACTCAATGTAGAGGTTATAATGGAAGCACCTGGCCGTTAGGTCATGATGACTCAATGGAGAGAGGTTATAATGGAAGCACCTGGCCGTTACGACACGAGGACTCAATTGAGAGAGGTTATAATGGGAGCACCTAGCCGTTAGGACACGAGGACTCAATGTAGAGGTCATAATGGAAGCACCTGGCCGTTAGGTCATGATGACTCAATGGAGAGAGGTTATAATGGAAGCACCTGGCCGTTACGACACGAGGACTCAATGGAGAGAGGTTATAATGGAAGCACCTGGCTGTTAGGACAAGAGGGCTCAATGGAGAGAGGTTATAATGGAAGCACCTGGCCGTTACGACACGAGGACTCAATGGAGAGAGGTTATAATGGAAGCCCCTGGCCATTAGGACACGAGGCCTCAATGTAGAGGTTATAATGGAAGCACCTGGCCATTAGGACATGCAGACTCAATGGAGAGAGGTTATAATGGAAGCAACTGGCCGTTACAACACAAGGACTCAATGGAGAGAGGTTATAATGGAAGCACCTGGCCGTTACGACACAAGGACTCAATGGAGAGAGGTTATAATGGAAGCACCTGGCCGTTCCGACACGAGGACTCAATGGAGAGAGGTTATAATGGAAGCACCTGGCCATTAGGACACGCAGACTCAATGGAGAGAGGTTATAATGGAAGCACATGGCCGTTACGACACGAGGGCTCAATGGAGAGAGGTTATAATGGAAGCACCTGGCCATTAGGACACGAGGACTCAATGTAGAGGTTATAATGGAAGCACCTGGCCATTAGGACACGCAGCCTCAATGGAGAGAGGTTATAATGGAAGCACCTGGCCGTTACAACACAAGGACTCAATGGAGAGAGGTTATAATGGAAGCACCTGGCCGTTACGACATGAGGACTCAATGGAGAGAGGTTATAATGGAAGCACCTGGCCGTTACGACACAAGGACTCAATGAAGAGAGGTTATAATGGAAGCACCTGGCCGTTACGACACGAGGACTCAATGGAGAGAGGTTATAATGGAAGCACCTGGCCATTAGGTCACGATGACTCAATGGAGAGAGGTTATAATGGAAGCACCTGGCCATTAGGACACGAGGACTCAATGTAGAGGTTATAATGGAAGCACCTGGCCGTTACGACACGAGGACTCAATGGAGAGAGGTTATAATGGAAGCACCTGGCCATTAGGACACGCAGACTCAATGGAGAGCGGTTATAATGGAAGCACCTGGCCGTTACGACACAAGGACTCAATGGAGAGAGGTTATAATGGAAGCACCTGGCCGTTACGACACGAGGACTCAATGGAGAGCGGTTATAATGGAAGCACCTGGCCGTTACGACACGAGGACTCAATGGAGAGAGGTTATAATGGAAGCACCTGGCCGTTACGACACGAGGACACAATGGAGAGAGGTTATAATGGAAGCCCCTGGCCATTAGGATACGAGGACTCAATGTAGAAGTTATAATGGAAGCACCTGGCCATTAGGACATGCAGACTCAATGGAGAGAGGTTATAATGGAAGCAACTGGCCGTTACAACACAAGGACTCAATGGAGAGAGGTTATAATGGAAGCACCTGGCCGTTACGACACGAGGACTCAATGGAGAGAGGTTATAATGGAAGCACCTGGCCGTTACGACACAAGGACTCAATGGAGAGAGGTTATAATGGAAGCACCTGGCCGTTACGACACGAGGACTCAATGGAGAGAGGTTATAATGGAAGCACCTGGCCGTTACGACACGAGGACTCAATTGAGAGAGGTTATAATGGAAGCACCTAGCCGTTAGGACACGAGGACTCAATGTAGAGGTTATAATGGAAGCACCTAGCCGTTAGGACACGAGGACTCAATGTAAAAGGTTATAATGGAAGCACCTGGCCGTTACGACACGATGACTCGATGGAGAGAGGTTAGGGTTAGCAAAAATCGGCGGTTCATGTAACAGGCCATGAGGCCAATAGGCTTAACGCAAATGAGCGAATGAGTGCGTTGGGAATGCATGGATGTCTGTGCTGGTGCGACCTTGAGCTGGTGACATAAAAAGTGATGGATATGTTGATGGAGAGTGGTTAAAATGTGAGGTTTAACTTTAGACAAACAACACCTTTCAGCCAATAAAAACTTGTTTCGAATGGTTTCAAAGACAGACAAGAGCTCATGATGAATTAACTCATGAACAACTCTGAGGGCCCCGGCTCATCTCTCAGACCTGCTCCTTGTCATTCTTCGCGACGAGAAGATCCTCCTCTCGTTTCCTTTGAAGGTTTGACAGCTGGATCTCCAGCTGATCCTTGTCAGCCTTGATTGCCGAGCGCTGTTCCTCCATTTCTTTACGCATAGCCACCATCTCCTCGGCCCGGGTGCTTTCCAGCACTTCTCGTGCACTCTCCTGTGCACCGAAAAGCCTTCAACATTCAATTTATGTCATGTGCAAAACAAGACTTTGCTCACGCTCCAGTCAACAATAAAACGTACACCACGAACACAATTTCCAACAAATAATAAGAAATGAAAAAGCCAAACTTGAGCCTTAAAGCTGGGCGAGGTTCTGCCTCTGGGCCGGCCTACATTCAGGTCATGTGACTGTGCAAATCCTGGGTGATTGTTCATGGCTAATCGACACGTTATTGTGACATTCTGTAGCAAGACTAACATGGTGTATTGTGAATCAAGATTCACTCATTGGGTAGAGTGCGGTCAAGTTGGCACCGATTTGGGGAACAATTTGCACTGGACAAGTTATTTGCAAGTGAATTCAACTTGACTGTGAAACCAAGCCCAAGTATATCATGGATACAGCACAGGTGACACAGGTGATTTTCTGGATTATCACAATGACAAATCATCCTCAATGTTTGGCTATTTTAAGATTTTAAAAATCTGTGATGAAGTACAACTGTACGATACAGAGGCCCGTTTGTTCTAAATGTTACCTGGGCAGCATTTGCATGGAGAAGGTGCAGTTGGCCCTCATTCTCCATTGTTGCCAGTTGCTCAGCAAATCGCTTCTTGGATTGTTCTTGCACCTCGTCATTTTCCTTCTGGACGGCGTTCAGCTCCTCTGCGTAAACACACACATGCAATCGTACCATCATCTGAGAGGTTTACAATGGTAGTTGGGTTGAGAATATGCAAATGACAAGTTAATAACAGGGAAGGCCAAAGGCCAAAATCATCGAAATTGTGTCATGAGATCTTATTAGTAAATGAGTGCATAGGCACAAAATACTCCTAGATCACATAATCGACGAGCAATCGTGCAACTCTTGACTGAAGAGTGAGGCCATATAACAGTCGTCCTGCTGGCATCATGAAAGCAACTGAATAACCTCAAATATCAACTCGATTCAGAGATAAACTAGAACGCCACTCAGTAGAGCGCATACTCCCGCCATGGGTTTAGTTGGAATAATACGTTTTGTTTAACATTCCCTCTCCCCAAAACAATAAATGAAAAAGAAAGTAAGCCCTAACTGTCAGATAATTAATTTTGATATATCTCGGAATTAGAGGAGAAAACATCATTTTAGAATAAGAATAAAAGCTTTAATGCAGTAAAACAGAAAAAATCTTTCCCAAAAAAATTCCCCCAAAAAATTCCTGGATCCGGAATAATATCCTGAGCTTCACCAAAAACTAATCAATTCTTCCTTATCCCAAGGGCAATCATCCCACCAACTTTCATCCAAATCCGTTCAGAACTTTTCCAGATATCCTGTTCACAAACACACGAACACACACACGGACGGACACGATCGAATGCATTACTCCCTGGCGGGAGTAACAATAGCACATGTGCAGAAACGTTCAAGTGCAGCTTGTGTCGAGATCGGTGCAAGAACATCACCATGTAGTTTGGAAGAGGCCTGCTGACTGGCCTGGAGTTCAGCATCCAGTTGTTTGTTCCTGTTTTCCAGCTCTCCCATCTCCATTCGGCAAGCAAAATATCGACTCTCCAATTCATTATTTTCACATCTGTCACATCCACATGGATTGTAAGTTACATCAGTAGAACTTAATACTTTCCACATTTTAATAGACTTTAGTTTTATGGAGATATTTGTGCTTTGAGCAGGATCTTAATGGATCTTGAACTGTAAAGTTTCATAACAATAAATCAGTTTATTGCACAGAAATTGTGCACAAAACCCACGTCATATGACATGTATACATACCAGAGATAATGCCATATGACATGTATACATATTGTCATATGACATGTATACATACCGTCATATGATGTGTATACAAACCAGAGTTAATGTCATATGATGTGTATAATATATATACCAGAGTTAATGTTATATATATATATATATATATATATATATATATATATATATATATATATATATATATATATATATATATATATATATATATATATATATATATATATATATATATATATATATATATATATATTGTATACAGGATCGAGGCTCGTGGAAAAGCTAAGATGATGTGTATACAAACCAGAGTTAATGTCATATGGTGTGTATACATACCGTCATATGATGTGTATACATACCGTCATATGATGTGTATACATACCGTCATATGATGTGTATACATACCAGAGTTAATGTCATATGATGTGTATACATACCGTCATACGATGTGTATACATACCGTCATATGATGTGTATACATACCGTCATATGATGTGTATACATACCGTCATATGATGTGTATACATACCAGAGTTAATGTCATATGATGTGTATACATACCGTCATACAATGTGTATATAAACCAGAGTTAATGTCATATGATGTGCATACATACCGTCATATGATGTGTATACATACCATCATATGATGTGTATACATACAATCATATGATGTGTATACATACTGTCATATGATGTGTATACATACCATCATATGATGTGTATACATACCATCATATGATGTGTATACATACCATCATATGATGTGTATACATACCATCATATGATGTGTATACATACCGTCATATGATGTGTATACACACCAGAGTTAATGTCATATGATGTGTATACATACCGTCATATGATGTGTATACATACCGTCATATGATGTGTATACATACCGTCATATGATGTGTATACATACCGTCATACGATGTGTATACATACCGTCATATGATGTGTATACATACCGTCATATGATGTGTATACATACCGTCATATGATGTGTATACATACCGTCATATGATGTGTATACATACCGTCATATGATGTGTATACATACCGTCATATGATGTGTATACATACCGTCACATGATGTGTATACATACTGTCATATGATGTGCATACAAACCAGAGTTAATGTCATATGATGTGTATACAAACCAGAGTTAATGTCATATGATGTGTATACATACCGTCATATGATGTGTATACATAGAGTTAATGTCATATATATATATATATATGTTTTTTTGTATCCAGGATAGTGGCTTGTGAAAGAGCTAAGATGATGTGTATACAAACCAGAGTTAATGTCATATTATGTGTATATATACCAGAGTTAATGCCATATGACGTGTATACATACCATTACATGATGTGTATACATAGTCATATGATGTGTATACATACCAGAGTTAATGTCATGTGACGTGTATACATACCATCATATGATGTGTATACATACTAGAGTTAATGTCATATGATGTGTATACATACCAGAGTTAATGTCATATGATGTGTATACATACCGTCATATGATGTGTATACATACCGTCATATGATGTGTATACATATCAGAATTTAAAAAGTATGTTAAACTTAGAAAAATCCAAACTAGAGAGTGAATTTGACGCGAATGTGCCAATAGATAGGCCTTCACCCACGTTACATGTCATTCCACTGTTATGTTTGATCTCAATTAAAGGTCACATGAAAAAATAAAGTTCCCCTGAGAGGGAGAGAGAGATTTAAACACATATAATTAGAAGAGAGACATCAGATGCTTCTAGCTTGTGGTTTTAACCGAATATAAAATCAAACACAATATTTTTTCCTTCCAGAGAGTTTCCTTCTGTATCCATCGGATCCACCCCGTGCTTCCTCCCGTAACCCTCTCTCCTTACTACACCCATTCTTTGTCCAAGCCTCCATATATCCTCTCCTTCAACCCTGCTGTTGTTGTTGTTTCCCCTCCCCAACCCCCCCCCCCCCCCCCCCGTCTCTCTACTGTTCCTGATCTGTTCAGTGTTCTCGCTCCTCCACGAGCCTTGATCTTGCAAACGAAAAAAAAACTTGAGTTATGGTCTGCAAAGTTATTTCCAAATAGCAGGTGACCTTTGACCTGTTCAATCTAAAATCATATCCGTTCATCTTTGTTTTACAGTCCATAACTGTGTCAAGTATTGCTGAAATCTCTTGAGTGGTTACAATTTATTGCAATAATCACAGATTTTAAATTAAAGGGGACCTGACCTTAGGCCCTTGACATTTTCAAGCCAACATCTAATCAGTTAATCTTTGTATTATAGTCCACAGTTTGCTCAAAATCCCTTTGGCAGTTCACAAGTTATCGCGGTAACTAAAATGTGCTGCTTTCAGCTAAAGGTCACATGACCTTTGACTGAAAAATCGAATCAGTTCATCTTTATATCATATATACACCGTTACACCAAGTTTGGTCAAAATCGGTAAGGAATATCTATTACTTTCAGCTAAAGGTCACATGGCATTTGACGTTTCACCCCAAAATCATATGAGTTCATCTTTGCATCATAGTACATACCTATACCAGGTTTGGTCAAAATCCCTTTAGCGGTTCACAAGTTATCACGGTAACAAAAATTGATCATGGGCGGACGGACACACGAACAGATGGACGCACAGAGAGACAGCCGGATAGAAAACCCAAAAACATAAAGCATAAAAACGTAATGGCCTGTGCTGTATATAAACAATCCTAAAAACCCATCTACTTTACAATCCTGAATAAGTTCAGTTGCTCAGACTCCTGGGTCTTGGCCATCGCAGACTGGTCGGTGGTCTCTCTGTCCATCATTTACTGCCTACTTTCTGCTCTTGCACCCTCTGCTCCTTCCGTGCTTTGTCCCCCTCGGGTTTCTTCAAGGTGCACACGGTCCATCATCAACCCCCTCCTGGTAAAACTAACTAAATCCAGGACCACTGCTCATCTCCACTCATTTGTTCCTTTTTTTGTCCCTGTGGAACCAACTTCCACATCTTCTTCAATCTCACTCTTTTCTCCAAGTCCTCAACACAGCTGTTCACCCTCATCTCAGATCGCCCCCAATCCAGAATAATGATCTTTTCTACCTTCATGAACCCCCGCCCCCTCAAAATCCCCCAAATTTCCAGTTTTTCCTTCTCGAGGGTATGCTTCTGTATCCATTTTATCCACCCCCTGCATCTTCCTCGACACCTCATCCCTACCCGCGTCCCTTGTTGTCCATCTCTCTCTATTTTTGCTGTTGGCGTATTTTATCTCCCGTTCATGTTGTTCCATTGTGTCCGGATCTATTCTTTGTTCTACCTCGTCCACGAGCCTCGACCTTGTATATAAAAAGAACTTCTGCATACTGTACCATTTCAACATACTGTAATACTTTAGACAATCCTGCAGACAATAACACTTTAGGTTGGCTTGGTAGTGTTGATATCTGAAACCCTCGCTGAAGATGCAGGGAATCCAGATTCACATCTATTTCACACATGATTGTCCAATGTCGACTAATGTCCTTGTCATTCCTGTAAAAATACATTGATGTCCACACATGATCTACGTCATTAAATTATGAATTCTGGGTGGCAAAGGAAAGGTTTGAGGCTGCACACCTGCACAAGTAAAAGGTTTAGTTTGAATCAAATCAGGGAATGGACCCACCTTTCATGCTGATTGACCCACCTGAGATGTGTAACTTCCTCAGAACATTCACGTCCTTCTCTCTCTACAACGGTGAGCCGCACACCAAGCTCGGCGTGTTTTCGACAAATACTCTCTTTGTCCTGAAACACCTGCTCTCGCAAGGATGTCTGCTGGGCCGCCTCCTTTTGCAATGTCTCCATCAGCTGCTTCAGCGATTTCACCTGACATTTTACCTGTTGAAAGAGGTGCTTTAGGATGGTCCTCAGGTAACATGAGTACCATCAACACTGTTCCGGAACTAAAAGATCATGGGAATAAATATTTAAGGCATTTCTACACCCATCGGAATTCTATCGGGTACGTTTAAGGAATTTTTCAATTTCATCGTACATCCAGCTCATAAACTGAACTTAATAACCGGATATAACTGATCCAACAGGAGAGCACAGAGGTGACACACTTCCTTTTCAACGCGTTCTCTGTTCTATTCTCGACAATTCTCGCCCAGACTAAATGGAACATAGTACAACAAAAAGAAGAATCCCGAAATATAACCGACACCATGGCTTTCCAACACATAAAACCAATGGGCTGAGTTTGATTCTGCTAAACCACTTACATTTTAGCTAAAATCCGTTAATACATCTTTAACACTTCCTCTTACCTGCTCAACATGTTCCTCCTGCTCCTCCTTTTCACGACGCAGACGAAGCACATCCTTTTGGAGCTCCTGTCGCTGTGTTTCAGCTTCCTCCAATAACTGATCCCGCACTCGGAGCCGCGACCCAAGTTCCCTGAGCTCAGACTGTGCTTGTCCCATTTCCGCTCTGAGAGTGCAACCTTGACGTTCTGCTTCTCGCTCCATGGCGCGCAGGGACGACCGCTCTTCCTCGGCCTGCAAACCCCACCGCACAGAAGCTTGTGCTAGCAGTTTCCTTCCAATAGCTGAATACATAACGTGTAAGTGTATTTCATCTTCAACTGTTCAGATCTAAAAGCAGAAGCCGCTGCAAAGCTCCTGTGCGGTTCAAAGTCTTATCCCCATAGTCACTACCATTTCCTATTCGGCACAAATTGCCTTTTCCCTTGGTTCACATGTCCTAAGACATATAAAGTACAGAACTTAACTAAGTATATTCATGTATGCTCAGATAATGAGAGGAAGCCTGGTGTTGGCTTAGCGGTTAGGGTGCCGGCTTGGGATCCTAGGATCCTGGGTTCGAATCCCGGTCAATCGCTGAATTAACACCAGGGGGGGTGACTCAGCCTGCCATCCTTCCGAGGTCGGCAAATTGAGTACCAGTTCACTGGTAATTCCCTGTGTGTCGCAAGAGGCGACTAACAGGGTTGGCGGCAGGAAGGGCATCCGGCCATAAAACATTGCTTCAAAAAGGGGGCCATGGTGCCCGAAAAAGGTCAACACCTGCTCTGCGGGGAAAAATGGCCTCTAAAGGTGGTTCTTCTTCTTCTTATTATTCTTTAGATAATGAGAGGCAATCAGAACAATTGTTCATTTGGGTTGAATAGCTTAATTCCAATCAAACCTGAGACAGCCCTGTGGCCTGTTCAAACGAAATAGAACTTGAAATGAAAGGGGGTAACGACTCGAAACACCCCCCAGGAAGTAGCATAGTCAGAGTTAACAGGAAAGTAAAAAAAATTAAAAAAATGGAAGTCAACTCTCAATAAGCTCGAAATTCTGTGGTTTGAAAGGAAAATAAAATGCATCGACTGGTAGAGGCCCAGCACAACTGAACCTTTTACCAACCACAGGTTCACTCTAAAACACATTTATTAACGGACCAAAAGGTTAACACCGATTCCTCCACGAGCATGACAGGTGCCCGTAATAGGTATGTGTGATCACACCTGGAGTAACAGCTTCTCCACTTCATCCTTCTCATGAGCTAGTCCTTCATTGAGAGCACTCATCCTGCTCAGCGACTCTTGCAATGCACACTCCTCAGATCTCGCGTCATCAAGGCACGTCTCTAGTTCTGCCCGACGTCGTACAGCCTGTCGGTGACAACATCAGAGCCTCTCAGAGCCGGCCAATCAGAGCCAGCCCGACCGGTCGGTCTCCTGGCCAAATGGCGCCCGATCCAAAAAACACATATTTGTCTAATGCAAAACCGTCTTCACAAACCCGAGAAAGAGACTCGGCGAGATGATTCCTTTCATTCTCGAGCAGATCCTTCTGCAGCTTGACTTGCTGTAGTGTCTCCGAGGTAGTGCCCAGCTCACGGCGCAAGATGGAGGCTTTTTCTTCCTGCTGCTCCAGTTCATGATGCCTAAAAAGACACGCATGCATACCTGCTCACACTGCCACCTGTGCAGACATTATAGGAGCCCACATGGTTTCTCATCAACAAAGTGCTCCATAAAGAGGAAGTAAAAGAGAAAGCAGAAGTGGGGGTGGGGGAGGGAAGTGTCCATGTGATTATCCACAGATACTTAGTCGATGAGCAGCAGTGGGACTGTCCAGCAGTCCGTGCACTTGGGACAATGCTGAAGCAGACTGTGCAGGGTGCAGCACGCTGCAAGCTTTAGCTGCTTAGAGACATTCGATTTGTGCGGTGCAAATTAATTTAAAAAGTGCAAATGTGTTCAGAACGACTGGACTTTCCTTATTCCTCGATGAAGTGAGATTTGCCTGATATTTGTCACCATTATGACTCCGACAAGATGGTGCAGAGGTCGTGTGCTCACCGTTGAGCCGTGTAGTCTGGGTTTGACTTCCGACCCGACGGTAAACCATCGGATTGGTGCTCCGCAAGCAGGGTGTCGCAGTACCGAGTGCACCGCAACTAAGACGGACGTTAAGCAGGGTGCCCCGTCCACTAGCATTAGTTGGTGGATGTTAAGGATCTCACGGTGTCTTTTTGCAAAGAGTAGGCGAGTTATCGCCAGAGCCCTGAACAAATTTCAAAGATCTGCTGCACTTCGATTAGGAAGGCAATGGCAAACCACCCAGTGCAATCGTTGCCTGGAGACTGCTTGAGAAGCATGGAACTTGCCCTTGAGCAGGGCACAATATAAAGAGAGGCAAAGGGGGACACAAAGGGTAATGAGAAATATAAACTTCTTCACTTGTTGAGGGCCAACTTCCGGTTCCGGTTCCTTGACTTCGGTCGTGCCGATTTCCTCAAAGATAAGTTCTCCCGGTCTTTTTTGTTGATTTTTTACTGTTTATTTTGCTGTCTGTTTACTGTGTGCTTCGAGTTTGACTTGGTTTTAAAATTTATGCCAATTTGTGAGTATTCATTGGATTTTTCATACCGTGTTATTCGAGGCCTACCTTTTCTTACTCTGAGCCCACGATCGTTTTTATTTGTCTTTTCTCTCCACTACCTTCAGTTCCTTTATTTTCACCACAATCCCCTTTACACTCCTTCAATTCCTCCCAATTACACCCCATGTTTAATGTCTTAAATATTGAAAAAAAAATTCCCTCTCACCACACACCGCCTGTGACAACATGTTGCCTCTTCCCTCCCTTTTCCTTCATCCTGCTGATTTCACCTTTCCACTCACTCACTCACACTCACTTTGCTCGTGAAGGTATTCACTATACTACATCACAATCTCTTTCAACCTTTCTCGCTTTACTCTACCATGCTTTCACCTGACATTCAAATAAAATAAATATATAAAAAGGGGTCCCTCCTACTGTACTAACCAAGTGCTTGTATACACCTCCACGTTCCTTCGAGCTACACTCCACCTGGCTGGTTAATCTGGAATCTGGTTGTATTGTTTCTTCTTTTTCCTCTTTTTTGAACCTCTGTCTGTAACTTCGTCCTCCCAACCTCCCCTGCTTTCATTTCGGTAAATACCTAGACCGTCTGCATGTCTTAAAATGTTTAAACTTCCTTCTCCCGTGTTGAATTCTCCATTCTTTTATAATTCACTCTTCTTCTTCCTATTGAAAAGGTTGTTACAAATCGCTCTTTCAATCATTCTGATTCAAAATTTTCAAAGTCTTACAGTTCTTCCTTTCTCCAATCACTTAAGTCACCTTTATGTCACCCTCCTCTAACGTTTTCAACTTTATCTCTGACTTTAAAATCTCAAGAACTCCAACTTGCAATGGATGTTTATGTTGCATTAATCATTCCTTTTGTTCATCTTCAGTATCAAACCCTTCCCTTCCCACATCTACATCTACTTGCCCATATCCTAAAAACACTATCCCTTATCTGCATCCAACTCGATGTCCCCTTCCTATACTCCCTCCTACCCCCATGACATCACGACCTTCCCCTCCCATTCAAAACTTCCCTTTCCTGCCTCCTCCTCCAAGCTTCTGTTTGAACCTCAAACATCCTGGGCCTTCGCTCAAACCTGATTGATCTCTCCATACAAGTTGCTTCTGACAAACCAGACTTGATCTCCTCAACAGAAACTTTCCTCCTTCAAGATGTCTCTGATTCCTTAATTTCTCTCCCTGGTTACTCCATCCTCCGGTATGATAGACCTGAGCCTCGTCCTGGCGGCAGAGTTGCTATCTTTATGAAAAACTCTCTTCCTCACTCTCGCTTCCCCTCCGCTCCCACCTTTTGTCCATACGTGTTCTGTACCATCCTCCAAACAGTGATGACTCCATTTACATCTTGCTGTCTGACTACATGGACCAACTTCTATCCACTCATCCCAACTCTCTCTTCCTCATATGCAGTTTTTTTTTTTTTGTATACTGAATCGAGGCTCGTGAAAGACCTAACATTTACTTCACAAACAAATCAACCAGACAAACAAAATATATAAAAAGAGGGAGCGGAAGACAAGATGGGGAGAGAAGGGGAAGCACACAAACACAACATTTGAGAGCAGGGAGATGTGTGGGAAGGAGAGGGCTTGGGGGGAGGAGGCGTGGGAAGGGGGGGGGGGGTGGGAGAAGTATAAAACACAAGGACACCAAGGACTTCCAGGACAGAAGTTGGGATTTCAAAAAAGTGGAATTGGGGTGAAATTAGCGGGGGTAGAAAAGATCAAGGTTTTGGATGGGGGAAGATAAGAGATGGTGGTGAACAGCTGTTTTAAAGACCTGGACGGTGGAGTGGGATTGAAGAGAGTGACGGAGTTTGTTCCAGAGGCAGGAGAAAAGAGGATGAAGGAGTGAAGGTGAGCAGAGAGTCTTGATTTTGGCAGTTTAACCATAAGAGGGTTGCAGGCAGATCTTGTGTGACCTGTAGGAATATTTGCGGGACAGAGCCCAGAGAGAGCTGGGGGGTCAAGGCCAGAGAGGAGTCGGTAGAAGACGGAAAGACCACTAACCTGCCTGGTAGCGACAGAGAGTAGAGTCATCAGCAAAGAGATAGAGAGGATTTTCAAGAGAGTCAGAGAGATCATTGATGAAGACCAGAAAAAGCACAGGGCCCAGAACACTGCCTTGGGGAACTCCAGCCTGAACAGGAAGAGGAGATGAGAGAAACCCATTCAGGGCCACACGTTGACTACGACTAGAGAGGAAGTCCGCCAGCCATGCGTGGAGATTTTCATGGATACCAAAAGAGGAGAGTTTGGTGAGCAGAGCGGGGTGCCAGACCGTATCGAAGGCACGTGATATGTCAAGGGAGACAGCTCTAATTTCCTGTTTGGCATTGAGGACCTCCATCCATTGTTGAGAAAGCGGCAGCAGCATGTCCAGAGTAGACAGGTCTGAAACCAAATTGATGATCAGGGATCAAGCCATTGGAGAAGAGGAAAGATTTCATATCTGAAGCAATGATGGATTCCATGACTTTGCTGATAATTGGGAGAAGGCTGATTGGTCTGTAGTTGCTGGGATCTGTTTTTGCACCTTTTTTGTGCAAAGCGGTGATGTTGGCAGATTTCCAAGCAGATGGCGGATGACCTTGAGCAAAAGAGAGGGTGAAGAGAACAGAGAGAGGGTGACATAGAGCGGAAGAACAGGATTTTAGGACCCGTGGGCTGATGCCGTCAGGTCCAGTTGCAGAATCAGAGTCGAGGGTTGACAGAAACTTTTCCACCTTGTCAGGAGGAAAGGACACAGAGTCCAGGAGCAGCTGGTTACGACTGGGTACGGTGGGTACAGAGAGGGATGGGTTTGGGACACAAGATTTAGAGGCAAACACAGAGTTGAGGCATTCAGCTTTTTCACGTGCGGAGTCAGCCGTGTGGCCGTAATAGGCCATTCTCTCTGGCCATTCTCAATCTGTCGATGGGTTTGGGATGCAAGATCAGGTGTGCAAACAGAGCGATGGGTTTGGGATGCAAGATCAGTGATTTGGTTTGGGATCAGTGGTTTGGGATCAGTGATTTCAATTGTCACCATGCCAGCTGGCTGGGTGTGGGTACCTCTCTCACCAGCCACGGCACCTCAGCAAAGAACTTCTGCGACTCATTGGGACTGACACAATCTGTCAATTTCCCGACCCGGATCTCAGTCAACGGTACATCATCTCTTCTAGACTTGGTTATGACGAACTTCCCAGAAAATGTCTGCTGTTCTTCTTCTTCTTCTCCAATCTTTTCTTCTGATCATGTGCTTGTTAAAGTGGATATCTCTCTGGCCATTCTCAGAGAGCCTCCTCAGCATCGACGAGTCTGGCATTTCACTCAGGCTGACTGGCATTGTCATGAAGCAGCCATCAATCATCTGGACTGGTCTCCCATCTCAACTACCTCTGACATCAACTCTTCCTGGGAATTCTTCAAAAGTAAACTGCTCTTTCTCATGCACAGATTCATCCCATCTCGTCTTCAATCGTCATACCCTTCCTCCCATACATAGTGCGCTGGCACTTGTGGTGGGGCAGATGCCCTTAGGCGGCTTGCCTTCGCCTCCTGGAAGGCATGTACGACTGGGGGCAGTCTCAATACCTTCCACGGGGCTCACCTTCATCCCCTCCCTTACCTCAAATGGCTATACAGCTGACCCTACCCGTGATGGAGCTGAATGCCTCAACTCTGTATTTCTTCAGGATCTTGCATCCCAAACCCATCGCTCTGTTTGCACACCTTGCCCGGTCATGCCTGGCTGCTCCTGGACTCTGTGTTCTTCTCCCTCGACAAGGTGGAGAGGTTTCTGTCAAACCTTGACACCAATTCTGCAACTGAACCAGACGGCATCAGCCCACGGGCCCTAAAATCCTGCTCTGCCGCTCCGTCGCACCCCATGTCTGCACTATTCACCATCTCTTTTGCTTGGAGTCATCTGCCATCTGCTTAGAAGATGGCGAGCATTACCACTTTACATAGGAGAGGTGGGGGAGCAGATCCTTGTGGGTGCGGACAGGTCAACCTGCTCCCGATTGTCAGCGGGGTCGTGGAGTCCATCATCGCTTCTGCATTGAATCCTTCCTCTTCTCCAATGGCTTGATCTCAAATCATCGTTTGGGTTCAGACCAGGCCAATCTACCCCAGACATGCTGATTCTGCTGTCTCAGCAATGGATGGAGGTCCTCATTGCAGGGCGGGGGTTAGGGCTGTCTCACTTAAAGTGCCTCGTGCCTTTGATACGGTCTGGTTCCCCGCTCTGCTCGCCGGGCTCTCCTCCTATGGTCTCCATGGAGGTTTCCACCCATGGCCTCTCCTGTTGTGGTCAACGTGTGGCTCTCAATGGAGTTCTCCCCTTCCTGTCCAGGCTGGAGTTCCCCAAGGCAGTGTTCTGGGCCCTGTGCTTTTTATGGTCTTCATTAATGATCTCTCCGACTCTCTGGAAAATCCTCTCTATCTTTTTGCTGATGAAGCCTGGTGTTGGCTTAGCGGTTAGGGTGCCGGCTTGGGATCCGAGGATCCTGGGTTCGAATCCCGGTCGATCGTTGAATTAGCGCCAGGGGGGTTGACTCAGCCCGTCATCCTTCTGAGGTCGGCAAATTGAGTACCAGTTTACTGGTAATTCCCTGTGTGTCGCAAGAGGCGACTAACAGGGTTGGTGGCCGGAAGGGTATCCGGCCATAAAACATCGTTTCAAAAAAGGGGACCATGGTGCCCGAAAAAGGTCAACCCCTGCTCTGCGGGGAAAAATAGCCTCGAAAGGTGGTTCTTTTTGCTGATGACTCCGCCCTGTGCCGCTCTATATCTCATCCCTCAGATCAGTAGGCAGCATCCTCTTCACTCTCTGCAGACTCTCTCTTCAGGCACTTGGGGCATGTCTTTCAATCCCAACAAATCTCACTTTTTCTCTCCGAAAAGACCGTCTGGAAACCCCTCCCATCTACTGTCCCCTCGAAGAAGTTCTGCCACTCAAGGTTTTGGTCTCACTATTTGCCATGATCTTTCCTGGGAAAACCACATTTCCAAGCTGGCCTCCAAAGCCAGTTGCCGGCTGGGCATCCTCCGTCGTGCGAAGTCCTTCCTTAGCACACCCGAGTTTCTCACCACATACAAAACTTTCACCTGCTGCTTGATGGAATACTGCTCTCCCCTCTGGGCTGGTGCACCTGCCTCACACACAGCTCGGCTTCACGCTGTGGAGGCCAAGGCTTTTAGAATCATTGGTATCTCCTAGGATGAAGCTGACACTGAGGGCCTTTCACTCTCTCACCGCAGGTAGGTTGATAGTCTTTCTGTCTTCTACAGACTCCTCTCCGGCCTTGCTCCCCCAGCTCTCTCTGTGCTCTTTCCCCCAAATATTCCTTCAGGACACACAAGATCTGCCAGCAACCCTCTTCTGGTGAAACTGCCAAAATCAAGACACTCTGCTCACCTTGACTCCTTCATTCCTCTTTTCTCCCGCCTCTGGAACAAACACCCTCACTCTCTTCAATCCCACTCCTCCCTTCAGATCCTCAAAACAGCTGTTCACCACCATCTCTTATCTTCCCCCATCCAAAACCTTGATCTTTTACACCCCCGTTAATACACCCCAAATCCACCTCCTTCAAATTCCATTTTCTTTCCTAAAATCCCCCGTAGTGTCCATCTTGTTTATCCTGTGTACTCCGCCCTCAGACCTCTCCATTCCACAAATCTCCCGATGTCCCTGTTCTCTACTGTTGTTGTGCTTCCCTCTCTCACCCCCTCTTGTCTCTTGCTCCCTTTGTTATATGTTCTGTGTGATAGCCCTCATACGAGACTCGACGATGTATACGAAAAAGTATTCTGATGTGAACCCCGAGCTTATAGTGGAAAACCCAGGTTCAAATCACACACATCATGTAGATTTGTTTATCGTCTCCTGAAACGCTCACGGAATTCTTGTAAAGTACAACAATGTCTCCTCACATCTCTGTACTCATTGTGATTTCTTTATACAACGTGCACTACCAGCTTTCCATTAATGTTTTTAAAATGTTGTTTCTTATTATTCTCCTTATTTTCACATGTCCATTCCACCATGAGTAAAAAAAAACAAAAAAAAAACACCTTTAGAGGCCATTTTTCCCCGCAAAGCGGGGGTTGGCCTTTTTCGGGAACCGTGGTTGTTGTTGTTTTTCGGTCCCCTTTTTGAAGCAATGTTTTACGGCCGGATGCCCTTCCTGACGCCAACCCTTTTTGCCGCCTTTAACGACAAACAGGGAATTACCAGTGAACTGGTACTCAATGTCCATTCCACCATGAGTGACAAACGGATTCAACCTCTTTCCTCTGAACTCTCACCTT
Organism: Myxine glutinosa; assembly: GCF_964187855.1. NCBI lineage: Eukaryota > Metazoa > Chordata > Myxini > Myxiniformes > Myxinidae > Myxine > Myxine glutinosa. Next base: position 120,146,104 of record NC_136262.1, read on the forward strand.
TGCTCCAACTCGTGGGTCAGATGCTCACGCTCATCTTGGACACCTGTGAGGTCATCTCTGATGCAGTCCAGCAGACGCTGCAGCTCGGTATTCTCCAGACACAGCTTTGCCTTTTTCCTGTGTCATGTCACGGATTAGAAATTATTAGGGGTTTCATTTGATCTCTCTTTCCAGTCTCCATTAGATTAACCTGAGTAACAACCATTCAACTCTCACCTGTTCAACACCTCAACGCCACTGTGTGTGTCAGCAAGCGTCCTCTGTGCCTCATCCGTGTCATGTCGAGCGGTCGCCAGCGCTTCTTCCGACGCCTGACACTGCTCTTCGAGCTCTGCCACACGTCTCTGCAGCATGTTGGACTGCTCCTCACACACCGAGAGTCGTACCCGCATCTCCTAGCAGGTAAGGTTCGGTCAGCGTAAAGGTAATATAGTCTTTAAGCAAAACGTCAGCATTTTAGACGGAGGATACCAGGTCTCAACAAAATAAGTGCGTGAGTACCTGAACCTGAAGTTGCCTCCGATGGAGTGCGGCATAGACGGCGGAGACCGTGGACTCGCCCAGTATAGGAGAGACACTGCATAGAGGAGAGCGTGCACGTGGAGTGGTTGCGTGGCGACGGTGGTGTTGTAGCGGAGCCAGTGATGAAGGCGAGAGAGGTTGGGACGAGGCGGCGAGAGGAGCAAAGAGTGCAGAATCTAGCTCTGTGTCGGTGCTTCGTTCAGGGGAGCTCATGATGACAGCACTGTCAACATCTGATACAACAACCTGCCAACACATCCACATTAACACAAAATGACACAAAGTACATCTTTATTTAGTCATTGTAAGTTTTATTTGCCCTAGTTATGATTTCCTAATGACCAATGAAGGCCAATTCAAGCACTCTGCACGCTTAAAAGGCACATCCACACTCTCCTTGCATAAGAAGCAAAATTGTGCTTGCACACCCATGCAACCAACACTCGCACAAGGATGATGCGAACAGAAAGCATGCCCACCTGCGCAATTCCCCTCAGTGCCTGATGCAGTGCCTCAGTCTCGGCCCTCAGAAACTCCGTCTCTGTTGCTCCGTGCTCAGCCTCAGCTTCTGCCCAACGGTTTTCCTGCCGGATATGACGGCATACGGTTTATGGCTATCTACCTAGTATACTTTCGTCAGTCAAAGATTTTACCGACGTTAGCACTCCATATCCACAGCAGGCAATACAAAACAAAATAATTAGTGAAAGTACAGCCACATGGTGCTCTCATCTAAATCTAGGACATCCCTTCATACCAGCTTTCCCACTTCCAGGAAAACAAGGGTACTCAAAAACGCACACAAACCACACACCCTAATCCACGTCATTAGTACCTTCGGCCAAACCATGATAAACCAGAAAAACACCACACACAGCAAAGCAAACCGTGCATTCTAGAGGCTCCTGCACATCAAACCTGTTGTGCGTTCATTGTTCAGCACGTTCACTCCACGCAGGAGTTCACTGTGGGACCGGCGCACAAGTTAGATTATGGAAATAAAATCACTCCCCCCATGGCCTCTCCCACGAAATAAATGCGTAGTTCACAAGAGAGAGACCTTTTCAACACAAAAACTCACCTTATGGAAGACTGAGTTGACAAAGGGTAACAAGGCAACATACTGCCAGCAGGGAAGCTGGTGGACACAACAAGCAACAAGCAGGAAAAGAGGAGAGATGAGGGGAGGGAGGCAACAGTGAACCGCAAGTAATAGGGTTGGTTAAGTAGGATTAATGGGAGTAGAAAAGATCGGCAGTACGGATCGGAAATGAGGTGTTAGTTCAAAGAGCAAGGCTGCTGGCATCGTTGGCGTTTTCATGGATAGAAAATGGTGGTAGTGCCGGACGGGACGGTTAGATACCATCCATTGATTCAATACGTCCAGGAAATGCATATAAAGTCGAGGTGTAAATTTACAATAACATCGGCCATCTGTGCGTAGGCGAGATAGGGGGCACCTCCAAGACACAAAGGTGATCCCGGGGGAGGAGGCTGTTTCACAGCACCACTTGGTTGTCTGCGACATAAGGGTGAAAGGTGCGAGGAGAGCTCGGCGGGTGAAGTACCAACCGAGAATGAAGGTGTGGAGGTTGAAAGAGGTGACAGTAAGGGAGGCAATAAAAGAGAGGCTGAGTAGGGTAGAGGCTGATGTGGTTGAGCTTGAACGTGAAAGTGGAAGAAGGGGGGGGGGGGTGAGGAGTTGTGGTGGGGGCGGGAGGGGGGTGGGAGGGGGAGGGAAGGGGGATGAGGAGTTGTGGAGGGGGGGAGGGGAGGAGAGGGGAAGGGGGATGAGGAGTTGTGGTGGGGGCGGGAGGGGGGTGGGAGGGGGGGAAGGGGTATGAGGAGTTGTGGTGGGGGGGGAGGGGGGGAAGGGGTATGAGGAGTTGTGGTGGGGGGGGGGAGGGGGGGAAGGGGGATGAGGAGTTGTGGTGGGGGGGAGGGGGGGAATGGGGATGAGGAGTTGTGGTGGGGGGGAGGGGGGGAAGGGGGATGAGGAGTTGTGGTAGGGGGGAGGGGGGGAAGGGGGATGAGGAGTTGTGGAGGGGGTGGGGGGTGGGGAAGGTGGATGAGGAGTTGTGGTGGGGACGGGAGGGGGGGAAGGGGTATGAGGAGTTGTGGTGGGGGGGAGGGAGGGAAGGGGGATGAGGAGTTGTGGTGAGCAGATGGATTGACACTTAGCATTGGAAGGTGGAGGTTTGAGGACCTGGAGTTTGTGTGGAGGGGGGGGGGAGGGGGAGGGAGGGGGAGGGGGAGGGGGGGGGGAAATACACCAGAAATCTTTTCCATGATTTCCCAGTAAACTTTACCATGATTTCCACATAAACTTTACCATGATTTCCAAGTAAACTTTACCATGATTTCCACATAAACTTTACCATGATTTCCAAGTAAACTTTACCATGATTTCCATGTAAACTTTACCATAATTTCCAAGTACACTTTACCATGCTTTCCAGTGTGTTTCCCAGTGAGCTTATCAGCTTTTCTTTTTCACCCAGCTGTGCTTGCAGGCTCTCCACCGTACCAGACAAATCCAACACCCTAAAAGCAGCACCAAAAAAATTATCCACAATGCTTTCAATTCACTTAAAAAAAAAAAAAAAAACACCTTTAGAGGCCATTTTTCCCCGCAAAGCGGGGGTTGGCCTTTTTCGGGAACCGTGGTTGTTGTTGTTTTTTGGTCCCCTTTTTGAAGCAATGTTTTACGGCCGGATGCCCTTCCTGACGCCAACCCTTTTTGCCGCCTTTAACGCCAAGCAGGGAATTACCAGTGAACTGGTACTCAATTAGCCGACCTCGGAAGGATGACAGGCTGAGTCAACCCCCCTGGCGTTAATTCAGCGATCGACCGGGATTCGAACCCAGGATCCTAAGCCGGCACCCTAGCCGCTAGCCCAACACCAGGGTTCACTGGTGGGACCATTTATTTATTATGTACGCAATATGGCATATGCTTTTATCTCAAGTACAATGTACGTAATATGCCAGAGCCCGTGAAACTGCTCCTCAGGCAAAAAGGGAATTAAATAAAGCATTTCCGACAAAAGATTGGAAGATGGTCATTTTAGTTTTTCAATTTTAAAAACTAGAGACACCCATCCCATCACGGAACAGCCAGGGGGACAGGGAGGAGGAAGAAGATTGATAGTTTTGAAATGTGATGTTGAAGAGATTAATGTTAAAAATTCCATGGACTGCATATCCATGTGCACATGTGCACCATGCGGATGGCGGTGTGTTAATATTCTTCTTCTTCTTCTCTTTAATGGCCACAATTATTCCAGATTCTTTTGGGTTTGGCCGGGGTAAGCTTGCTCGAGGTCTTTCAAGAACTTGCTGGCCAGGCCTGACGTTCGACTAAGGTTAGGGCAGGAATTTTGTATTTGGCCATGCTGCCAACGATAGCTCGCCTACTCTACGCGAAGGACACAGTGGGGATCTCTAACATCCACCAACGAATGCCAGCAGATGGGGACACCCAGTTTAACGTCCATCCGGAGGACGGCAGACGGCACACACATTGATGATTCACCTACCTGTGAAAGAACAGGATGACAGAACAGCAGGAATGAGATTTAAACCAGGCAAGACAGCTTTGAGGTGATTGTGCATACCTGGAGATCATCATGCAAGCCCTCCTGTACTTAGTATTATTAACTCACCTGGAACGAAGTTCAGGGGAGCTTATGTGATGGCGCGTCGTCAATCAGTCCGTCCATCCATCAGTCTGTCGATCGGTCCGTCCGTCGATCAGTCCGTCCGTCCATCATCCGTCCGTCCATCAGTCCGTCCGTCCATCCGTCCGTCCGTCCATCAGTCCGTCCGTCCGTCCATCAGTCCGTCCGTCCGTCCATCAGTCCGTCCGTCCGTCCATCAGTCCGTCCGTCCGTCCATCAGTCCGTCCGTCCGTCCATCAGTCCTTCCGTCCGTCCATCAGTCTGTCCGTCCGTCCATCAGTCCGCCCGTCCATCAGTCCGCCCGTCCATCAGTCCGCCAGTCCATCAGTCCGCCCGTCCATCAGTCCGCCCGTCCATCAGTCCGCCCGTCCATCAGTCCGCCCGTCCGTCCGTCCAACAGTCCGTCCGTCCATCAGTCCGTCCGTCCATCAGTCCGTCCGTCCATCCATCCATCAGTCCGTAAACACTTGCAACTTCTTCTCCGAAACCGCTGAAGGGATTGTGACCAAACGTGGCACAAAGGATATTTGTGGTGTTGTGACTAAAGTTTCTTCACGACATTTAAAAATGATGAATTGCGAAAGATGATGGGAATAGAGCCTGTGATTGATGCTGTGAAGAGGAACAGGTTGAGATGGTTTGGTCATGTGTTGAGGAAGGATGAAAGTGACTGGTTGAGAAGAGTGATGGAAATGAATGTAGAAGGAAGTTAGAGGACGTGGAAGACCGAGAAAGACTTGGCTAAAGATGGTGGAAGAAGAAATGCGGGCAAGGGGGTTAACAAGGAGAGATGCAGAAAATAGGGCAAAATGGAGAAGATCGTCATGGGGACCGCAAGGCTAACCCCCGCTCTTGCAGGGAAAATGGCCTTTAAAATGCATGTTGTTGTTGTTGTATTTTAAAAAATCGGTGTCTAAGTGGATCCAGGTTTGACCCCCCAAAATAGGTATTTGCTTTTTCCTCAGAAATTACACACACGATTTCGATGAAACTTCACCACAACCTTCATCACCCGTGATGTACCGAAATTTGTTCACGGCATTAAAAAAAATCTGCCCCTTTGGGGGTCTATGGAGGGGTTGCCCCCTAAAATAGGTATTTTTTTTGTTTGTTTGTTTAAAGTCTTATGATTATGTTAGTATGATTCCACACGCTGCTCTGTCTTCTAGCAACCATTCAAATTGGTTTAAAATACCTTCAGTCAGTGCAGTATACTGTTTATTAGTCCCCTACCGGTGTACACCGGAGGGGACTATAGGTTTGCACGCCGTCCCTCCGTCTGTCTGTCAGTCCGTCAGTCAGTCTGTCACGCAAAGAACAGTTTTCCGGACCGTTTTCCTAAACTCTTAATGCTAATGATTTCAAACTTGGTACATGGTTTCGTCATGATAAGTTACAGATCAAGTTCGAACTTCACGACGTTTCGATCATTTTTGACAAAGTTATGGCACTTTGTTTATTCTAGAGTTCTCCTTAAGCCGCACCGCGCGCCCAGCCTCGTCTCGCGAACGTCGACAGCGCGACATAGCGCGCGCTTTCGGGAGGGGCGGAGCCAAGCCGAGCAACATACAGACTTGGCAATTAATATGGAATATTTTTTTCTTCTTGACTTGGATTTTCTTTCTTAACTCAGTATATCAATCTGGTGAGTTTCTTTTACACTTTGGTGATTTATTTGTTAAAAGAACCATGTCACTGATTGTCTGTCGCAGCAAGAAGTCAACAACAGGATTATATCACAGGTGGCGTGGCAAAATGTACGGACAGGTGCATTTGATGATTGGCTTCACAGTCGGGTATACAAGGGTTGTTGCGTTCTGTATTAGTGGAAAACAACTGCTGCACGTCTCCAAAAGTTATTGCCGCTTCCTCTGGAGATGGTCCATCAACTCGACAATGCTGTTTGCATGGAGTGGTGGCTTTACGAAATTACGGCATGAAACAGCGTGCTATTGCTCGGCAGTATGGTATCACTCAAGGTCAGGTGTCAAAGATCCTGAAACGAAATGCTCAGAGAGGTGTCCCTACTCCAATACCGAGGCCAGGACGTCCCCGCAGAACCACAAGGAGGGATGATCGCCAGCTGCACCGGTTAGTCCGCAATGGCCGTACCAAGTCAGCTAATCGGCTTAGGGCTGAGTGGCAGCAACTGACAAATGTGCCTGTATCCAGAAGGCTAGTCAACCAACGACTGGTTCAAGCAGGCTATCGTGCCAGGCGTCCCCTGAGAAGGCCATGCCTGACCACACAACACCGCCAGCGCCGATTGCAGTGAGTCAGAGAGCACCGTCAATGGCAGCCAGTACACTGGAATCACGTGATCTTCAGTGACGAGTCTAGATTTCTCGTCTATCGTCAAGATGGCCGCGTCCGAGTGCGCAGACAAGTGCATGAAGCCTACAACAAAGATTGTATAGTGCCAAGAGTCCAAGCTGGAGGTGTTGGGGTGACCATTTGGGCTGCTTTTCATGCAGGGGGCAAAACTGACATGGTTGTTCTGAATGGAAAGCTGAACCAGTTCAAGTACAGGGCCATTCTGGAAGAAACATTGCTTCCATTTGCTCGTGCAGCCTTTCGAGGAAACTTTGCCTTCCAAGATGACAATGCACGGCCTCATCGTGCTCGCATGATCCAACACTTTCTTGCTGATCGTGGTGTAGAGCATATGGAGTGGCCTGCCATGTCCCCGGATATCAATCCGATAGAGAACTTGTGGGCAGAATTAACGCGTCCAATCGACCACTTGGACCAGCAGCCAACCTCTGTGCGTGAATTGCAGCAGGCTATTGTCACTGCATGGCAAGCGATTCCTGTCCAAACCTTGGCAAATCTCGTGAACAGCATGCCTCAACGTGTACGTGCTCTCCTGAATGCTCGTGGGGGTTACATGAAGTACTGAACTGTAATTTTACTGTCCGTAATCCCAGTCGTAATTTAACTTTTGTTTTTGTTAAAAAAAATTTTGGCTAATGTGCAAAATAAAGAGATACTTCTGGAAAACGTACAGAAGTTTAACACAGTACTGTCCATGAATTGAGTTCGATATCAGTTTACATCACTTTCAAGGATCAATTTATTTGTTTCGAAATGTCATCTTGAAAAGTAAGTTCACCCCCACAAAAAAAATATTCCATATTAAATGCCAAGTCTGTATATATACACATCGATCATTGATCGTAAACCGGAAAATAAAATAAATTACTGATATTTAGCGACTTGAAAGGTTCTTTATCAACAGCTTATTTTCTCGTGCTTCTACTGACCTGTCTGCAAGGTGTATAAATCGAAGTCCTGAGTGTGAATCACAGGTGAGCCCGTCCTGAGGTAATTAGCGATTCGAAACGATTCAGAACCTGTGGGTAACGGAACGTCACGTTACCCTTGGTAATTTCCCCAACAGTTTTCCGGACGACAGACTGCCGGTAGGGGACATGTATTGCAGCGCAATGCTCAGAATGCTTGTTCTACCAGGTGAGTGCCAGGGGCATTGCCCCGATGTTTATTAACCTGTGCATGCGAAGTGAAAAGCTGGGTTAAGCAATTGGTTAACTTCTGTCTGTCCTGTTAACAAAAGACACGTTATGATCAAAGAACAACTTGATTTCAATTGGTTATTATATTCTGAACACGAATCGGAAAACAAACCTGTAGATGAGCAGCAATTTGGCTCCGGATTTGTCCCCATCGCGCATGGGCAGTGAGATAACTTTTAAGTGGTGAAGGCGCCATAAGTAAGGTTATGCCCGTCCATCCGTCAAAAATGAAGACGACGAACCTTTCTAACCCATCGTGTTTTATTCTAAAGGGTAATTAAAACGGGTTCTAAAGGGTTACAAACAGATATTATAATGGGTTCTAAAGGATAATTCCAGAGGGTTCCAAAGAGTAATTCTGAAGATTGATTCTAACAGGTAATTCTAAAGGGTTCTAAAGGGCAATTCTAAAGGGTTCCAAAGGGTAATTCTAAAGGGTTTTAAAGGGCAATTCTGAAGGGTAATTCTCAAGGGTAATTCTAAAGGGTAATTCTAAAGGGTAATTCTAAAGGGTAATTCTAAACGGTAATTCTAAAGGGTAATTCTAAAGGGTAATTCTAAAGGGTAATTCTAAAGGGTAATTCTAAAGGGTAATTCTAAAGGGTAATTCTAAAGGGTAATTCTAAAGGGTAATTCTAAAGGGTAATTCTAAAGGGTAATTCTAAAGGGTAATTCTAAAGGGTAATTCTAAAGGGTAATTCTAAAGGGTAATTCTAATGCGTTCTAAAGGGTAATTCTGAAGGGTAATTCCAATGCGTTCTAAAAGGTGATTCGAAAGGATAATTCCAAAGGGTAATTCTAAAATGTAATTCTAAAGGGTAATTCTGAAGGGTAATTCTGAAGGGTAATTCTGAAGGGTAATTCTGAAGGGTCATTCTGAAGGGTAATACTAAAGGGTAATTCTAATGTGTTCTAAAGGGTAATTCTAAAGGGTAATTCTAAAGGGTAATTCTAATGTGTTCTAAAGGGTAATTCTAAAGGGTAATTCTAATGCGTTCTAAAGGGCAATTCTAAAGGGTAATTCCAAAGGGTAATTCTAATGCGTTCTAAAGGGTAATTCTGAAGGGTAATTCTAAAGGGTAATTCTAAAGGGTAATTCTAAAGGGTAATTCTAAAGGGTAATTCTAAAGGGTAATTCTAAAGGGTAATTCTAATGCGTTCTAAAGGGCAATTCTGAAGGGTAATTCCAAAGGGTAATTCTAAAGGGTAATTCTGAAAGGTGATTCTGAAGGGTAATTCTGAAGGGTAATTCTAATGTGTTCTAAAGGGTAATTCCAAAGGGTAATTCTAATGCGTTCTAAAGGGCAATTCTAAAGGGTAATTCCAAAGGGTAATTCTAATGCGTTCTAAAGGGCAATTCTGAAGGGTAATTCTAAAGGGTAATTCTGAAGGGTGATTCCAAAGGGTAATTCTGAAGGGTAATTCTAAAGGGTAATTCTAATGTGTTCTAAAGGGTAATTCCAAAGGGTAATTCCAAAGGGTAATTCTGAAGGGTAATTCTAAAGGGTAATTCTAAAGGGAAATTCTAAAGGGAAATTCTAAAGGGTAATTCTAAAGGGTAATTCTAAAGGGTAATTCTGAAGGGTAATTCTGAAGGGTAATTCTGAAGGGTAATTCCAAAGGTTATTCTGAAGGGTAATTCCAAAGGGTAATTGTGAAGGGTAATTGTGAAGGGTAATTCTGAAGGGTAATTCTGAAGGGTAATTCTGAAGGGTAATTCTAAAGGGTAATTCTAAAGGGTAATTCTAAATGGTAATTCTAAAGGGTAATTCTAAAGGGTAATTCTAATGTGTTCTAAAGGGTAACTCTGAAGGTTAATTCTAAATGGTAATTCTAAAAGCTGATTCCAAAAGGTAATTCTAAAGGGTAATTATAATGCGTTCTAAAGGGTAATCCCAAAGGGTAATTCTAAAATGTAATTCTAATGCATTCAAAAGGGTAATTCTGAAGATTAATTTTAAAGGGTAATTCTAAAGGGTGATTCTAAAAGGTAATTCTAAAGGGTAATTCTATTGTGTTCTAAAGGGTAATTCTATTGTGTTCTAAAGGGTAATTCTAAAGTGTAATTCTAATGCGTTCCAAAGGGTAATTCTAAAGGGTAATTCTGAAGGTTAATTCTAAAGATAGATTCTAAAAGGTAATTCTAAAGGGTAATTCTAAAGCGTTCTAAAGGGTAATTCTGAAGGTTAATTCTAAAGATAGATTCTAAAAGGTAATTCTAAAGGGTAATTCTAAAGCGTTCTAAAGGGTAATTCTAATGCGTTCTAAAGGGTAATTTTAGAGAGTAATTCTAAAGGGTAATTCTAATGAGTTCTAAAGGGTAATTCAAAAGAGTTCTGAAGAGAAATTCTAAAGATTGATTCTAAAAGGTAATTCTAAAGGGTAATTCTCATGAGTTCTAAAGGTTAATTCTGGAGGGTATTTCGACAGGGTAATTCTAAAGGGCGATTCTAAAAGGTAATTCTAAAGGGTAATTCAAATGCGTTCCAAAGGGTAATTCTAATGAGTTATAAAGGGTAGTTTTACCCTTTAGAACGCATTAGAATTACCCTTGAGAACGCATTTGAATTACCCTTTAGAATTACCTTTTAGAATATAAAGGGTAATTCTCATGCATTCTAAAGATGGATGTTGTAAAGTTCGAAAGATGATCTAAAGATGGTTCTAAAGTTCTCTCAACAATGGATGAAGGTCCTCAATGCCAAACAGGAAATCAGAGCTGTCTCCCTCAACATATCATGTGCCTTCAATACGGTCTGGCACCCAGCTCTGCTCACCAAACTCTCCTCCTATGGTATCCATGGAAATCTCCACGCTTGGTTTGCGGACTTCCTCTTTGGTCGTAGTCAACGTGTGGCCCTGAATGGATTTCTCTCATCGCCCCTTCCTGTTCTGGCTGGAGTTCCCCAAGGTAGTGTTCTGGGCCCTGTGCTTTTTCTGGTCTTCATCAATGATCTCTCCGACTCTCTGGAAAATCCTCTCTATCTCTTTGCTGATGACTCCACTCTGTGCCGCTCCATTTCTCATCCCTCAGATCGGTAGCCTGCAGCCTCCTCACTCTCTGCAGACCTGGACAAAATCACAGACTGGTCAAACAAGTGGAACATGTCTTTCAATCCTGACAAATCTCACACTCTTACTATGTCTCTGAAAAGACCGACTGGAAAACCCTCCCATCTACTTTCTCAACAATCCTCTCCAAGAAGTTCGGTCGCTCAAGCTTTTGGGTCTCACTATCTACCATGATCTTTCTTGGGAAAACCACATTTCCAAGCTGGTCTCCAAAGCCAGTCGCTGACAGAGCATCCTCCGTCGTACGAAGTCCTTCCTTGGCACACCTGAGCTCCTCATCACATACAAGGCTTTCATCCGCAGCTCAATGGAATACTGTTCCCCCCTCTGGGCCGGTGCTCCTGCCTCACACCTAGCTCGGCTTCACGCTGTTGAAGCCAAAGCTTTCAGAATCATTGAAATCTCCTGCGATGAAGCTAACTCCGAGGGCCTTTCACTCACTCACCGCAGGCAGGTTGGTGGTCTTTCTGTCTTCTACTGACTCCTCTCCGGCCTTGCTCCCCCAGGCTCTGTCCCCCAAATATTCCTACAGGTCGCACAAGATCTGCCAGCAACCCTGCCAAAATCCAAAAAGCCAAAAGAGACCCAAAATCTAGGCTCTCTGCTCACCTTCACTCTTTCATTCCCCTTTTCTCCTGCCTCTGGAACAAACTCCCCCATTCCCTTCAATCCCACTCCTCCCTCCACGTCTTTAAAACAGCTGTTCACCACCATCTCTTATCTTCCCCCATCCAAAACCTTGATCTTTTCTACCCCCGCTAATTCACCCCAGATACACTTTTTCGAAATTCCAACTTCTTTCCTGGAAGTCCTTGCAGTGTCCATATGTTTTATACCTCTCCCACCTCCCCCCAAGCCCTCTCCCTCCCACAGTTCTCTCGACGTCCCTGCTCTCAAATGTTGTGTTTGTGTCCTTCCCCCTCTCTCCCCATCTTGTCAACCGCTCCCCTTATTTTGTGTTTTATGTGTCGGTTTGTGTCGGTTTGACTTTTTGTGTGATTAATGTTAGCTCTTTCACGAGCGTCGATGTTGTATACAAAAAAGAAAAAGAAATAAAAAAGGTAGATCTAGAGGGAAATTCGAGAGGGGCATTCTGATGTGTTCTAGAGCGTAATTCTAGAGTGTAATTCTCATGAGTTCTAAAGGGTAATTTTGATGGGTTTCGTTCATTTGTAGGCTTTGCCTATTTCATATTAAAAATGCCAAACTGAACCGCTTCCTTTGGACATGGGTGCGATTTTTTTTACTCTGCCAAACAAAGAGGAAACCTACTGTTTTTATGGGCATCATAAAGGACACAACCAACAGGCACGAAGAACTAATGTAACGTGTAGATAAGTTGGTGTAAACGACACTGCATCAATGGCGGTAAACTGCGAAATTTGTTTTTGCTACGAACTTTAAAATCTTTATTTTATTTCAATTGAATTATATACTTGAACAGTGAAACACAAATTGCCTTTTCCACACTTTCAATACCCTTCCATTTAGCAGTAGTTGGACAAAATATTATGCCATTTTACGTCATCATGACCAATCAAATTTGCCGCTCGTTGACCCCACCCATGTCCTTGTTTCTCTAGTTAGCCCGTGCACTACGCAGCAAAACGTCAAAGGTCAGCGTCACATAAAACAGTCAATTTTCATACAATTGTCCTGAAATGTTAAGAATTTGGATATTGTGTCACTGAATTGGTTCACCAATCAAAAGCTAGAAGCCAATTGTTTTTTTTTTTCTAGAACAAAAGGTCAAAGTTGAAGGTTGCATAAAATTGCCAATTTTCATCCGATTGTCTTGAAATTTGAGCAGGGTTTGCATATAGGATCACTGAAGCATATTGTTTTTGAGGTCAAAAGGTCAATATCGTCTAAAACCATCAATGTTTTGTATTTTTTTTTAGCTGTTTTCATCATGTTTTGGTTACAGAAGAATAAATCTAAATACAAAGTGGATGCGGACGGGATTTGCATTTTCAGATGATTTCTCGTTATTATTGTTATGCCATATTGTTATGCAATTGTTATGCAAAGACCCTGGTGTTGGGCTAGCGGCTAGGGTGCCGGCTTAGGATCCAAGGATCCTGGGTTCGAATCCCGGTCGATTGCTGAATTAACGCCAGGGGGGTTAACTCAGCCTGTCATCCTTCCGAGGTCGGCTAATTGAGTACCAGTTCACTGGTAATTCCCTGTTTGTCGTTAAGGGCGGCAAAAAGGTTTGGCGTCAGGAAGGGCATCCGGCCGTAAAACATTGCTTCAAAAAGGGGACCGAAAAACAACAACAACCACGGTTCCCGAAAAAGGCCAACCCCCGCTTTGCGGGGTAAAATGGCCTCTAAAGGTGGTTAATTTTTATATTTATATTGTTATGCCATATTATGTTATGCCACATAACAAGCCTGGTGTTGGGCTAGCGGCTAGGGTGCCAGCTTAGGATCCTAGGATCCTGGGTTCGAATCCCGGTCGATCGCTGAATTAACGCCAGGGGGGTTGACTCAGCCTGTCATCCTTCCGAGGTCGGCTAATTGAGTACCAGTTCACTGGTAATTCCCTGCTTGTCGTAAAAGGCGACAAAAAGGGTTGGCGGCAGGAAGGGCATCCGGCCGTAAAACATTGCTTCAAAAAGGGGACCAAAAAACAACAACAACCACGGTCCCCGAAAGAGGCCAACCCCTGCTTGCGGGGAAAAATGGCCTCTAAAGGTGGTTATTTTTTTTTTTTTTTTTTTGTTATGCCATTATCATTATTCCATCATTGAATGGAATTGATGGATTAATTTGAGGTTATAATAATTTTGATGAAAAATCGAACTTGGATGACAAAAAGGATGGAGTTAGGATTGGAGGAAGATGGAAAAAACAATCTAACGTGTGCTGAATGATAATACTTCCTTGGCAGAAAATAACAAGGATTTGATGAAATTGCTGCAGACATTGAAGAAGGAAAGTGAAAAAGCTGGTCTTTATTTAAACCTAAAGGAGACTAAAATCTTGTCAACTGAGAAGATCAATGTGTTTGGATTGGGAGACGATGATGTGGAAGTACCGTAAAATTCGGACTATTAGCCGCAACCTTTTCCCTCAACTTCGACCTCTGCGGCTAAAATAACGATGCAGCTTGTTTATGGAATTTTCCGATGTTGCGGGTTTTCCTGATGACGCGTTCAGGCCAAATCAAGTTGTTGTCGTCAGTCTCCAGCCTATGTTTAGATTCACATTAGGTTTCAAAACTGGTTTTGACTCTTCGTGAATTCAAAACTCACTGTAAAAGGGTGCTAGTGATAACAATCAGAGAAGAATCAGATCGACTAAAAGAAGCAATCAGATCGACTAACTCCATCCCAGCAGTGATCCCAGGCGGCACGACCAAATATCTTCAACCTCTTGATATCAGTGTTAATCGTGCTTTCAAAGTAGCACTGCGTGTCGAATGGGAAACATGGATGACCAGTGGCGAAAAATCTTTCACCAAAACTGGACGTATGCGACGAGCAAGCTTCATGGAGGTCTGTCAATGGATTTTGACAATCTACGATCTACGACAATCTACGATTTTGACAATCTACGGGAAAAGTAAAACAATCTACGATCATCAACAGCTTTCGCAAAGCTGAACTCTTGTATGTAGCAGACGACAGAGAAGCCACCAGCTCCAGCCAGCAAGACTCGGATTCATCCGACGGTGAAAAAGAGGCCGGGGTCAGCGATGCCGCCATAGCAGAAGAAGCTATGCTTCTGTTGTTCAACTCCGACACTGAAGACGAAGCTTTCAGTGGCTTCAGTGGAAATGATGACGACGACGAATGAATGTGACTACCGGTATTTTTTGATTGTGTGTATTATTGTGTATCTTTGGTGTAGCTGTATTTTTATTTTTGTGTTGCTTTGTCACTGAATTTGTGATTGAATTTGTGCTTTGCGCACGTCTGACAAGTTTCTGTGGCTGTCGAGTTTCTCACTTTTTGTGGTTAATAAACGGTTGCGGCTTATAAACCAGTGCGGCTTGTGTGTGTTTAAATTCCAGATTTTTTTTTTAATTTAGGGGATGCGGCTTATATAACGATGCGCTCAATGGTCCGAAATTTACGGTAGTAGAAAGCTTCATCTTCCACTAAGCGACTCTGTTACCCAGTAACACCAGGTGCCTTGGCTAGTAAATACATACGGAAACTAGAAAGAGCAATCAGAGATTGCAGACCCTCGCCAGGACGTGTTTTCAGTGGTTTTTAAGGCTTTGTGTTAAAACAAATATGGCGGCCGAACCACGTGACTGATGACCCCATCGTTATTACTTTTTTTCTCCACCAATTTATCCCTAGATAGTCAGGTTCACTATGTTAACAAATATAATTTCGTTCAAAATTTTGGGAGATTAGCAAAACTATACATTTTTGGAATCGTCAGAGCATGGAGAATCCGAAAATCAATGTTGGCATTTGCACAGACACCTGCATGGCCGCCATTTTGGATTTTCAAAATGGCCACCATAAAATACATATTTTGCGCTATCTCGGCTTCTAGTCAACCTAGAAACTTAATTAAATATGCTAATCCTATGTTTTCTGGGTTAAGGAATCCAATAAAGGCCTCAAAATAGTGCTCAGGATTATAGAAAAGCAACAAACAAAGGTAATTGAAAACCATTGTCTTTATATTTGTGATATAACTGTATTACATAATACATGATATTGCAAGTCCTTTGAAGTTATAGGTATGGGTTTATAAAGCAAGAAAGCAGCCTTGTTAGTATCAGATTGAACTATAAGTCCTACTAGACGACCCATGACCCGTTGGGTCAATGTTATTATATATAATTAAGGGGTTACCATGGTTACAGTGGGGGCCAAAGGTCAACCTATGGTGAAGATATATAATTTTCTCACACTTTCTAATGGAGAGGCAAAATGCCATATAAAACTAAATTTACTGGTTCTAATTGCTTTTATTTATCAATCCTCACATAGAAGAGCAGTTTTTAGTAATGAGCAGTGAGGAGAAGACCCCTCAGCCAATGATGCCACCCCTCAGCCAATGATGCGACCCCTCAGCCAATGATGCGGCCCCTCAGCCAATGATGCTGCCCCTCAGCCAATGATGCTGCCCCTCAGCCAATGATGCCGCCCCTCAGCCAATGATGCCGCACCTCAGCCAATGATGCCGCACCTCAGCCAATGATGCCGCACCTCAGCCAATGATGCCGCACCTCAGCCAATGATGCCGCCCCGCAGCCAATGATGCCGCCCCGCAGCCAATGATGCCGCCCCTCAGCCAATGATGCCGCCCCGCAGCCAATGATGCGGCCCCGCAGCCAATGATGCCGCCCCTCAGCCAATGATGCCGCCCCTCAGCCAATGATGCCGCCCCTCAGCCAATGATGCCGCCCCTCAGCCAATGATGCCGCCCCTCAGCCAATGATGCCGCCCCTCAGCCAATGATGCCGCCCCTCAGCCAATGATGCCGCCCCTCAGCCAATGATGCCGCCCCTCAGCCAATGATGCCGCCCCTCAGCCAATGATGCCGCCCCTCAGCCAATGATGGCGCCCCTCAGCCAATGATGGCGCCCCTCAGCCAATGATGCCGCCCCTCAGCCAATGATGCCGCCCCTCAGCCAATGATGCCGCCCCTCAGCCAATGATGCCGCCCCTCAGCCAATGATGCCGCCCCTCAGCCAATGATGCCGCCCCTCAGCCAATGATGCCGCCCCTCAGCCAATGATGCCGCCCCTCAGCCAATGATGCCGCCCCTCAGCCAATGATGCCGCCCCTCAGCCAATGATGCCGCCCCTCAGCCAATGATGCCGCCCCTCAGCCAATGATGCCGCCCCTCAGCCAATGATGCCGCCCCTCAGCCAATGATGCCGCCCCTCAGCCAATGATGCCGCCCCTCAGCCAATGATGCCGCCCCTCAGCCAATGATGCCGCCCCTCAGCCAATGATGCCGCCCCTCAGCCAATGATGCCGCCCCTCAGCCAATGATGCCGCCCCTCAGCCAATGATGCCGCCCCTCAGCCAATGATGCCGCCCCTCAGCCAATGATGCCGCCCCTCAGCCAATGATGCCGCCCCTCAGCCAATGATGCCGCCCCTCAGCCAATGATGCCGCCCCTCAGCCAATGATGCCGCCCCTCAGCCAATGATGCCGCCCCTCAGCCAATGATGCCGCCCCTCAGCCAATGATGCCGCCCCTCAGCCAATGATGCCGCCCCTCAGCCAATGATGCCGCCCCTCAGCCAATGATGCCGCCCCTCAGCCAATGATGCCGCCCCTCAGCCAATGATGCCGCCCCTCAGCCAATGATGCCGCCCCTCAGCCAATGATGCCGCCCCTCAGCCAATGATGCCGCCCCTCAGCCAATGATGCCGCCCCTCAGCCAATGATGCCGCCCCTCAGCCAATGATGCCGCCCCTCAGCCAATGATGCCGCCCCTCAGCCAATGATGCCGCCCCTCAGCCAATGATGCCGCCCCTCAGCCAATGATGCCGCCCCTCAGCCAATGATGCCGCCCCTCAGCCAATGATGCCGCCCCTCAGCCAATGATGCCGCCCCTCAGCCAATGATGCCGCCCCTCAGCCAATGATGCCGCCCCTCAGCCAATGATGCCGCCCCTCAGCCAATGATGCCGCCCCTCAGCCAATGATGCCGCCCCTCAGCCAATGATGCCGCCCCTCAGCCAATGATGCCGCCCCTCAGCCAATGATGCCGCCCCTCAGCCAATGATGCCGCCCCTCAGCCAATGATGCCGCCCCTCAGCCAATGATGCCGCCCCTCAGCCAATGATGCCGCCCCTCAGCCAATGATGCCGCCCCTCAGCCAATGATGCTACACCTCAGCCAATGATGCCACCCCTCAGCCAATGATGCCACCCCTCAGCCAATGATGCCACCCCTCAGCCAATGATGTGACCCCTCAGCCAATGATGCTACACCTCAGCCAATGATGCTACCCCTCAGCCAATGATGCTACCCCTCAGCCAATGATGCTACCCCTCAGCCAATGATGCTACCCCTCAGCCAATGATGCTACCCCTCAGCCAATGATGCTACCCCTCAGCCAATGATGCTACCCCTCAGCCAATGATGCTACCCCTCAGCCAATGATGCTACACCTCAGCCAATGATGCTACCCCTCAGCCAATGATGCTTCCCCTCAGCCAATGATGCTTCCCCTCAGCCAATGATGCTACCCCTCAGCCAATGATGCTACCCCTCAGCCAATGATGCTACGCCTCAGCCAATGATGCTACCCCTCAGCCAATGATGATGATGATGCTACCCCTAGACGACCCATGACCCGTTGGGTCAATGTCAGTTTGAATAGATATGAGAATAGAACTAAAGCGAACGCTGGACATCATCAGGGAGATTATTTGGGCCAGCAAGCCATAAGGCTCACCTCTCCAGCGTTCTAAATCACTTACCTGTGACACGTGATTTCGGCCCTTATCTCCGATCACGTTGACGGAAATCACCACAGCATATCGTCAAGATCCCTCCAAAAGGCTCGTCTTTGTCACATACATCACGCAACGTGCGATCCACAGCCTCGAAACTCTCTCTCCTGATCATAGGACACTCATCCCACACGATGAGTTTTGTACTTCGAAAGAGGTCTGCGATAGTGGAATTTTTATCGATGTTGCATACGCCATCTTCCCTCGGTGTCAGAGGGATTTGGAACCTTGAGTGCGCTGTTCTTCCACCAGGCATGAGGGTAGCAGCTATGCCAGATGAGGCCACCGCAGGGGGCAACTTCTCCACTCGCTCTCACTTTAGAGAGAATCAGGTTAATAAGAAACGTCTTCCCTGTGCCTCCAGGCGCGTCAATGAAAATCATTGATGACTGATTCGTGCGGATGTTGCTATTCGCGTCCATAGACGTGAGGTGTGATTCGTTGTCCGCGTCCGTAGCGCCGTCGGAGGGTTGATACGACATTCTTCCTGCAAATAGTATTGTGTTTGTGCTATCGTTTTGCCGATCATCAAATGACAAATAAATTACATTGTGAAAATTAAAGATTTCAAATAAACCTATTTAAAGTGTATGCGCATATAAATAATAAAAAAAATCGAAGAAATATCTCTCGGTAATTTCCTGAAACATATTTTACTTCCGGGTAATAATGTTGAATGAAATGACGAAGATATATACTGTATGCCTGTTATTTTAGGCGGTGTATTTTCATATATCAACGTGGCGCGATTTTTAAAATATATCTCTGCAATTTCCCGTGTGTGCGTGAATGTTCTCAATTATTTCTTTTACCGAGTCTAAAACCATCGATAAAAATGAAATCAGATGGCGACTTACATTGAAGATAAAGGCGTGAAACAGACTCAATGGCCTTGAAGATACAAGCCTTTCAGAATTCATTTCGTTCTATAAACGGAAAGTTTCATCGGATTTTCTTCCCGTTTTTTTTCAACCGAGTCTAAAACTATGTTAGCGACTGTGAAAAATGAAATGATATATCGAATTTGATTTGAAATAAAACTGAGAGAGAGAGCAAGACACCACGGGCCTACAAAACAGGCCTCAAAGCTATGCGAGTTAATAAAATGGTGGATATTACTACTCTTTCAAAGGGGTAAGCCACGCCCCCGGACCGATCGAATGTTACATACAAACACGCAAGATTTCAATTTTATAATTATATAGATACACAGGATCTACTAAGTCTACACCGTTCAGGAATATGCTTTTACAGATCTTCATCACTGTCCTGAGGGTCATTTTCGCAAAGGTGTCTATGCAAATGCAAACATTAATTTTTGGATTCCTCATGCTCTGAGTATTCCAGAAATGTATAGTTTTGCTAATCTACCAAAATTTTGAACGAAAAAACATAGTGAACCTGACTAAGATGATGCTCAAGAAATTTCATCTTGATCGGATGAAGTTTTGTACTTGTCGAATTATGACGTCATAATGGAGGCACTTATGACATCATTAACATATGTTATTCCACATGGAGAGTTCTTTACAATGAGCCATGTCTCAATTTTTTATATTCAGCACTTTCGGAGATATAGAGGTGCAAAGTTTTTCGGTTTTTCCAAGATGGCGACCACACCACATGACCTATGACGTCATAAAAAATTATACAGGTGGATTTGCACCTATGGTGAAAATTTCCTGTCAATCGGACCAACGGTTACAGAGAAAATCATATTTTTTCTGTGCGGACAAACAAACAAACGGACTCAAATGCAATAACCTCTCCTGAGGCGAGGGTAATAAGTAAATGGCCTATTACATAATCTCACTACCAATAAGTCTGAGTACCTCGTTTACAGCCCCGACTAGTCCTCGCCACACCGCCTCGGTTGTCCGGGAGGGAAAGGCCACCTACCGGCAAAGCAGCTCGGCTTTTTCTGCCTCAGCACGAGCCTGAACAAGCCCTTTTTGTGCTTCGTGCACTCCATCCTCCAGGACTGTACCGCTCCGACATTTCACCAATTCATGGCAAGAGTCTCGCATACACAGTGCCAAGCGGCCTAGCTCCAAACGAAGATCATTTAGGTCTCTACATAACAAACACAAACCATACTGGGTCAGAATAATTTTCTACGATTCCCATTTAAAATGCTGATTGCAAACACGTCAACCTAATGTTCACCTTGCCAGATCCTCCGACAACATTCCACAACCACATCACTCATTCCACCTTCTCTATGTAGCGTGCGTGTGTGTCTCACTGTACGTGCACATGTCTTGTGGACAGCCTGCAAACTGAGTGACTTGCCGTTCGGTGGCAGACTTCAGATCATTGAATCCATGATGGAAGGAGATTACATTGCGCCAAAGCTTCATTAAATGTCCTTTCTCCTTGCTCAAATATGAGTTAAAACTCTGTGGGGAACAGACACGGCCAAACAATACAGGAAGTAAATATATCAGGTGCTTTCGTAAATGACCCACAGTGTTAACACCACCGACATGAATTATACCTCTGATTGAACAGCACATTAACCCTTTATTTACCACCGTGACACAAATGCAGTTTGTGCAATTTGATTATATCATCACAAATGAGACGTTGATATCCTGGGAATTCAGTGGCTATCGACTGTTGCAAATTATTTGTGTTGATCATCAATCTACATGGACTGAGAAGTCCCAACAACTCGTTGAAGCAAGTAGGTGTTTTCTGCAGCAATGATACAAACATTTGCAATATGTAATACACTGTGTAAATACTGGACACACACACACACACACACACACACACACACACACTATATATATATATATATATATATATATATATATATATATATATATATATATATATATATATATATATATATTGTTGCGAATATGGAATTTGGCCTCCATATCCGCTTGTAAATATTCCCCTATTTTCTCCAATACTCCCCAACTTTCCCCAGTCCCCCATTCCCTAGTCCCATTGCATGTAAATAACAATCAGTAGAGCCGACCTTCCCCTTATTCCCCCATTAAATGTCGTGCCCAGGTCCACCGCACCACACGTAGACAACTTTCGGACATCTTCCTAGTTATTCTTAATCTATGTCAGTTAAGGCCTCGTTTCCATTAATTATGACTCTTCGTTGCACCAGAATGTGATTATATGGCACCAGTAGTGAGTTTAGGACCTTCCCATACCTCCTCCCATCTTCTTCCCCAAACAACAACAACAACAACAACTACAGCTACAACAACAACAACAACAACTACAGCTACAACAACAACAACAACAACTACAGCAACAACAACAACAACTACAGCTACAACAACAACAACAACAACTACAGCTACAACAACAACTACAACAACGGCGCGCGCGGGGAGTGTGCGTCCTCCCTCCGGCTCGGTTAGCCGCCATTATCCATGCGCCCCACGGGGTTACCACGAAGGGGCTGGCTGTCAGCTCCTCGTCAAGGGCGGAGCCTGGTAAACCCCCCCCCGCACCCAATAAGAAGGGCGGACCGATTCCATCTGGGCGGAGCTAACGAGCCGAGGGCGTGTCACTCCCCGCCGGATATACGCAGCCGCTTGCCGGACGTGACGTCAGATGCGCCCCCAGCTTGAGACGACAAGACGCCACCTCGAGCGCTGAGAGACCTCCTGCATCTTTTGGGCCGCGCCATCCTGTCCCTGAGCACAAGGTGCACCTTGTGCTGGCCATCGAATACCCGCTTTCCTAGCCATCAATCCCCGTGTGAGTCAGTTTTTGTCCTGTTTCTCTGTGGTCTGTCGGGAATAATATAAGGTTGTGTCTAAGTGCCTGTCTTTCTGTGATATACCTCTCGTCCCTGTAATCTAACCTTCCGCCTTAATATAACCTCCTCCGGAGGTCTTGAGAACTGAACCCCTGGTGTCGTATTGTGTCATTATAACCCAGCCGGGTGTCTTCTCTTTCCTATTGAGCCAGCGTAGCGCGGCTTCGTCGACGTTCGAGTACAATCGGGTAATTTGTGCGGACACGACGGCCATTCCGCTCGGCCCACCTTAACATCAAAGTCGTGTCTGTAACAATTGGTGTCGAGGAGTGGAATTCGAACCCGGGACTAAATTAGTTAGGCCCAAATTTTGGGAGGGAAAATCGATTCGGAGCGCGTTTCCCGCGCGAAATTATAACGGCGAAATTTCAATTTGTTTTACGAAAATAAAAAAATAAAAACCGAATTTTGAAAGTCGCGCTATGGCGGATCAAGACAGCTGGGGTCCGGTAAAGGAGAGTGAGGTAGGGTCGATCCAGGACCAAAATGAGGGACAGGAGGAGAGCGAAGCAGTGAGGGCGGCAGGTTCGCAAAATAGCGCCGTCACGCACGAAGAAGCGGGCGCGCAAAATGGCGCCTCGCTGATCACCGCGCCAGCGACCGTGGCAGCGCCCCCGATGGATTTGAACTCGTTTTGGATACAAATGAAGGCCCTTATGGCCCAGAATAATGAAGAAATGGCAAACAGAATGGGGAATCGGATGGATGCTCAGGGTGAGCGATTGGAGGGCCAAATGGGGGTAATGGGAAACCAAATGGGGGTAATGAGGGACGAAGCGAGGGGTACTGGTGAGAAGGTAGACAAAAATTTTGAGGGGTTAGACAACGGGATAAAGGAGGTGAAAAATGGGTTAATGGGGGTAGAAAACAGAATGGCCGCTCAAGAGAATCAGATAGAGGGAGTGAAACATGGGTTAACGGGGGTAGAAAACAGAATGGCCGCTCAAGAGAATCAAATGGAAGGGATGCAAAAAGGGTTAGAGGGGTTAGAAAACAGTATGGAAGGCAAATTGAGGGACATGAGGGACCAAGCGGAAAGGGAAGTTAAACAAATGGAGCAGCAGATAGAGGGGGTCAGAATGGGGGTAGAAACCAAACTGGATGCTCACAGGGAGGAAATGGAGCAGATGAGGGTGGCATCTGGGCAGGAGATGCAAGTGATGGGAGAGGAGATCAGAAGAGGAGTGAGTGAGGAGGTCGGAGGAGTGCGCGAGGAGGTGAGGCACTGTGAGGAGCACATGGAAAAGGAGGTGAGAAAGGGGACTGTAAAGTTACAAGGGGGCATAGAGGACCTGACGCAGGAGGTGGAGCAGCTGACGGTGGGACAGACGGAGTTAGTGGAGCAGGTTCAAAGGAACACTGCGGTATTAGGAGGTTTAAAGGCGACACAGAAAGAACTAAAAGATGACTTGATAGCGACAAAGAGGGAATGTCAGATAGTACGTGAGGGACTGACAACGAGGTTGGACGAGGTGATAGAGGTAATGGAGACGAAGGACCGGCAGGTGAGGACGCACATGGAAACGGTCAAGGTAGCCTTGGAGGACGAGCTTGAGGAGACGTACCGGGGAATAAAAGAGGTGAGGCACAAATTAGAAGAAGTGGAAGAAGGGGTGAGCGAAATTAAGAAGCGACGGAGAGGGGATAACAAAGAGATAAAAGAGGAGATAAAAGAATTGGTCCAAAGTCTGTGTTTGGATCGTGATGTGCTCATTAACCGGATGAGGGATTCGCAGGTGATGGAGGAGAAGCGAAGAGGAAGAGGACCCGGTGTAAGTGGTGACCAATATGGTCGTGCGTATGATGCGCCAGGTGATTTAAGAGGCTTGGGGGTCGAGATAGACCCGGGTGTTCGTGAGAGGCCGTGGGTGAAGTGTGCGACAGGTCTGGTGTGCGAAAATGGAGGTGTGCAAGAAAGTCCGACTCTGGGGTGTGTGAGGAAAAAGTGCGTGCCAAGGAGTGAGTGTGCTGGCGAGAGTGAGTCGGTCGTAGCGCGTGTGCGAGGGAGCACGTGGAAGCGCGGGGTGGTGAGTGTTACAGAGGGTGTGACGGGAGAGTGTGCGCAAGAGTGTGCGCGAGAAAGGTGTGTGACGGACAGGTGCATGAGGAAAGAGTGCGCTGTCAGAAGTAAGGAAGAGTGTCCACCTGTGGTGAGTGTTACAGAGGGTGTAACGGGAGAGTGTGCGCGAGAAAGGGGTGTGACGGACAGGTGCATGGGGAAAGAGTGTGCTGTCAAGAGTAAGGGTGAGTGCGTTGTCACGAGTGGAGGTGAAAGTAGTGAGAGTGACATGGAGCGTGAGTTAGTTGTGACAGGTGAGCGAGGATGTACACCTGGGATGGAAGGATGCACACCTGGAATGGTAGAGCGTGAGTGGGAATGCACGCTGGAGTTGGTGGTGAGGCACGTGGTTGGGTGTGCGAATGAGAGCCCACCTGTGATTGTCACAGAGGAGGTGACTGAGGAGGGGGCGCGAAGAGGTGTTTTGGTGAGGTGTGCTACGAACGAATGTGTGCCAAAATGTTCGGTGGTCAGGTGTGTGACCAAGGCTGTGAGTGGAATGGGTGTACCTGGGTGTGTAAGGAAAGGTACGAGGAGAATGGGAACGGCTGCATGTATGAGCACGAAAGGGGTAGCGTATGCATGTAAGCCTGCAGGCGAGGCGTCGACGATAACCGGGTCAAAGGTTAGGTCGACTTTTAGCCGAATCGGGCCCTCGGTGCGTGCCGGGCTTCGCGTGCCGCGAGAACCAGCGGAGATCCGAGCCACGGCGGGTTCGAAAGGACCGCCGTGCGCGATCCACGCTGGGCCTCGCGTGGAGCGGCCGCGTCCGGGCTCCACTAGGCGGAGCGGGCAGCTCGATAGGAAGGGTCGTCATGGCGACCACTTTCTATTGAGACGTGCCGGCAGGTCGAGATCGGGACATTGGATGGCTCCACGCCGAGGTGATGC
Organism: Myxine glutinosa; assembly: GCF_964187855.1. Lineage (NCBI taxonomy): Eukaryota > Metazoa > Chordata > Myxini > Myxiniformes > Myxinidae > Myxine > Myxine glutinosa. Next base: position 120,171,098 of record NC_136262.1, read on the forward strand.
GTGGGATCTCGGCCCGGGTAAGCCCCCGTCCCTGCACCGAGTGCCGGACGCATCCAGCCGCTGGCACAAAACAACCAGCATCCATTGTTTGGCTTTACGAAGCCGGGCTTTGGACAGGAATTGGCGCACCGAGAGGTATTAGTGAGTCGACTGGGTGATGAGGTTAGTGTTTTGGACCCAAAATTAGAGAAAAGCAAAATTTGATGATTGGCAAAGGATTGGCAGAGTGATGATTGGTAATGGTACAGTGATTGGCAGATGATTGGCAAATTTTTAATTTGTTGCAATTTGATGTGCAAAATTGGTAGTGAGAGACCCCCGATGTGGTGGGATGGCAAATCCACCATCCTTCCCATGTGGGGGGCAAAGGAGCAATAGCTTATGGGGTGTATGGCAGTGAAAACTAGCCCGGGTGGGTTAGGTTATATGGATAGGGCCCTAGAAGATGACATTAGGTGACGTTAAGGTTAGTTAGTGACTGATACCTGTAGTGGGGACGCAGGTAGTTTAGTGTGGATGATAATGACGAGGGAGCGCAATAGTTAAAGGGACGACTGGGAAGCGCAAGTTTCAGAAGGGAGTAGTTAGCTGAGATGATGCCGTGTGTGTGAGAATTGAACAGGTGTGATTGCACAGGTGTGCAACTGGACAGGTGTGTGGAGCCGTGTATGAGTAGTGAGTGTGTGGATCAGCGCGAATGCGCTTGGGGAGAGAAGGGTGCAGGTGGCACCAGGTGTGAGAGCACAGGGTGCAAGTACAGGTGTGTGGAGAGAGTTGGAGTAAGTGGTATGGAGTGGTGTGCGTGGTGCGAAGGTGTGGATGGGGGAAGAGTGGACCCCTTTCACGAGTACCCGGGGCGGGTAGTGTAAGTGTTAGGTAGAGGGTACAGGTAAATTGTGGTTGGATATTGGCATTTGTGGTGCGGTTGCAGAATGGTGTTGTGAATGGGTGCATTAGTGTTGTGGAAATGGCTGGGCGTGTAGCCTGTTAGTGTGTGTAGTTGGTGGGGCACTCCACCACTGTGAGGATGTCGGCCAGGTGAGGCCGCAGGTGGGCTCTGGGAGCCGGTAGAGTTGTGGATGGGGCCCGAGGATCCGGAGGATGGACCCGGGTAGCCCAGTGCCAGAGAGGGCACCGAGTGGGGAGAGTGCCAGAGGGCCTTCCCCAGGTAGTTAGGTTAGGGCAAGGAGCAGGTAAGCTCGGAGGCAACTGCAGTGGTGGAGGTGTGCAGGTGGGTAGACCCACTGGGAGAGGTACACGCCGCAGCCCAGAAATTGTGCGAGGGCACCGGGAGATGAATCGGGGGAGTGAGACCCCAAATTGAAGAGCACCACAGTTTGGCCAATGGGAATTGGTTTTTAGAACCCATAGTGTAAGAGGGCCAATGGTTTGGCCGGAGAAAGACCCCGGGTAGTGTAAAGTTGTTAAAGTCATTTAGGAGATAGTTAGGATTGATGAACCTGTCGCACCATACGCAGCCACTTACCTGTGGTGATGATGATGACTCCACACCTGTGTTTTCTTTGTTTTGTTGCAGGAGATGAATCGCTGTGTGGATTTGTGAGACGCATCACGACGTGGATGAGACATTGGGGTGATTCCATCTCTCCCTCCCTAGGAGGGACTGATGATGAATTGGTAATGGCAAATTATGATGTTGAGTTGGAGATGGCAAATTTTGATGAGAGTTGAAAATGGCAAATTTGATTGGTTAGGAGGGAGAGAAGACGAATTTGGTTTATGGGAGGAACGGGGAAGACAGTAGGGATGTTTGTTGATTTGTAAAGTAGATGTTTATGGGTAGTGTTGTGTTTTGTGGATACAGTAAGGGGTAAGGGAGGGGCCATGTAGGTTACCTGGTGGGGGGGGGGGGCGTACGATAGGAACGTACCTGTCTCACCTGGTTCCCATGTGCCCCCAGTGTGCATTACCTTATATTGCGTGCACTTTTGCGCCCTTACCACCTTACTCACTTGTTTCTTCTTTTGTCTCCCACCTCCGAGGATCTGGCTTTGGGGTAGAGAGAGAGGAGAGAGAGGTGCTGGCTACGCAGTTGTGGGCCTGCACTTTCGCTGTTGGCTGCCTGGATCGATACACCATATGGACCGCAATGTTTGTGGCCACCCACAATGGACCGCAGCTCTTTTGCGGCCAAGCACCACCCGTGGAAGGACCTATGGGTCAACGTGGCACCTATGCCATAAAGGTGAACCACTGTTAATTAACACCAAGTGCACCACAAGAAGAGCAAGAGACACCTGCAGGGTTAGGGGTTGTCGAATTTATTTTTATTCCAATGAACAATGGTGACTGCACCGATTGGTGGTGGGGTGGTGCTTTTGATGCTCGGGAAGGGTGCTCTGCACGTTATTAAAGGCCGTCGGCCACAGAGCACTCGTGGGTTGGTGTATCGATGCTGGCAAGCGCGCTCTCTCTATGCATAACATCTGCATGTGTTCCTCCAAAAACAGGTCCTGGATCGTAGTGTAAATAGCAGCATAGTCTTGTAAATAATGCTCCCTACCGGCTGTATGTTTAGTTTGAGAATTCTTTCCGGATTCGGTTATCCTGTGGGTGTGTTTCTGTGAGGAGAAGGGTGCAACGTCGCAGGGGGACATATTTACTCATTTGTGAATATCTGTAAAACTGTCGCACTCAGGGTAGAGTTAATAGTAGAGGGAACTACATTGCGTGCCACACTAAAGTAGGTAAAAATTTATCGGGTCGGGACGCCCCGAGGGTAGAGAAGGGTGCAATGTTGCGAATATGGAATTTGGCCTCCATATCCGCTTGTAAATATTCCCCTATTTTCTCCAATACTCCCCAACTTTCCCCAGTCCCCCATTCCCTAGTCCCATTGCATGTAAATAACAATCAGTAGAGCCGACCTTCCCCTTATTCCCCCATTAAATGTCGTGCCCAGGTCCACCGCACCACACGTAGACAACTTTCGGACATCTTCCTAGTTATTCTTAATCTATGTCAGTTAAGGCCTCGTTTCCATTAATTATGACTCTTCGTTGCACCAGAATGTGATTATATGGCACCAGTAGTGAGTTTAGGACCTTCCCATACCTCCTCCCATCTTCTTCCCCAAACAACAACAACAACAACAACTACAGCTACAACAACAACAACAACAACTACAGCTACAACAACAACAACAACAACAACTACAGCAACAACAACAACAACTACAGCTACAACAACAACAACAACAACTACAGCTACAACAACAACTACAACAACGGCGCGCGCGGGGAGTGTGCGTCCTCCCTCCGGCTCGGTTAGCCGCCATTATCCATGCGCCCCACGGGGTTACCACGAAGGGGCTGGCTGTCAGCTCCTCGTCAAGGGCGGAGCCTGGTAAACCCCCCCCGCACCCAATAAGAAGGGCGGACCGATTCCATCTGGGCGGAGCTAACGAGCCGAGGGCGTGTCACTCCCCGCCGGATATACGCAGCCGCTTGCCGGACGTGACGTCAGATGCGCCCCCAGCTTGAGACGACAAGACGCCACCTCGAGCGCTGAGAGACCTCCTGCATCTTTTGGGCCGCGCCATCCTGTCCCTGAGCACAAGGTGCACCTTGTGCTGGCCATCGAATACCCGCTTTCCTAGCCATCAATCCCCGTGTGAGTCAGTTTTTGTCCTGTTTCTCTGTGGTCTGTCGGGAATAATATAAGGTTGTGTCTAAGTGCCTGTCTTTCTGTGATATACCTCTCGTCCCTGTAATCTAACCTTCCGCCTTAATATAACCTCCTCCGGAGGTCTTGAGAACTGAACCCCTGGTGTCGTATTGTGTCATTATAACCCAGCCGGGTGTCTTCTCTTTCCTATTGAGCCAGCGTAGCGCGGCTTCGTCGACGTTCGAGTACAATCGGGTAATTTGTGCGGACACGACGGCCATTCCGCTCGGCCCACCTTAACATCAAAGTCGTGTCTGTAACAATATATATATATATATATATATACACACACACACACACACCACACACACACACACACACACACACACACACACACACACACACACACACACACACACACACACACACACACACACACACACACACACACACACACACACACACACACACACACACACACACACACACAAGATAAGTGATTAAATGGGGCAAAAGGGCAAAAGGGCAAAATTCATCATTCATCATTTTTTCGTTTCTTGCAGGTATTCATGATGTCACCGAGTAAGGAAGAACGCATCCAGGTAATCCTGCTCGTAGAAAATCGGAATCATAGGGAGATCGCTGAGGAATTCAACAGATTGCATCCGGACCGCGCGCCGATTATGCACAGCTGTGTCGACAAACTGGTAGCAAGGTTCAGGGAAATGGGATTGAGAGGAGATAAACCACGCAGTGGAGCTCCGAGGACATCCACCGACGACCACACAGCTACTATCATCCATCATCGCTCATTTTAGGAAAAGCCCCAAAAGGTCTCTTCGGTGGTTGGCTGCCGAGACAGGTGTCGAAAAGCAGAATCCACCGCATTCTTCAAGCACACAAATGGCATCCTTACAAACTTCAAATCCTGCAGAGATAAAGCAAAGATGATCCGGATCGACGGATGGAATTGTTTGAATGGGCTATGGAACAATGTGCTCAAAATTTCCTATTTCCCATGCACCTTTCTGTTCAATGATGAGGCTGCGTTTTACACAAATGGTGAGGTGAAAAACACCCGCTACTGGTCGCAAGACAACCCTCACTCGTTTACTGCTTCAAAGGAACAAGGTGCTGCTCATGTGATGGTGTGGTGTGGCATTTGGAAAGGCCACATCATAGGCCTTTTTTGATGGCACAGTCACAGGAGATGCCTATTGCGTATACTCAACGAGGAAACATTCCCCAGTGTCTTGAACGCAGATGGGGATTTCCCAACATGGTTCCAGCAGGATGGTGCTCCTGCCCATTACAGCATCCACCTAAGAGAGTGGCCGAACCGGCAATTCCATGGTCATTGGATAGGATGCCGAGGGCCTGTGGAGTGGTCAACGAGGAGACCCGATCTCAGCCCATTGGATTTTCGTCTTTGGGGTCACTTGAAGGCGTTGGCCTACGCGGAAGAAATTCAGAGTGCTGCACCTTTGTGGGTGCTCATCAGCGACGCGTCGAACACCATCACTCCTGACACCATTCACCATGTGACTGCTGACTGGATACATTGTCGGCATTTTTGTATCAATCATAATGGTGAACACATTGACCACATTCTGTGAATACAAGATGTTTTCATCATTTTACCCGATGGTTCCAGACTTATGCGACACACTGTATATACAGTCACGTGAAAAAGTAAGTACACCCCATGTAAAGTTTTTCAACATATTTCAACATACAGCTATTTGATCTTCATTTCAACAACTAGGGCATGCCCGTACTATATATAAGCTAGGACGTGCCCGTACGTGGGTGCCCGTTCCTTGCCAAAAAAAAAAAAAAAAAAAAAAATTTGTGTAGGGGTGTGTGTGTGTAAACATCCTAGGGCGTGCCCGTACGTGGGTGCAAAAAAACATGCGTGCAAACAACAACAACAAAAAAAAACTTTGAAACCACGTGGCAGTAACGACCACAGAACCCCCCCCCCTCTATTTACATGAATGGTTTGGTCCATTCGCAACGACCACAGAACCCCCCCCTCTATTTACATGCAATGGTTTGGTCCATTCGCAACGCCAAAGCGAACGGCGAACGGCTAAATCGCCATAGCTCGGTAAGTACTTGTCCGATTAATTTCAAACCTTGAAAAGGCACATCCTCGGGTCCCCAGCAATATACCTGGTAAGTTTCAAGTATATCGGACCCGTGGTTGTCGAGAAACAGCGGTCACAGACAAACAAACAAACGTACAAACGTACAAACGTACAAACAAACACACAGAGATTACTGGAATTATAGATAGATATTGACAGATATAATTCTTCACTTCAACAATAAAGGTGATATAAACCTTTGATATCAACAATAAAGTTGTGATATCAACAAACTTCATTTCAACAATAAAGGTGATATAATACAACAAATATCAGGAAACATTTACATTTTGTAGTCCATTGTATAATTTAAATAAACATAAATGCAAATTTCACATGTGGAAAAAGTAAGTACACCCCCACATTTATCACAACTTCAAATACCTAAAATTAGAATCAGGTGCACAAGCTCAGGTGCAAATGATTAGAACATCGTTACAGAGGATCTTGGAGGAACCTGTCTTATTTAAACCTCAGACATTTAGTTTGGTTTGCTCTTTGTTGTTGAAGTGTGCGGCGTCACCATGCCCAGATCAAAAGAGCTCTCTGAGGCCTTCAGAAAGAAGGTTATAGATGCCTACGAGTCTGGGAAGGGATTTAAAAAGATCTCCAAACAATTTGAAATCAATCATTCGACTGTCCGGAAGATCATCTACAAGTGGAGAAGATTCCAAGCAACTGCCAACTTGTTCAGGCAAGGCCGCCCCAGCAAGTTCAGCCCAAGTGCAGACCGCAAGATGCTGAAAGAAGTCTCTAAGAACCCCAGAATGTCATCACGGGACCTACAGGTACCTCTTGCCACTGTTGATGTCAAAGTGCACGAGACTACCATTAGAAAGAGGCTGCACAAATTTGATCTACATGGGAGGTGTGCCAGGAGGAAACCTTTGCTGTCCAGAAAGAACATCAGGGCAAGACTAAAGTTTGCCAATGAACACCTAGGCAAAGACCAGCACTTCTGGAACAATGTGCTCTGGACAGATGAGTCAAAGGTAGAGCTATTTGGCCACAGTACCAGAAGACATGTTTGGCGAAAACCAAAGACAGCATTTGACCACAAGAACCTGATACCAACTGTAAAGCATGGTGGTGGAAATATTATGGTTTGGGGCAGCTTTGCTGCATCAGGGCCTGGGCAGGTCACCAGCATAGAATCCACTATGAATTCTTCATTGTACCAGAGGGTGCTTGAGGATAATGTGAGGCCATCTGTCGGAATGTTGGAGCTCAACCGAAGGTGGGCCTTGCAACATGACAATGACCCGAAACATACCAGTAAATCCACCAAGGAATGGCTGAAAAGAAAGAAATGGAGGGTTCTGGAATGGCCAAGTCAGAGCCCAGATCTAAATCCCATCGAGATGTTGTGGGGGGATTTGAAGCGAGCTGTGCATGCAAGAAACCCCTAAAACATCGCACAGCTGAAATAATTCTGCATGGAGGAGTGGGCAAAAATTTCTCCCAGTCGATGTCAGAGACTGGTAGACAGTTATAAGAAATGCCTACTTGAGGTTGTTTCTGCCAAAGGGGGCAATACCACCTATTGGAGCCAAGGGTGTACTTACTTTTTCCACATGCGAAATTTGCATTTATGTTTATTTAAATTATACAATGGACTACAAAATGTAAATGTTTCATGATATTTGTTATATTATATTGTAGCGGCTACCGCTGGGTTTTCACAATCGCCTTGCACCTATCAAGGACGCGGAGCGATCACCATGCCGGGCTCGTCCAGGACGCCCGGGCAGGCCCGCGCTCAACTTGCCAGGCCGCAGCCAGGACGCTGGGCCACGCCCCCTCTCGCCTTTCCTGGGCAAACGCTCCGGGATAATATATATATATTGCTGCCCGATAAACGGGCTTTTCAGAGTGCCTGAGTGTTTGGTTTGATTAAAGCAACTCGGATGAATTCCAGCTTTTTGTCGCGTCCATTCTTCCGATCGACGTGGGAGCCCCAGCTCCTTCAATATCACCTTTATCTATCAATATTGTTGAAATGAAGATCAAATAGCTGTATGTTGAAATATGTTGGAAAAAGTCAAAACTTTACATGGGGTGTACTTACTTTTTCACGTGACTGTGTGTGTGTGTATATGTATATGTATATGTATATGTATATATATATATATATATATATATATATATATATATATATATATATATATATGCAAAGATTTGCGGTTGGGAGTAAATCCAAAAGACTCCATGGTAAGATCTCCAACCTTTAATTGAACAAACAATGACAACGTTTCGATTAACAACATGTGAAGCCACACGCCTCCGTTAATCTTCCTCAAGAGTGATAAAATCATCTCAACATCCCCTTATATGCAAAGTGGGCAGGGTATATGCAAAGTGGGGTGGGCAAAGCTGGACAGCCAATGAAACCGTATCACACCGCTCTCGTGAACGGAGACGTTATTGACCAAATTCAAAAATCAACCGCATATTAACGGCTTAAAATAATCCTGTAAGCAATGCTGGATTATAACTCGTGTTTAGAAAATCAGGAACAATCATTACATTTTATTAAAAGTTAAACTTGTAAACAATTAAATTGTAAATTAAATTAAAACTGTAAATATATTAATGCAAAAAAATTTTTTAAGATAAAATAAAATTGCCATAATATCAAGATCATCACATGTGGCCCTATGTGGTAAAGGGGAATGCGGGAAGGTGGGGGGATATAGGGGGGGATAAAATGGGGGGGGCAGAGGGGGGGTGGTGGAAGCGGAGGGGGGGTGGTGGAAGCGGAGGGGGGGGTTTGGGAGAGGGGTGGTTTGGAGGGAGGGGGGGGGGGAGGGGCAAATTGTCCGAATAAAAACCTTGTGTGACATATTATGTGGACTCGTTGTTCAAAGTACGGAATGCCTGCTTCGTTTACACAAGAGTGGATCAAACGCTACCGGTAAGTCAACTACCTCTTGTGTGATCGAGGTAACAGTTTCTTCTGTGTGCCAAGCCTCCAAAACACGTCTTCTGTTTCTGTTGGGTGTGGAACCCAAAATATTAACCCTATCCCATAAAGGTGTGTGGCCTTCCTTAAGGCCGTGTTTGGCAATAGCAGATCTGCTGGGATCATTACATTCAAATGCTTTTTGGTGTTCAGCAATACGTTGACCTAAGGTCCTCCCGGTTTCACCCACATACTCAGCTCCACAACCACAGGGCACTACGTATACCACCCCTGACCTATCCTTCCTCGGAAGCTTGTCCTTGACCCTCATAAGGGCTTGGCGAAGGGTGAAAACCGGTGTGAAACTCACCCTCACTCCTGCCGATTTCAAAATTCTGCCGACCCTCTGTGAAACCCCCGGTACAAAAGGGAGAACACACAAACCCTTTGGTTGTTCTCTCGGTCTCAGCCTGTTGTGTGGGGAAGCCCTTATCATTTTCCTGTTGGGTAGCAAGCTGTCAGGATAACCATTTGCCCTTAACACATTTTGAAGATGGTCCACCTCACTCATCTCGTCTTCAAAGGTAGATGGTAAATCACGTGCTCTTTTTGAGAGGGTGTGCACCACCGATCTTTTGTGTTCCATTGGATGGCAAGAATTGAAATCAAGGTAGCGATCAGTGTGAGTTGGTTTTCTGTACACCGTTACCTTTAAGGCTCCTTTGGGATCCCTTGCTACGAGTGTATCCAGGAAGGGAAGGGCTCCATTTTTCTCCTCTTCGATGGTGAAATTAATTGAGGAAAAAGTTTTATTTATGGTCTCATGTATGATGCCCACCTCATCAGAGTGACAGATGACAAATGTGTCATCCACGTTCCGGAACCAAACACGTGGTTGCACTAACAGGGCTGGAATGGTGCGTTCCTCCATTGAAAAAGGTTTTCACCCTTCGCCAAGCCCTTATGAGGGTCAAGGACAAGCTTCCGAGGAAGGATAGGTCAGGGGTGGTATACGTAGTGCCCTGCGGTTGTGCAGCTGAGTATGTGGGTGAAACCGGGAGGACCTTAGGTCAACGTATTGCTGAACACCAAAAAGCATTTGAATCTAATTATCCCAGCAGATCTGCTATTGCCAAACACGGCCTTAAGGCCACACACCTTTATGGGATAGGGTTAATATTTTGGGTTCCACACCCAACAGAAACAGAAGACGTGTTTTGGAGGCTTGGCACACAGAAGAAACTGTTACCTCGATCACACAAGAGGTGGTTGACTTACCGGTAGCGTTTGACCCACTCTTGTGTAAACGAAGCAGGCATTCCGTACTTTGAACAACGAGTCCACATAATATGTCACACAAGGTTTTTATTTGGACAATTTGCCCCCTCCCCCCCTCCCTCCAAACCACCCCTCTCCCAAACCTCCCCCTCTGCTTCCACCACCCCCCCTCTGGTCCCCCCCCCCATTTTATCCCCCCCTATAACCTCCTGCTTTCCCCTTTACCGCATAGGGCCACATGTGATGATCTTGATATTATGGCAATTTTATTTTATCTTAAAAAATTTTTTTGCTTTAATATATTTACAGTTTTAATTTAATTTACAATTTAATTGTTTACAAGTTTAACTTTTAATAAAATGTAATGATTGTTCCTGATTTTCTAAACACGAGTTATAATGCAGCATTGCTTGCAGGATTATTTTAAGCCGTTAATATGCGATTGATTTTTGAATTTGGTCAATAACGTCTCCGTTCACAAGAGCGGTGTGATACGGTTTCATTGGCTGTCCAGCTTTGCCCACCCCACTTTGCATATACCCCGCCCACTTTGCATGTAAGGGAATGTTGAGATGATTTTATCACTCTTGAGGAAGATTAACGGAGGCGTGTGGCTCACATGTTGTTAATCGAAACGTTGAGTCATTGTTTGTATAATGATGTAAACTCCAAATGTATGATGTATGTATAATGTATAATGATGGAAAGACTATGAAGTTACAGATATGTATAATGATGTAAAGATTAACTGATTATATTTTGGGGTCTTGAGGTCAAAGGTCAGAGGTCATGTCAGGTAAAAATGTGATAACTTGAGAACAGCTGAATGGATTTAAAGCAAACTTGGTACAAGTATTATAATGATGTAATAATGTGGGCGGAGGCATATCGGTCGACATTGTGACGTGGAAGAGTGTCGTTCTAGTTTAAATATACCTTCTCTCCCTTTCGCCATTCCGCATGATGTTGATCGAGCTCTTTCCGTGTCTCACTCCAACCTGACGACAACTCTTGGAGCTCCTCAGTTAAGGACTCGTTCACCAAGCCGGCTCGATCCAGATGTTCACGGAGCAGTGTATTTACATGCTGCAGTCCTAAACTCCTGCATAAATGCCAATATATAGTGAAAATGGCGAATTGGCAATATGGAAAAACATTAAATAGAGCATGTCAATCAGAGCGACTGGGCCCGCGCGACTGGGACTGCATGACTGAGATCACACAACCAGGCTGGAGAAGGTTGGAGCGACCAGGCTGGAGCAACCGAGATGACGTGATAGGGACTCGACATAGAAATGAGGTCTATGAGGCCTCACCTTTGTTTCTCCTCCTCCAGTTGTGCCATTAGTTCTTCTTCCTCAGAATTAATTTCATCCTTAGCCACACCTTGGGTCTACAGAACACGGAAAATGTGTTTATCTCTGGATAATAGTATGGCATATCAATTACAGTTAATGAAATACACCTGGAGTTCAAAATCTCAACTAAACCGAAACTGGAGTTTTAATTACACATTCCTTATAAACTCCTTCAGCAAAACAAATTAAACATTTAATACAAAGGTAAATATATACCATCTATGCTGATACTTTGGTCACGAGAGCTTGTCCTGTCTTGGTAATATTATATATTCGGTTTATTGAACATCTCCACCAGAGGACTCTGTGAAATCGACTTTTGCAAAGGAAAATATTCATTATTTTGAACAAAAGTGATCCCTCTGTGCTGTCTTTCCCTCGCGGTCCCTCTGTGCTGTCTTTCCCTCGCGGTCCCTCTGTGCTGTCTTTCCCTCGTGGTCCCCCTGTGCTGTCTTTCCCTCGTGGTCCCCCTGTGCTGTCTTTCCCTCATGGTCCCCCTGTGCTGTCTTTCCCTCGCGGTCCCCCTGTGCTGCCTTTCCCACGTGGTCCCTCTGTGCTGTCTTTCCCTCGCGGTCCCACTGTACTGTCTTTCCCTCGTGGTCCCCCTGTGCTGTCTTTCCCTCGTGGTCCCCCTGTGCTGTCTTTCCCTCGTGGTCCCCCTGTGCTGTCTTTCCCTCGTGGTCCCCCTGTGCTGTCTTTCCCTCACGGTCCCTCTGTGCTGTCTTTCCCTCGCGGTTCCTCTGTGCTGTCTTTCCCTCGTGGTCCCCCTGTGCTGTCTTCCCCTCGTGGTCCCACTGTGCTGTCTTTCCCTCGTGGTCCCTCTGGGCTGTCTTTCCCTCGCGGTCCCACTGTACTGTCTTTCCCTCGCGGTTGTCAGCTCTTTCACGAGCTTCGATTTAGTATTTAAAAAAAAAAAAAAAAAAAAGGGTCGAGAAGGCAAATGCTAAAATTAGTCAAGAAGGAATTTTTATTTCTTTCACAGGCAACAATATTTGTTTTATTGATACAATATCACAGTTCCTGGTGTGTACCCCGGTTTAGAATAGGTACACCGTATCCCTGCGTGTCGTAAGAGGCGACTTAAAGGGTTGGCATCAGGAAGGGCATCCGGCCAGAAAAACATTGCCTCAAAAAGAGAACCATGACAATTACAACTACATATGGGCAGGGTACAGCCCGAAGTGGAGATCGGTTTCTGAGGTTTGGGACATGGAATGTAGGGACAATGACAGGGAGATCAGGAGAAGTGGTGGAAGTATTGGTCAGAAGAAGAGTGGACAGAAGGTTGTGTGCAAGAGACGAGATGGAAGGGAAGTGGTGTGAGAATGGTGAAGGGCAGGCAGGGACAGAAATACAACTTTGTGTGGCAAGGGTGCCCGGAGGGCGTGCATGGCTTTGGTGTCCTGTTTTCTGAGGAGTTTCTAGACAGTGTGGTGAGTGTGACTAGAGTGAGTGATAGGTTGATGATGGTGAAAATGATGATTGGAAAGCTCTTGGTGAACGTCATCTCGGGATATGCTCCGCAGGTTGGTCGGAGCGATGAAGAGAAGGACAAGTTCTGGTGTGCAATAGAGAAGCTGATGGAAAACGTGAAAGATGAGGAAGTTGTTGTGGTTGGAGGAGACCTAAATGGACATGTGGGAAGGAGTATGGACGGTTTTGAGGGAGTTCACGGGGGTTACGGATATGGTGTGAGAAATGGAGAAGGTGAAAGGATTTTGGAGTTTGCTGATGGAGCTGATTTGTTGATTTGTAATACTCAGTTCCAGAAAGAGGATAATAAGCTTGTTACATACACGTCAGGTGGGCCGACGACAACCGTTGACGACCTGATGGTGCGTCGGTGAGATAGGGGGCACCTCCAGGACACAAAGGTGATTCCGGGGGAGGAGGCTGTTTCACAGCACCACTTGGTTGTCTGCGACATAAGGGTGAAAGGTGCGAGGAGAGCTCGGCGGGTGAACTACGAATCGAGAATGAAGGTGTGGAGGTTGAAAGAGGCGACAGTAAGGAAGCCATTAAAAGAGAGGCTGAGTCGGGTAGAGGCTGATGTGGTTGAGCTTGAAAGTGGATGGATGTCAATGAAAGATAGTCTGTTGGGAGCCGTTGGTGAGGTATGTGGATGGACAAAAGGACCACCGAGGCACTCGGAAACATGGTGGTGGGATGATAAAGTTGGAAAGAGGATTGACGAGAAGAGGAAGAAGTTTAAGGAGTGGCAGAAGGCGAAGGGTACGGGGGCAGAAAAAGCAGAGCATGAAAGTTATACGGCAGCCAAGAAGGCTGCAAAGAAAGAGGTAGCAAAGGCGCAGGAGGCATGTAGGAAAATGTTCGGAGAACGCTTGGATTCAGAAGAGGGTCAGAGAGCGGTATTCAGGATTGCAAAGCAGATAGCGAAAGAGAGGTGTGATGTGATGGGGGTGAGTTGCTTGAAGGATGAAGTGGGACAAATCGTTGTGGACCCAGATGGAATTAAAGGAAGATGGAAGAGATATATGGGAATGCTGTTGAATGCAGAGAATGAATGGGATGGCAACATAGAGAGTAACCCAGTTTTAGGACCGGCAGAGAAGATAACTGAGAAGGAAGTTGAGGAAGCGATAAAAGCAATGAAGAGTAGAAAAGCAGGAGGGCCGACGGGAGTTGTGGGAGATATGTTGAAGGCAACAGGAAGTTGGGGTGTGAAGAGAATGACAGAGATCTGTAATCTGGTGGTGTAAGAAGGCCGCATTCCAGTGGATTGGGAACTGAGTGCCCTCATCCCTCTCTACAAGGGGAAAGGTGACCCTCTGGACTGTGGCTCGTATCGAGCGATAAAGGTGTTGGAGCATGGAATGAAGGTATTGGAAAGGGTGTTGGAGAGGAGGATAAGGAAGAAAGTGAACATTGACGAAATGCAGTTTGGATTTATGCCAGGAAGAGGAACGACAGACACACTTTTTATTGTAAGGCAGTTGCAGGAGAAGTACATGGAGAAGAGGAAGAAGTTGTTTCTTGGGTTTGTTGATCTGGATAAAGCATTCGATAGGGTTCCACGCAAAGTATTGACATGGGCATTGAGGAAGTTAGGAGTGGAGGAATGGTTGATCAGAGTAGTGATGGCAATGTACAAAAGAACGCGCACAGCTGTAAGGACGAAGGACGGGAACAGTGGTGAGTTTGAGGTGAAGGTGGAAGTGCATCAGGGGTCGGTACTAAGTCCACTACTATTTGTAGCTGTGATGGAGGTGCTGGCTCAGAACGTAAAGGAGGGTTTACCTTGGGAGTTGTTGTATGCAGATGATCTGGTGTTGATTGCGGAAAGCATGGATGGACTGAAGGAAAAGATGAACAAGTGGAAGGAATGTATGGAGACAAAAGGTCTGAAGGTGAATATCGGAAAGACGAAGGTAATGGCACGTGGTAAAGCATGTGGTGAGGTGGAAAGAACTGGGAAGTGGCCATGTGCTGCATGCAGGAAGGGTGTCAGAGTGAACTCCATTCAATGTACCATGTGCGCTGAGTGGGTTCATCAAAAATGTAGTGGTCTGAGAGGGTCATTAACCAGTGTGGCAGCTACATTCAAATGTAAGGTTTGCACAGAGGGAGCTGCAGATGGATGAAATGTTGAGTTGGATCTTGGAGACGGCGTGAAGCTGGAAGGTGTGAAAATATTTTGCTACCTCGGAGACGTGCAGAATGGAGAAGGTGGATCAGAATCGGCAATGGTTGCTCGAGTGAGATGTGCATGGAAGAAGTTTCGGGAACTGAGTGGCGTGCTGATGAGGAGTGGAGTGTCATTGAAGCTGAAGGGAAAGTTGTATGCTGCATGTGTGAGAAGTGTTATGATTTATTGGAGCGAGACATGGGTAATGAACGTAGAGCAGCAACGAAGGCTGGAAAGGGTGGAAATGCGAATGGTTCGGTGGATGTGTGGAGTATCGTTGAGAGAGAGGAAGACAAATGATGAATTGCGAAAGATGATGGGAATAGAGCCTGTGATTGATGCTGTGAAGAGAAACAGGTTGAGATGGTTTGGTCATGTGTTGAGGAAGGATGAATATGACTGGTTGAGAAGTGATGGAAATGAATGTAGAAGGAAGTAGCGGACGGGGAAGACCGAGAAAGACTTGGCTAAAGATGGTGGAAGAAGAAATGCGGGCAAGGGGGTTAACAAGGGGAGATGCAGAAAATAGGGCAAAATGGAGAAGATTGTCATGGGGACCGCAAGGCTAACCCCCGCTCTTGCAGGGAAAATGGCCTTAAAATGCATGTTCTGGTTGTTTGTTGATACAATATCACAGGCTCATCTCTCCATTTACTGAGAGAAGGGATGTTATACCAATCAAGTTTCAGTTTGTATGGAAATCAAAAGATGTATGTTTGTATGTATGTATGTATGTATGTATGTATGTATGTATGTATGTATGTATGTTCATGCCTTCTGTTTCAACCCCACTTGCACCACATACTCCTGTAGCCTATTTACCCTCTCCTGTATGCCATGTAAGGATTGTGATATTGGAAGATTTACCCTCTCCTGTATGCCATGTAAGGATTGTGATATCAGTAGATTTACCCTCTCCTGCTATGTAAGGATTGTGATATTGGCAGATTTGCCCTCTCCTGTATGCTATGTAAGGATTGTGATATTGGCAGATTTACCCTCTCCTGTATGCTATGTAAGGATTGTGATATTGGCAGATTTACCCTCTCCTGTATGCCATGAAATGATTGTGATATTGGCAGATTTACCCTATCCTGCATGCCGTGTAAGGATTGTGATATTGGCAGATTTACCCTCTCCTGCATGCCATGTAAGGATTGTGATATTGGCAGATTTACCCTCTCCTGCATGCCATGTAAGGATTGTGATATTGGCAGATTTACCCTCTCCTGTAGCCATGTAAGGATTGTGATATCAGAAGCTTTGCCCTCTCCTGTATGCCATGTAAGGATTGTGATATCAGTAGATTTACCCTCTCCTGTATGCTATGTAAGGATTGTGATATCAGTAGATTTACCCTCTCCTGCTATGTAAGGATTGTAATATTGGCAGATTTACCCTCACCTGTACGCTATGTAAGGATTGTGATGTCGGCAGATTTACCCTCTCCTGCATGCTTTGTAAGGATTGTGATATTGGCAGATTTACCCTCACCTGTACGCTATGTAAGGATTGTGATGTCGGCAGATTTACCCTCTCCTGCATGCTATGTAAGGATTGTGATATCGGCAGATTTACCCTCTCCTGTATGCTATGGAAGGATTGGGATATTGGCAGATTTACCCTCTCCTGTACGCTATGTAAGGATTGTGATATCAGTAGATTTACCCTCTCCTGCTATGTAAGGATTGTGATATCGGAAGATTTACCCTCTCCTGCATGCTATGTTAGGATTGTGGTGTCGGCAGATTTACCCTCTCCTGTATGCCATGTTCGGATTGTGATATCGGAAGATTTACCCTCTCCTGCATGCTATGTTAGGATTGTGATATCGGCAGATTTACCCTCTCCTGTATGCCATGTAAGGATTGTGATATCAGCAGATTTACCCTCTCCTGTGTGCCATGTAAGGATTGTGATATCGGCAGATTTAGCCTCTCCTGTATGCCATGTAAGGATTGTGATATCGGCAGATTTACCCTCTCCTTTATGCTATGTAAGGATTGTGATATTGGCAGATTTACCCTCTCCTGTATGCTATGTAAGGATTGTGATATCGGTAGATTTACCCTCTCCTGTATGCCATGTAAGGATTGTGATATCGGTAGATTTACCCTCTCCTGTATGCTATGTAAGGATTGTGATATCGGTAGATTTACCCTCTCCTGTATGCCATGTAAGGATTGTGATATCGGTAGATTTACCCTCTCCTGTATGCTATGTAAGGATTGTGATATCGGCAGATTTACCCTCTCCTGTATGCCATGTAAGGATTGTGATATCGGTAGATTTACCCTCTCCTGCATGCTATGTTAGGATTGTGATATCGGCAGATTTACCCTCTCCTGCATGCTATGTTAGGATTGTGATATCGGCAGATTTACCCTCTCCTGTATGCTATGTAAGGATTGTGATATCGGTAGATTTACCCTCACCTGTATGCCATGTAAGGATTGTGATATCGGCAGATTTACCCTCTCCTGCATGCTATGTTAGGATTGTGATATCGGCAGATTTACCCTCTCCTGTATGCTATGTCAGGATTGTGATATCGGCAGATTTACCCTCTCCTGCATGCTATGTTAGGATTGTGATATCGGCAGATTTACCCTCTCCTGTATGCTATGTAAGGATTGTGATATCGGCAGATTTACCCTCTCCTGCATGCTATGTTAGGATTGTGATATCGGCAGATTTGCCCTCTCCTGTATGCTATGTAAGGATTGTGATATTGGCAGATTTACCCTCTCCTGTATGCTATGTCAGGATTGTGATATTGGCAGATTTACCCTCTCCTGTATGCCATGTAAGGATTGTGATATCGGCAGATGTGCCCTCTCCTGTATGCGATGTAAGGATTGTGATATCGGCAGATGTACCCTCTCCTGTATGCTATGTAAGGATTGTGATATCGGCAGATTTACCCTCTCCTGTATGCCATGTAAAGATTGTGATATCAGAAGCTTTGCCCTCTCCTGTATGCCATGTAAGGATTGTGATATCAGTAGATTTACCCTCTCCTGTATGCTATGTAAGGATTGTGATATCAGTAGATTTACCCTCTCCTGCTATGTAAGGATTGTAATATTGGCAGATTTACCCTCACCTGTACGCTATGTAAGGATTGTGATGTCGGCAGATTTACCCTCTCCTGCATGCTTTGTAAGGATTGTGATATTGGCAGATTTACCCTCACCTGTACGCTATGTAAGGATTGTGATGTCGGCAGATTTACCCTCTCCTGCATGCTATGTAAGGATTGTGATATCGGCAGATTTACCCTCTCCTGTATGCTATGGAAGGATTGGGATATTGGCAGATTTACCCTCTCCTGTACGCTATGTAAGGATTGTGATATCAGTAGTTTTACCCTCTCCTGCTATGTAAGGATTGTGATATCGGAAGATTTACCCTCTCCTGCATGCTATGTTAGGATTGTGGTGTCGGCAGATTTACCCTCTCCTGTATGCCATGTTCGGATTGTGATATCGGAAGATTTACCCTCTCCTGCATGCTATGTTAGGATTGTGATATCGGCAGATTTACCCTCTCCTGTATGCCATGTAAGGATTGTGATATCGGCAGATTTACCCTCTCCTGTGTGCCATGTAAGGATTGTGATATCGGCAGATTTAGCCTCTCCTGTATGCCATGTAAGGATTGTGATATCGGCAGATTTACCCTCTCCTTTATGCTATGTAAGGATTGTGATATTGGCAGATTTACCCTCTCCTGTATGCTATGTAAGGATTGTGATATCGGTAGATTTACCCTCTCCTGTATGCCATGTAAGGATTGTGATATCGGTAGATTTACCCTCTCCTGTATGCTATGTAAGGATTGTGATATCGGTAGATTTACCCTCTCCTGTATGCCATGTAAGGATTGTGATATCGGTAGATTTACCCTCTCCTGTATGCTATGTAAGGATTGTGATATCGGCAGATTTACCCTCTCCTGTATGCCATGTAAGGATTGTGATATCGGTAGATTTACCCTCTCCTGCATGCTATGTTAGGATTGTGATATCGGCAGATTTACCCTCTCCTGCATGCTATGTTAGGATTGTGATATCGGCAGATTTACCCTCTCCTGTATGCTATGTAAGGATTGTGATATCGGTAGATTTACCCTCACCTGTATGCCATGTAAGGATTGTGATATCGGCAGATTTACCCTCTCCTGCATGCTATGTTAGGATTGTGATATCGGCAGATTTACCCTCTCCTGTATGCTATGTCAGGATTGTGATATCGGCAGATTTACCCTCTCCTGCATGCTATGTTAGGATTGTGATATCGGCAGATTTACCCTCTCCTGTATGCTATGTAAGGATTGTGATATCGGCAGATTTACCCTCTCCTGCATGCTATGTTAGGATTGTGATATCGGCAGATTTGCCCTCTCCTGTATGCTATGTAAGGATTGTGATATTGGCAGATTTACCCTCTCCTGTATGCTATGTCAGGATTGTGATATTGGCAGATTTACCCTCTCCTGTATGCCATGTAAGGATTGTGATATCGGCAGATGTGCCCTCTCCTGTATGCTATGTAAGGATTGTGATATCGGCAGATGTACCCTCTCCTGTATGCTATGTAAGGATTGTGATATCGGCAGATTTACCCTCTCCTGTATGCTATGTAAGGATTGTGATATCGGCAGATGTACCCTCTCCTGTATGCTATGTAAGGATTGTGATATCGGCAGATGTACCCTCTCCTGTATGCTATGTAAGGATTGTGATATCGGCAGATTTACCCTCACCTGTATGCCATGTAAGGATTGTGATATCGGCAGATTTACCCTCTCCTGTATGCTATGTAAGGATTGTGATATTGGCAGATTTACCCTCTCCTGTATGCTATGTAAGGATTGTGATATCAGCAGATTTACCCTCTCCTGTATGCTATGTAAGGATTGTGATATTGGCAGATTTACCCTCTCCTGTATGCTATGTAAGGATTGTGATATCGGCAGATTTACCCTCTCCAGTATGCTATGTAAGGATTGTGATATTGGCAGATTTACCCTCTCCTGTATGCCATGTAAGGATTGTGATATCGGCAGATTTACCCTCTCCTGTATGCTATGTAAGGATTGTGATATCGGCAGATTTACCCTCTCCTGTATGCCATGTAAGGATTGTGATATTGGCAGATTTACCCTCTCCTGCTATGTAAGGATTGTGATATTGGCAGATTTACCCTCTCCTGTATGCCATGTAATGATTGTGATATTGGCAGATTTACGCTCTCCCGCATGCCGTGTAAGGATTGGGATATTGGCAGATTTACCCTCTCCTGTATGCCATGTCAGGATTGTGATATTGGCAGATTTACCCTCTCCTGCATGCTATGTAAGGATTGTGATATCGGTAGATTTACCCTCTCCTGTATGCCATGTAAGGATTGTGATATTGGCAGATTTACCCTCTCCTGTGTGCCATGTAAGGATTGTGATATTGGCAGATTTACCCTCTCCTGTATGCTATGTAAGGATTGTGATATTGGCAGATTTACCCTCTCCTGTATGCCATGTAATGATTGTGATATCGGTAGATTTACCCTCTCCTGTATGCCATGTAATGATTGTGATATCGGTAGATTTACCCTCTCCTGCTATGTAAGGATTGTGATATCGGCAGATTTACCCTCTCCTGTATGCCATGTCAGGATTGTGATATCGGCAGATTTACCCTCTCCTGTATGCTCTGTAAGGATTGTGATATCAGTAGATTTACCCTCTCCTGCTATGTAAGGATTGTGATATCGGCAGATTTACCCTCTCCTGTATGCTATGTAAGGATTGTGATATTGGCAGATTTACCCTCTCCTGTGTGCCATGTAAGGATTGTGATATTGGCAGATTTCCCCTCTCCTGTATGCCATGTAAGGATTGTGATATCGGCAGATTTACCCTCTCCTGTGTGCCATGTAAGGATTGTGATATCGGCAGATTTACCCTCTCCTGTATGCTATGTAAGGATTGTGATATTGGCAGATTTACCCTCTCCTGTATGCCATGTAATGATTGTGATATCGGTAGATTTACCCTCTCCTGTATGCCATGTAATGATTGTGATATCGGTAGATTTACCCTCTCCTGCTATGTAAGGATTGTGATATCGGCAGATTTACCCTCTCCTGTATGCCATGTCAGGATTGTGATATCGGCAGATTTACCCTCTCCTGTATGCTCTGTAAGGATTGTGATATCAGTAGATTTACCCTCTCCTGCTATGTAAGGATTGTGATATCGGCAGATTTACCCTCTCCTGTATGCTATGTAAGGATTGTGATATTGGCAGATTTACCCTCTCCTGTGTGCCATGTAAGGATTGTGATATTGGCAGATTTCCCCTCTCCTGTATGCCATGTAAGGATTGTGATATCGGCAGATTTACCCTCTCCTGTGTGCCATGTAAGGATTGTGATATCGGCAGATTTACCCTCTCCTGTATGCCATGTAAGGATTGTGATATTGGCAGATTTCCCCTCTCCTGTGTGCCATGTAAGGATTGTGATATCGGCAGATTTACCCTCTCCTGTATGCCATGTAAGGATTGTGATATTGGCAGATTTCCCCTCTCCTGTGTGCCATGTAAGGATTGTGATATTGGCAGATTTACCCTCTCCTGTATGCTATGTAAGGATTGTGATATCGGTAGATTTACCCTCTCCTGATGCTATGTAAGGATTGTGATATTGGCAGATTTACCCTCTCCTGCATGCTATGTAAGGATTGTGATGTCGGTATATTTACCCTCTCCTGTATGCCATGTAAGGATTGTGATATCAGCAGATTTACCCTCTCCTGCTATGTAAGGATTGTGATGTCGGTAGATTTACCCTCTCCTGTATGCTATGTAAGGACTGTGATATTGGCAGATTTACCCTCTCCTGTATGCTATGTAAGGATTGTGATGTCGGTAGATTTACCCTCTCCTGCTATGTAAGGATTGTGATGTCGGTAGATTTACCCTCTCCTGCATGCTATGTAAGGATTGTGATGTCGGTAGATTTACCCTCTCCTGTATGCTATGTAAGGATTGTGATGTCGGTAGATTTACCCTCTCCTGCATGCTATGCAAGGATTGTGATGTCGGTAGATTTACCCTCTCCTGCATGCTATGTAATGATTGTGATGTCGGTAGATTTACCCTCTCCTGTATGCTATGCAAGGATTGTGATATCGGTAGATTTACCCTCTCCTGCATGCTATGCAAGCAAGGATTGTGATATCGGTAGATTTACCCTCTCCTGCATGCTATGTAAGGATTGTGATGTCGGTAGATTTACCCTCTCCTGTATGCTTTGTAAGGATTGTGATATTGGCAGATTTCATCCACAAAGCAGACTTCCTCGAGCTGTTCAAATTGGTCCCTTCAATGTATCCCATTCCTTCTCTGTCAAGTCGTTTTCCACAACACCCAGTCAAACACCACTAAAAACAGTAATGGAGACAACACGCAACCTTGTCTGACCCCTGCAGTAACTTCAAATTGAGATGACAACGTATTGTTGCAAATTATACTGCACTTGTATCGATTGTCGGTGCTCTTTATCATCTGTACAGATTATTCTTGTACTCCATACGGTCTCAGTATCTTACACATTGCCTGTCCATTCATACTGTCACTGTCGAACACCTTTTCAAAGTCAATGATAGGTAAAGGCTGATAGGTAAAGGCCAGGTCATTCTACTCTGGACATGTTCCTTCTGCTGTCTCAATGGATGGAGGTCCTCAATGCCAAACAAGAAATCAGAGCTGTCTCCCTTGACATATCACGTGCCTTCAATATGGTCTGGCACCCAGCTCTGCTCACGAAACTTTCCTCCTATGGTATCCATGGAAATCTCCACGCTTGGCTTGCAAACTTCCTCTCTGGTCGAAGTCAACGTGTGGCCCCGGAATGGATTTCTCTCATCTCCCCTTCCTGTTCAGGCTGGAGTTCCCCAAGGCAGTGTTCTGGGCCCTGTGCTTTTTCTGGTCTTCATCAATGATCTCTCCGACTCTCTGGAAAATCCTCTCAATCTCTTTGCTGATGACTCCACTCTCTGCCGCTCCATTCCTCATCCCTCAGATCGGCAGTCTGCAGCCTCCTCACTCTCTGCAGACCTGGACAAAATCACTGACTGGGCAAACAAGTGGAACATGTCTTTCAATCCTGACAAATCTCACACTCTTACTATGTCTCTCTGAAAAGACCGACTGGACAACCCTCCCATCTACTTTCTCAACAATCCTCTCCAAGAAGTTCTGTCGCTCAAGCTTTTTGGTCTCACTATCTGCCATGATCTTTCTTGGGAAAACCACATTTCCAAGCTGGCCTCCAAAGGCAGTCGCCGACTGTGCATCCTCCGTCGTGCGAAGTCCTTCCTTGGCACACCTGAGCTCCTCATCACATATAAGGCTTTCATCCGCAGCTCAATGGAATACTGTTCTCCCCTCTGGGCCGGTGCTCCTGCCTCACACCTAGCTCAGCTTCACGTGGTTGAAACCAAAGCTTTCAGAATCATTGGAATCTCCTGCGATGAAGCTAACTCCGAGGGCCTTTCACTCACTCACTCACCGCAGGCAGGTTGGTGGTCTTTCTGTCTTCTACAGACTCCTCTCCGGCCTTGCTCCCCCAGCTCTCTCTGTGCTCTGCCCCCTAAATATTCCTACAGGTCGCACAAGATCTGCCAGCAACCCTCTTATGGTTAAACTGCCAAAATCTAGGCTCTCTGCTCACCTTCACTCTTTCATTCCTCTTTTCTCCCGCCTCTGGAACAAACTCCCTTCAATCCCACTCCTCCCTCCAGGTCTTCAAAACAGCTGTTCACCACCATCTCTTATCTTCCCCCATCCAAAACCTTGATCTTTTCTACCCCCGCTAATTCACCCCAGATACACTTTCCTGGAAGTCCTTACAGTGTCCATGTGTTTTACACCTCTCCAACCTTCCCCCAAGCCCTCTCCCTCCCACAGTTCTCCCAATGTCCCTGCTCTCAAATGTTGATTTTGTGTCCTTCCACCTCTCTCCCCATCTTGTCTACCGCTCCCTTTATTTTGTGTTTTATGTGTCGGTTTGACTTTTTGCGCGATTAATGTTGGCTCTTTCACGAGCCTCGATCTTGTATACAAAAAGAAAAAGGAAAAAGAAAAGGCTTGTATTCCATTCACTCTATTGTTCTCTTATTGCTACTTTCGCCACCAAAGTGGGATGGAGGTTATGTTTTCACCCCTGTCTGTTTGTCTGTTCGTTTGTGAACAAAATATCTCAAAACGTTGTGGACGGATTGGGACGAAATTTGGCAGAGATGTCACGTATGTCAGCAGGACGAAATGATTATATTTTGGTGAAGATCCGGATTCGGATCCGGATACTAGAATGTTGCTTCACGTGACTCACGATCTTCACGTGATCAAAGTGATTCTTCACGATAGGGAGAGAGGGCCAAAAACGTTACATAGAAGGATATCTCAAAAAGTTATGGATGGATTTGGACGAACCTTGGTGGACAGGTTGGATGTCTGACAATAACAAATAGATTCGACTTTGGTGAAGATCTGAATATGGATTCGGATATGAGAAATATTTGATTTTTTAAGTGAATCTTCACCATTGGGAGATTGGGCCAAAAACGATACATGGCATGATATCTCAAAAAGTTATGGATGGATTTAGACGAAACTTGGTGGACAGGTTGTGTGTGTGACAAGGAAAAGTCGATTCAATTTTGGCGAAGATCTGGATCCGGATCCAGCTCGTATAATTTTTTGGGTGATTCTTCACTTTTGAGTGATATGGCCAAAAATGATATATAGCAGGATATGTCAAAAAGTTGTGGATGGATTTGGGCGAACCTTGGTGGACCGGTTGTGTGTGTGAAAAGGACTAATCGTTTCGATGTTGGTGTCGATCTGAATATGGATTCGGCGACAAGAGTTATTTAATTTTTAAGTGATTCTTCACCATTGAGAGATCAGGTGAAAAGCGACATATAACATGATATTTTAAAAAGTTATGGACGAGTTATGACTAAACTTGGTGGACGAGTTGGTTCGGTGACAAGAACAAGCCGATTCGATTTTGGTTCAGGTCCGAATCCAGACCCGACCTATCAGTGGGATACAAAACATAAACTGTTCACCAGGCGGAGGTTTGCGCTTTACCGAGTGTCGTTCTAGTTCTTACTGTCACGATTTGATCTCTGCCTCTCCGGTTTTGCCTGAGCCCAGCTTGTCCCTTTCTTAATGTATCGTTAACAACCTTTTACATTCCGTTCAACATTATCTTACAAAGGACTTTGTGGGCAATGCGCACAGTCAGGTCACTCCTATCCAGTCCCCACATCCCGTTATGTCCCCCGTCTTTGGTAGTTTGATTTTTGAGACCACATATCCTTTCCTCAGGAATTTTTTCTTGTTTCCATATCTCATTTATTAAACTATGTAGGGTATATATGTCGATACGTCTACACTACATTTGTACAGCTCTGCATTTATGTTATCCTCCCCTGGTAACTTCAGGTTCTTCAGACTTTTGATCGCACCTCGTACTTCAGAGTGTTTGATTAGTCAAACTTTGATTGGTTATAAACTGTTGTCATGAAAAACAAGGTGACGTGAATCTACCTGAAAACTATCGTGGGATCAGCTTAACACTATTGGCTGCTAAAATTTCTGATGGGATGATCTTGACTAGAATCAGGATACATGTGGACTCAATACAGAGGAAAAAACAAAATGGTTTCTGTCCAGGGATATCAACAGTTTCTCAGATTCCCTCACCGAGAAGGTTCATCGAAGGCATTAAAATGAAAAACTTATCAGCAGTGATAACGTTTGTGAATTTTAAGAAAGCGTTGGATTCCATTAATAGGAAGAAGATGTTATTCATTTCAACAGATAAAATGGTAAAAGTAGTGGAAATAACTTAAAACGAGACTGAAGCTCAGGTAATTACACTCGATTGCGAGACAGAATTCTTCCATATCTTCAACCGAGTTCACCAAGATGACACGTTAGCACCATTTTGATGCGTCATAGTCCTCAACTACGTCATGAGAACAGCAGGAAGTGAACATGAACATCTGCGATTCATGCTAACAGAATAAAGAAGCAGAAGACTTCCTTCGGTTAACATAAGCAATCTTGAATTTGGTTATGAGGTGTGGTGAGAATGTGGTGGTCTGTGATATTTGTGGTGGTATAAAATGATTATAGTACCCAGGTGTGAATGTGCAGCTTAAGGGATTGAGTGCTGTGCTGTTCTGAACTATTACCTGAGTTGCTTGCTCCAGCAGCTGTTGCTCCAACTCCCCACACCTGTTCTTGTACTGAAGCACCTGAGTATTGCAAAGCTGGTTTACCCACAGGCTCAGTAGCTCACAAATAGTACCATTCAGGTAGGAAACTAGCATGCCCAGCCTCCATGAATCGGGGCTCAAATCCAAAAGATCGTTATATATACAGTCACATGAAAAAAGTAAGTACACCCCATGTAAAGTTTTGACCTTTTCAACATATTTCAACATACAGCTATTTGATCTTCATTTCAACAATATTGATAGATAAGGGTGATATAATATAACAACTATCATGAAACATTTACATTTTGTAGTCCATTGTATAATTTAAATAAACATAAATGCAAATTTCGCATGTGGAAAAAGTAAGTACATCCCATTAAATGTTTTTAAAATCTTTTTAACATATGTGGACATATCAATATTTCATCTTCATTTAAACAGTATATACAGATAAAGGTGATCTAATTGAACAAAAAACAATGTAAAATTGACTTTGCAATAATTTATTCAACAAAAAATTGTTGCACAGCATGCACAGCTCGTTTCAAATCACCACAAATCTCGATGGGCCCGGGCTTTGACTTTGCCATTCCAGAACCCTCCATTTCTTTCTTTTCAGCCATTCCTTGGTGGATTTACTGGTATGTTTAGGGTCATTGTCATGTTGCAAGGTCCACCTTCGGTTGAGCTTCAACTTCTGACAGATGGCCTCACATTATCCTCTGGTACAATGAAGAATTCATAGTGAATTATATGATGGTGAGCTGCCCAGGCCCTGATGCAGCAAAGCTGCCCCAAACCATAATATTTCCACCACCGTGCTTTACAGTTGGTATCAGGTTCTTGTAGTCAAATGCTGTCTTTGGTTTTCGCCAAACATGTCTTCTGGTACTGTGGCCAAATAGCTCTGCCTTTGACTCATCTGTCCAGAGCACATTGTTCCAGAAGTGCTGATCTTTGCCTCGGTGTTCATTGGCAAACTTTAGTCTTTCCCTGATGTTCTTTCTGGACAGCAAAGGTTTCCTCCTGGCACACCTCCCATGTAGATCAAATTTGTGCAGCCTCTTTCTAATGGTAGACTCGTGCACTTTGACATCAACAGTGGCAAGAGCTACCTGTAGGTCCCGTGATGATATTCTGGGGTTCTTAGAGACTTCTTTCAGCATCTTGCGGTCTGCTCTCGGGCTGAACTTGCTGGGGCGGCCTGGCCTGAACAAGTTGGCAGTTGTTTGGAATCTTCTCCACTTGTAGATGATCTTCCAGACAGTCGAATGATTGATTTCAAATTGTTTGGAGATCTTTTTAAATCCCTTCCCAGACTCATAGGCATCTATAACCTTCTTTCTGAAGGCCTCAGAGAGCTCTTTTGATCGAGGCATGGTGACGCCGCACACTTCAACAACAAAGAGCAAACCAAACTAAATGTCTGAGGTTTAAATAAGACAGGTTCCTCCAAGATCCTCTCTCACGATGTTCTAATCATTTGCACCTGAGCTGGTGCACCTGATTCTAATTTAAGGTATTTGAAGTAGTGATAAATGTAGGGGTGTACTTACTTTTTCCACATGCGAAATTTGCATTTATGTTTATTGAAATTATACAATGGACTACAAAATGTAAATATTTCATGATATTTGTTATATTATATCACCTTTATCTATCAATATTGTTGAAATGAAGATCAAATAGCTGTATGTTGAAATATGTTGAAAAGGTCAAAACTTTACATGGGGTGCACTTACTTATTCACGTGACTATATATATATATATATAGTCACGATATATATATATAGTCAAGGAATATATATATATATATATAAATATATAAATATATATATATATATATATATATATATATATATATATATATATATATATATATATACATACATACATACATACATACATACATACACACAATACATTCCCCAATATTGATCGCATATACAGTTTCATATAAAAACGTTTTAAAATGTGCTTGTAATTGTTTTTTCTTGGTATTTGACATTTTGATCCCACCCAGGGCCCACGTGAGGGTGGGGGAGGCGGAGAGGGGGGCAGAACCAAACAGATCCTGCTCTCATACCTTCTTGTCATGTGTTGATCATAACTACCATCTTTGGTGAATCTCTGCACAACCGTTTAGGAGATAGTGCGACGGACGAACAGACAGGAGCCCGTTAGAATTTTTTTTTAAAGTGTGGGTATAACAACCACTTATGTTTCATTCATCTCAAGGTACGACACATTTTATACCCGCATCTCATGGTTCTGAAAGTCCTAATGAACTTCGCACAAACTCTAATAAACCACGCTCTAATCTCTTCAACCACCCTTGATCATAATGAACTGCCCTCAAACATCAAAAACCACCTCAAACCTCTTCAACTGCCCTCAGTAGTGGAGGAATGTTGGTTCTGGGACCAACCAAAATGTAACATTGACGTGAATGGGGAAAAAGGGAAAAACTAGTTGACTGACACCACAAAGTCACCCAAACCCACCCTCCCCCCCAAAAAAAATCCCCCCTATTTCTCCCACTTTCAACTAAGCCTATAAACAAATATTTAATTCTCAATCGACAAATGCTACCTGGAGGGTCTGCCTTAGGGCCAAAAACATTCATAGGAGGATATCTCAAAAAGCTGTGGACGGATTTGGACGAAACATGTTGGACAGGTTGTGTGTGTGACAAGGAAGAATCGATTCAATTTTGGTGAAGATCCGGATCCGGCTAGTAGAATTTCTTCATTGATTCTTCACCATTGAGTGATATGGCCAACCAGGCGGAGGTATACTCTCTACTGAGTGCCGTTCTAGTATTACTGATTAAATTGTCAGGGGATCGCACTTTTCCATCATTTTATGTATAAACATATTGAATCAAAAGTTTCATCTTTTTACTGCCACTGAGTTTAAGTCTTGACTTCGCCTCAAACTGAGAGTTTAAACTTCATCAACATCTTAACTAATTTGGCATCAATCTTATTCTCTACAATGCTCCTTATCAATTTATCCTTCTACTTGTGTGGGGTTGTTTATTACTGATGTGATGACAAACATGGTCTTCCACATTATTCACACCATACTAACATTTTTACATTAAATTCATATAGAGAGCCAATGAATATTTACCTCTGCCACCAAAGTTGGATGGAGGTTATGTTTTCACCCCTGCCTGTCTGTGTGTTTGTTTGTGAACAAAATAACTCAAAAAGTTGTGGACGGATTCAGCCGAAATTTGGCAGAGATGTAGTGTATGTGACAAGGACGAAATGATTAGATTTTGGTGAAGATCCGGATTCGGCTACTAGAATTTTAAAGTGATTCTTCACCATTGGGAGATATACAGGGTGTCTCAAAATACGTGGAACCCATGGCACTGCTAATAATTCTGCCAATATTAATGTTCTTGTTCTTTTTTTTTCAGATTTGAAGAGAGGAGACCATAACAACTAATAATTATCAATCAAAGTTGATAGAAAGAAAATTCTACCGACTCCTCTCTGGCCTTGCCCCCCCAGCTCTCTCTGGGCTCTGTCCCGCAAATATTCCTACAGGTCGCACAAGATCTGCCTGCAACCCTCTTATGGTTAAACTGCCAAAATCAAGACTCTCTGCTCACCTTCGCTCCTTCATTCCTCTTTTCTCCCGCCTCTGGAACAAACTCCCTCACTCTCTTCAATCCCACTCCACCCTCCAGGTCTTTAAAACAGCTGTTCACCACCATCTCTTATCTTCCCCCATCCAAAACCTTGATCTTTTCTATCCCCGATAATTTCACCCCAATTCCACTTTTTGAAATACCAACTTCTGACCTGGAAGTCCTTGGTGTCCTTGTGTTTTATACTTCTCCCACCCCCCACCCCCCCCACCCCTTCCCACGCCTCCTCCCCCCGAGCCCTCTCCCTCCCACACATCTCCCTGCTCTCAAATGTTGTGTGCTCTCAAGTGTTTGTGTGCTTCCCATTCTCTTGTCTTCCGCTCCCTCTTTTTATATATTTTGTTTGTCTGGTTGATTTGTTTGTGAAGTAAATGTCAGCCCTTTCACGAGCCTCAATTCAGTATACAAATAAATTTAAAAAAAGAAAAAAAAAAGTGCCTTGGACAAAGGAGGAAAAAATATTTTGCGTCACTACTTATTTGGAGACGAAATCATTCAAACTCCTCCACAAATTTTGCAGGAAGTTCAACTTCAACAACTATCCCCAGAAAAACCAAATTTATCGTTGGGCACACAAATTTCAAGCCACTGGATCAGTAAACAACCTCAACAAGAAGGCAGAAAGGCAGAAAAAAGAAGTTTTCTGCCTCAAGAAGGCAGAAACACCCAGTTCTGGCAGGAAGCTGACTGCAAAATCTCCTGACAATGTGAATGCGGTGAGACATTCTGTGGGAAGGAGCCCGAAAAAGTCCATCCGAAGACGTAGCCAAGAGCTGGGTCTTTCACGTGCGTCAGTGCAAAGAATCTTGATCAAGGATCTTCAGCTGTACCCATACAAGATCCAGATCAAGCATAAACTCACACCAGCTGACATGGCAAAACGTGTTGTGATGTGCCGGTGGTTCGAGAACAAGATCGAAGAGGATCCTGACTTTCTTGATGATGTTTGGTTCAGCGACGAAGCACACTTCTTGCTCTGTGGGCATGTCAATAGCAAGAACAATGTGTTCTGGGGCACACAAGCCCCAGACGAGGTGCTTCAGAGGCCCTTGCACTCTGTGAAATGCACGGCCTGGGTGGCCATCTCAAAACATGGCATAATCGGACCGTTTTGGTTTGAAGACGCAGACGAGGAGGCAGTCACTGTCACAAAGGAGCGTTACATTGTGGTGCTCAACAAGTTCTGGAGGGGACTTGGGAGACGTCGTGGTGTGAATCGGGATGTGCAATGGTTCCAACAAGATGGGGCAACTCCACATACAGCCAACATCACGATGGAGTGGCTGGACCACCGATTCCCTGATCGGTTGATCAGCAGGCGCCGCAAACCCGAGTGGTCTCCGCATTCACCCGATCTGAACCCTCTAGATTTTTATCTCTGGGGGTTCTTGAAGGACCACGTGTATGAGAATCGTCCTCAATCCATTTCTGAACTGAAAGTGGCCATCACCCAGAAGATTCGTGCCATCAGGAAGGAAGAGTGTGTCAGGGTGATTGACAACTTCGCTCGTCGGCTTCAAGTGTGTCTAAGGCGCAAAGGCGGTCATTTGGAACATGTGCTCTAATAAATGTATCCTTTGAGCTAGAGACCTCAAATCTTCAGTTTTTTAATTGTTATCATATCAGCTTCCAGGAAATGTAATCTTTTTTGGAGTTTCTTGTCTGAGTAATAAATTATTATCATGTTAATGGGTTCCATCTATTTTGAGACACCCTGTATAATGAAGGGAGCGGGAGACAGTATGGGGGCGGGAGACAGTATGGGGAGAGAGAGGGAAGCACACAAGTACAACAATAGAGAACAGGGACATCGGGAGATCTGTGGGAGGGAGAGGGCTTGGGGGGAGGAGGCATGGGAAAGGGGGGGGGGGAGGTGGGAGAGGTATATAACACATGGACACTGCTAGGACTTCCAGGAAAGAAGTCGGTATTTCAAAAGAGTGGATCTGGGGTGAATTAACGGGAGTAGAAAAGATCAGGGTTTTGGATGGGGGAAGATAAGAGATGGTGGTGAACAGCTGTTTTAAAGATCTGGAGAGAGGAGTGGGATTAAAGAGAGTGAGGGAGTTTGTTTCAGAGGCGGGAGAAAAGAGGAATAAAAGAGTGAAGGTGAGCAGAAAGACTTGATTTTGGCAGTTTAACCATAAGAGGGTTGCTGGCAGGTCTTGTGCGACCTGTCGGAATATTTGGGGGACAGAGCATAGATAGAGGCGGGGGAGCAAGGCCGGAGAGGAGTCTGTAGAAGACAAAAAGACCACCAACCTGCCTGCGGTGAGTGAGTGAAAGGCCCTCAGAGTTAGCTTCATTGCGGGAGATTCCAATGATTCTGAAAGCTTTGTTTTCAACCGCGTGAAGCCGAGCTAGGTGTGAGGCAGGACCACCAGCCCAGAGGGGAGAACAGTATTCCATTGAGCTGCGGATGAAAGCCTTGTGTGTGGTGAGGAGCTCAGGTGTGCCAAGGAAGGACTTCGCACGACGGAGGATGCCTAATCAGCGACTGGCTTTGGAGGCCAGCTTGGAAAAGTGGTATTCCTAGGAAAGATCATGGCAAATAGTGAGAAACAAAAGCTTGAGTGACAGAACTTCTTGAAGAGGATTGTTGAGAAGTAGATGGGAGGGTTGTCCAGTCGGTCTTTTCGGAGAGACATAGTGAGAGTGTGAGATTTGTCAGGATTGAAAGACAAGTTCCACTTGTTTGACCAGTCTGTGATTTTGTCCAGGTCTGCAAAGAGTGAGGAGGCTGCATACTGCCGATCTGAGGGATGAGGAATGGAGCGGCAGAGAGTGGGGTCATCAGCAAAGAGATAGAAAGGATTTTCCAGAGAGTCGGAGAGATCATTGATGAAGACCAGGAAAAGCACAGGGCCCAGAACACTGCCTTGGGGAACTCCAGCCTGAACAGGAAGGGGAGATGAGAGAAAACCATTCAGGGCCACACGTTGACTACACGTTGACACATTCACTTCGATGTTAAATTTTGGTTGGTCCCAGAACCAACATTCCTCTAGTACTGCCCTCAACCCTCTGCATCCACCTGTGAACCTCATAAACTGCACTCAAACCTCGTAAACCGCCAAACCTTGTAAACCACCCTCAAACCCCGTAAATCACCGTCAAACCTCGTAAACTGCCCTCAAACCACATGAACCGTCTTCAAACCACATAAACTGCCTCAAACCTCCTGAACTATCCTTAACCATAATGAACCAACCCTAAGCTAAGTGAAATCTTCCCCCGATGACCTAAGTGTTGTGTTACCTTTGCTTGAAGCCGTACCACCAGCTGTGCCTGACGCTGCTGCCCCTCCTGGAAAGCATGCAGCTTTCGCCGGTACCCCGCCTGATCCACATCAAGACGTTTCCTGAGAGCCAAATTCTGCTGCGTCAGGCTGTGGAAGGCCACATCCATCTTTGCATTTTCATTGCCGCATTCTCCATAGCCCGGGCGCAGGGCCTGCTCTAGCTGTTAGGCACAAGCAGACGCCGTTACGTAAACCAAAAAACGAGTCAGGAAACGAAAAGCACAGCGTACGGACAACGGCTTGTAATCGCTAACCCTCTCGCTGATAGCATTGTACTTGATGGCGAGCTCATCTCGTTCCGCGCAATGCTGTGTCACCTCATCTTCCAACCTTGACACTTCCTCCTGCAGCAAGCGGTTCTCTTCCCGCTCGGTGAGCAGGGATGACATGACTACTGCTTCTGCCAAAAACAACATTCACTTACAATTTAGATGACAAATAACCACAATGTTGTGCAAGATCGTAAAACATAACTGCAACCACAAATGCACACATTATCACCACCACAATGTTTCCTATACCATAACATTTATTATATACCTGAGGATCAAAATCACTTAACGTTTTGTATCCCACTGATAGGCCGGATCTGGATTTGGACCTGAACCAAAATCGAATCTGCTCGTTCTTTTCACCGAACCAACTCGTCCACCAAGTTTCGTCCGAATGCGTCCATAACCTTTTGAGATCTCGTGCTAAACATCGTTTTAGCCCGATCTCTAAATGGTGAAAAATAACTCAAAAAAACTTCTGGTATCCGGATTCCGATCTTCAGCAAAATCAAATCAGTTTGTCCTTGTCACACGCACAACCTGTCCACCAAGTTTCGTCCGAATCCGTCCATAACCTTTTGAGATCTGCTCACAGACAGAGAAGGCTGAAAACACAACCCCTGTCCACGTTCGGTGGCGGAGGTAACTAGTCTGGGATGAGGAGGCAAATGTGGGAAACCGACACGTCGCAGACAGACATCCTTAAAACCATATTAACGGATTTGTTTATGGGAACATGACGTCATGAGTACATGGGATTACCAGGTGACTGCTCTGCCAGGTTATTGGTGACAATTTGTCGAATGCGGGCAGGAACCGGACTCAGGCCGTCTCCACGACTCGAGCAAAGCAGAGTGTCCTCCAAACGCTGGACAAAGACAAGTGGACAAACACCTTGATGGACAGAATGATGTATTAAACAAGAACTGAACAAAAACTTGTACTTTGGATATTTTCAACAGCGTAAGGAAATAAAAAATGTAACCATGTGTATATAGATATATAGTGTATATGGTTCGAGTAGTTTGGAATATCTATCGTTTCAAGGAAGAAAGGCACATCCAATCAATCGACAATACTCGTACTCCGACATACTTTCAATAATTGTTATTCCGAAAGACCACGAGATGAGAGTGATTAAGGATCTTCCTGTGGAACCGTGTGGGTAACGGCACGAACATAATAACGCGCATGGGACAAAACCAGCAATGGCACCAATACATGAGTAAGTGTGCGCACACTTCATTAACATAATAATCACAGTCAATTAAGCGGAGTGGAGCGCGACATCATTTGCAATTTGATCACAGAACCTCCCTCGCCTTGCAGGAAATCAAACCCGTTCGCCCTTGCTCCGCGCAACAAGCCGTGCCCCCATTGGCTGACGCGTTGCGATGCTCCAAGTAAGCACGACGTACAATGGCTATGCATCGCTAGACTGCGCAACAACCGTTGTGCCTATTGGCTGGATGTTTCGTTATATTGAACGACGACGCGACACCAAATCTGTTGCTATGGAAACGTATCAGTGTTCATGTTCGTGTTCGTGTTCGTGTTGGTATCAGTGTTGGTATTGCTATTGGTATCTGTATATGTGTTGGTATTGATATGTGTTGGTATGAGTGTTGGTATTGGTATTTATATGTGTTGGTATGAGTGTTGGTATTGGTATTTATATGTGTTGGTATGAGTGTTGGTATTGGTATTGGTATTGGTGTTGGTATTGGTAGTGGTATGAGTGTTGGTATTGATATGTGTTGGTATGAGTGTTGGTATTGGTACTGATATGTGTTGGTATGAGTGTTGGTATTGGTATTGGTAGTGGTATGAGTGTTGGTATTGGTATTTGTGTTTGTATGAGTGTTGGTATTGATATGTGTTGGTATGAGTGTTTGGTATTGGTACTGATATGTGTTGGTATGAGTGTTGGTATTGGTATTGGTATGAGTGTTGGTATTGGTATTGATATGTGTTGGTATGAGTGTTGGTATTGGTATGAGTGTTGGTATTGGTATTTGTGTTTGTATGAGTGTTGGTATTGGTATTGGTGTTGGTATGAGTGTTGGTATTGATCTGTGTTGGTATGAGTGTTGGTATTGGTACTGATATGTGTTGGTATGAGTGTTGGTATTGGTATGAGTGTTGGTATTGGTATTGATATGTGTTGGTATGAGTGTTGGTATTGGTATGTCTTGGTATGAGTGTTAGTATTGGTGTTGGTATTTGTATTAGTATGAGTGTTGGTGTTGGTATTTGTGTTTGTATGAGTGTTGGTATTGGTATTGGTATGAGTGTTGGTATTGGTGTTGGTGTTGGTGTTGGTAGTGATATGTGTTGGTATGAGTGTTGGTATGAGTGTTGGTATGAGTGTTGGTATTTGTGTTTGTATGAGTGTTGGTATTGGTGTTGGTGTTGGTATGAGTGTTGGTATTGATATGTCTTGGTATGAGTGTTAGTGTTGGTGTTGGTATTTGTGTTTGTATGAGTGTTGGTATTGGTATTGGTATTGGTATGAGTGTTGGTATTGGTGTTGGTGTTGGTAGTGATATGTGTTGGTATGAGTGTTGGTATTGGTATTGATATGTTTTGGTATGAGTGTGGGTGTTGGTATTGGTATTTGTGTTGGTGTTGGTGTTGGCGTTGGCGTTGGTATTGGTATTGGTAGTGGTATGAGTGTTGGTATTGGTATTTGTGTTTGTATGAGTGTTGGTATTGATATGTGTTGGTATGAGTGTTGGTATTGGTACTGATATGTGTTGGTATTGGTATTGGTATTGGTATTGGTAGTGGTATGAGTGTTGGTATTGGTATTTGTGTTTGTATGAGTGTTGGTATTGATATGTGTTGGTATGAGTGTTTGGTATTGGTACTGATATGTGTTGGTATGAGTGTTGGTATTGGTATTGGTATGAGTGTTGGTATTGGTATTGATATGTGTTGGTATGAGTGTTGGTATTGGTATGAGTGTTGGTATTGGTATTTGTGTTTGTATGAGTGTTGGTATTGGTATTGGTGTTGGTATGAGTTTTGGTATTGATCTGTGTTGGTATGAGTGTTGGTATTGGTACTGATATGTGTTGGTATGAGTGTTGGTATTGGTGTTGGTATTGGTATTGGTATGAGTGTTGGTATTGGTATTGATATGTGTTGGTATGAGTGTTGGTATTGGAATGAGTGTTGGTATTGGTATTTGTGTTTGTATGAGTGTTGGTATTGGTATTGGTGTTGGTATGAGTGTTGGTATTGATATGTGTCTGTTTGAGTGTTGGTATTGATATGTCTTGGTATGAGTGTTAGTATTGGTGTTGGTATTTGTATTAGTATGAGTGTTGGTGTTGGTATTTGTGTTTGAATGAGTGTTGGTATTGGTATGAGTGTTGTTATTGGTGTTGGTGTTGGTAGTGATATGTGTTGGTATGAGTGTTGGTATTTGTGTTTGTATGAGTGTTGGTATTGATATGTGTCTGTATGAGTGTTGGTATTGATATGTCTTGGTATGAGTGTTGGTGTTGGTATTTGTATTTGTGTTTGTATGAGTGTTGGTATTGGTATTGGTATGAGTGTTGGTATTGGTGTTGGTGTTGGTAGTGATATGTGTTGGTATGAGTGTTGGTATTGGTATTGATATGTGTTGGTATGAGTGTTGGTATTGGTATGAGTGTTGGTATTGGTATTTGTGTTTGTATGAGTGTTGGTATTGGTATTGGTGTTGGTATGAGTTTTGGTATTGATCTGTGTTGGTATGAGTGTTGGTATTGGTACTGATATGTGTTGGTATGAGTGTTGGTATTGGTGTTGGTATTGGTATTGGTATGAGTGTTGGTATTGGTATTGATATGTGTTGGTATGAGTGTTGGTATTGGAATGAGTGTTGGTATTGGTATTTGTGTTTGTATGAGTGTTGGTATTGGTATTGGTGTTGGTATGAGTGTTGGTATTGATATGTGTCTGTTTGAGTGTTGGTATTGATATGTCTTGGTATGAGTGTTAGTATTGGTGTTGGTATTTGTATTAGTATGAGTGTTGGTGTTGGTATTTGTGTTTGAATGAGTGTTGGTATTGGTATGAGTGTTGTTATTGGTGTTGGTGTTGGTAGTGATATGTGTTGGTATGAGTGTTGGTATTTGTGTTTGTATGAGTGTTGGTATTGATATGTGTCTGTATGAGTGTTGGTATTGATATGTCTTGGTATGAGTGTTGGTGTTGGTATTTGTATTTGTGTTTGTATGAGTGTTGGTATTGGTATTGGTATGAGTGTTGGTATTGGTGTTGGTGTTGGTAGTGATATGTGTTGGTATGAGTGTTGGTATTGGTATTGATATGTTTTGGTATGAGTGTTGGTATTGATATTGGTGTGGGTGTTGGTATTGGTATTTGTGTTGGTATTGGTATTGGTATGAGTGTTGGTATGAGTGTTGGTATGAGTGTTGGTATGAGTGTTGGTATGAGTGTTGGTATGAGTGTTGGTATGAGTGTTGGTATGAGTGTTGGTATGAGTGTTGGTATGAGTGTTGGTATGAGTGTTGGTATGAGTGTTGGTATGAGTGTTGGTATGAGTGTTGGTTTTGATATGATTGTTTTATTTTATGTATTGATCTAGTACCCTGTATCTGGCAAATAAAATACATTTACCTCTTCATGTATCAGTATGAATCAAATTGGTGCCCCTTTATATGAACTTTTCTCGAGCGTTACTTGGTTCCTCCTAAGAACACAAGGGTAGTCCAGCATGCATACGAGATTTTTTGAATGCCCCTTATTTTGTATTGTTTGGCATTTTTGACAAGCTATGGAATGTCCCTTCTTTTCTATAGTTTACCACATGCTACATACCATATAAAGGGGTCTTTTCTGTGCCCCTGGCGTGGGGGAGGGGAAGGAGGGGGGGAGGGGAGGGAGGTGGGGAGAGTGGGTCAAAAAAAAACCCCGCATGGCCTACAATGAGCGCAGAATTTGATACGGTCAATACACCTTCGTTAGGCATCAGATATGAAGCTTGTAGGCAGGTTTCATCAAAATCGTGTGTGTAGTTTCGAGGAAGAGGGCAAATACCTATTTTGGGGAGTCAAACACCCCCAACCCGCCCCGGAAGACCCCTTTATTGAGTGCAGAGTTTGATGCGGCCAATACACCTTCGTTAGTCATCGGATATGAAGCTTGTGGCTTTACCTTAGAAGATGATAGAGATTACCTTAGAAGAGATATAGAACTGTGTATGAATAGCGTCGACCACGTGTGAGTATACATGAGAGCCAATGTCAATGTAAAGGAAGTAGGGATTTCTTAGATTAAGGATTGTGCTTGAATGTGAAAGATACAAGGGTCGTGCTTGTGATAACATATAGAGGGATTAAAGTTAAGGAAACGAGTGTAAAACGTCATTTAAACTTCCCTCGAGCGTGCCACGTGACATCTCTGTTGAACATTGTTCACACCAGTCACCAGCCAAAAAATCGAGGCAGGAAGCCGTGGCATTCTGATAGGCAGAAGGAGAGAGGGGCGGAGCTATAATCATCCCCTGGACGGAGGTGGAGCTCAACGCCTGGAGGAGTGGCAAGCGTTATCAAGGGAGACGAGGGAGGAGCAAAGAACAGTCAGTCAGTTCTGTGAGGAGAATTAGGCGGGAAGGAGTGGACAGAGGCGCTTTGAGGCTCTGAGGAGAATGAGAGAGGCGAATTGAGGGGAACGGTGGTGTTCATAGAGTTCCTGAAGAGAACTGAGGGAGTTCTGGGCAGGATTGAAGGAGATTTAAGGATTAAGGAGGTCGTCCTGCCTTCCTGCTTTGGCCCTGGTGGTGTCTTCATCCACTCCGATAGCCTGTGATCGTTTTGCCCGAATCCTCATCACCGTTTTGTGTTCCAGCTGTCACCTCACCTCGCCCATCGTCCTCGCACCTCCTCAACATCAGCTCCGTGCCCATGTTTCCGCTCCCCCGAAGGTATTTCCGAAGGTATTTCCATTCCGCTGCGACACCAAGAGATAAGTCGCCCAGTTTTGTGTCCCTCACCTCGTCTGTGCTTGAGTTGAGAGTTGTGACTGAGAGGAACGCGCCTTATTTTTTAATGGGATTTATTTTACCTCATTTGTTTACCACTGTCATGTATGATGATGCAAATATTGCCCGTTTTATCCCGACACCATGACCGCGGGTTTATTTCCGTTTCCGGGAGTTACGGCTCAGCTCAGACGGCGTTGGGGTGAATCTGCAGAGTCAATAAACGTGCAACAATCGATCGTAGTCTGTCGAGATACCTTACATGGCGACGAGGATAAACATCTCGACCATGACTTCTTTCCGCCATATCGATGAATTTGACCCTGATGAGGGAGATTTTGACACGTATTCTGAGCGGTTGTCTTTTCTTTTTTTTTCTTTTTTTTGTATACAAGATCGAGGCTCATGAAAGAGCTAACATTAATCACACAAAAAGTCAAACCGACACATAAAACACAAAATAAGGGGAGCGGTAGACAAGATGGGGAGAGAGGTGGAACGACACAAACACAACATTTGAGAGCAGGGACATCGAGAGAACTGTCGGAGGGAGAGGGCTTGGGGGGAGGTGGGAGAGGTGTAAAACACATGGACACTGTAAGGACTTCCAGGAAAAAAGTTGGAATGTCAAAAAAGGTGAATTAGCGGGGGTAGAAAAGATCAAGGTTTTGGATGGGGGAAGATAAGAGATGGTGGTGAACAGCTGTTTTAAAGACCAGCTGTTTAAAAGTCTTTTTACTTCGAGGCGAACGGCATCGCGACCGAAGCCCGGATGAAGGCCGTCTTCCTGTCCATTTGCGGGGGAGAGACGTTCACACTCGTTAAAAACCCGATTCGTTCTTGGACAATCCAGGAGCTCACGTATGCAGAGCTCAAGGCCGCTTTGAAGGAACATTGTAATCCGTCTCCTTCAGTCATCCTGTGTCGGTTAAATTTTTACATGTGCAGACAGCAGCAAGGTCAGTCGATTGCAGACTTCATTGCACACCTCAAAAAACTGTGACATCTGTGTGAGTTTGGGGACACGATTGAAGACATGCTTCGTGATTTGCTAGTGGTTGGCATGTCCGATGACCACACTCGTAGACGCCTGCTTGCTGAGAGAAGACTGACGTTCCAAAATGCCAGAGACACCGCCATTTCCATGGAAAGTGCAACGCCACAAGCATCGGTGCCACTCGCTCGTCTGGTACCAGCCCTGCTCTGAATCGGTTGGATCATGTTCAGCCAAAACGTTGGAACAAGTCTCCTCGTCAGAAGCCAGTGCAGTCTCAAACCCACAACAAATGTTTTCGGTGCAACGGAAAGCACCCTCCGGAGACGTGTCGGTTTAAAGATGCGACCTGCCATTTTTGTTCGAAAACTGGCCATATTGCTCCAGCTTGCATCACTCGCAAATCGGGAAAAGAGAAAGCTGCTGACAAGAAGATTCATCAGGTTATCAGTTCGGAGGAACCTGAGCTTGACCAGGTGAGCTCTGTTTCCGACGACTCAGAATCGTATGACCTGTTTCATATTGATTCTCGCCATAAGCAGGACCCTTTTCTTGCCACTATTGTCGTCAACAATCGACCATTGCAAATGGAGGTCGACACTGGTGCAGCTGTCTTGCTCATCAGCCATGCTGTTTTCACAAACCTGTGGAGTGATGCTGACCGACCCCACCTGGAACCTACAACCTATGGACTCTCCACCTATACAGGTGAGAAGATTGTTCCCTGCGGTACATGTGACGTCACGGTGGGCTACGACAACCGCGAGTTTCA
The DNA here is from genome assembly GCF_964187855.1 of Myxine glutinosa. Classification (NCBI taxonomy): domain Eukaryota; kingdom Metazoa; phylum Chordata; class Myxini; order Myxiniformes; family Myxinidae; genus Myxine; species Myxine glutinosa. The sequence continues at coordinate 120,212,358 of NC_136262.1, forward strand.
CCTACCCCTGATCGTCATTCCTGGAAAGGGCCCTTCCTTACTCGGCAGGAACTGGTTGAGCATAATTCAACTGAAGTGGAAAAGCATTCATCAACTCCGGGCAGCCAACGTTTCTGCTACCGCAGCATACACACTCAAAAATGTGCTGGATACGTACCTGGATGTCTTCAAGGATGAGCTTGGAACCTTGAAATGACATACGGCTAAACTCGGTGTTGACCGGGATGCCAATCCTATATTTTGCAGAGTTCGCCCAGTCCCTTTCGCCCTGCGGGAGCGGATTGACAAGGAACTGGATCATCTTGAAAATCTGGGGATCATCGAGCAAATTCAGTACACCGAATGGGCGGCGCCTATCATTCCGGTCATAAAATCAGACCAGTCCATCCGCATATGTGGAGATTATAAAATGACCGTGAACAAGACAGTGTTCTTCATTGGATAAATATCCAATCCTGAGGATCGAAGACCGCTATACTCGTCTCACGGGAGGCAAGACTTTTACTAAACTCGATCTCAAATCCACCTATCTACAGCGCCGCTTGGACGAGAATTCGAAACAGTATCTTACCATCAACACACATCGTGGGTTGTACAGGTACCACTTACTCAGTTTTGGTGTAAAATCTGCACCTGGCATTTATCAACGTGTCATGGACAGTTTGTTTGCCGCCGAACGCAACGTCGTTTTTTTACCAGGACGATGTTCTGGTTACTGGTCGTACGGATGCTGAATGTCTACAAAACCTGGATAGAGTTCTGAAGAAGATTTTGGACTCCGGCCTACGTTTGCGTCGAGAGAAGTGCAAGTTTATGGTGCCATCGGCCACGTACCTGGGTCATACGATTGATGCCGAGGGTCTACACCCGACAGATGAGAAAGTCGGAGCTATCAAGGATGCTCCTGCTCCACGAGACGTAACCGAATTGAAGTCGTACCTCGGTTTGCTTCAGTTCTATGGTTGTTACATCCCGAATGTGACCGACGTTTTGGGCCCCCTTTATCGTCTTTTGAGGAAAGGAGGCTCCTGGAGCTGGGGGTCCACTGAACAATCAGCATTCCAGACCTCCAAGGATCTGCTCAAATTGTCCAATGTTCTCGTTCATTTTGATCCAGAGAAGGATCTTGTGCTGACATGCGATGCCTGTCGGTATGGAGTGGGGAGTGTATTATCTATCACACGTGATGCCTGATGGTACGGAAAGACCTGTTGCATTTGCTTCCATAACGTTGTCCCCGGCAGAGAAGAACTATTCCCTACTTGACAAGGAAGGATTGGGAATCGTTTTCGGCGTCAGCAAATTTCGCCAGTACCTTCTTGGACATCATTTCACGATTCGCACTGATCACAAGCCGCTGATCTGTCTGTTTGGTCCTACTAAGGCGATGTCTGACACACTACCGCCTAGGATCATCCGCTGGTCCCTGTTTCTCGCTGCTTATGACTACACCATATGTTATAAGCCCGGTTCGTCGATCACAAATGCAGATGCCATGAGTCGGTTACCCCTTCCAGATTCCATTGATGATTCGCCTGCACCAGGATCCATTATCACACTGATGGATCATCTGGAAGATTGTGCTGTCGATTCCGGCCAGTTCCGCACCCATACTCGATGAGACCCCGTTCTGTCCAGAATTGTCCAGGCTCTGCAGCTTGGATGGCATTTGCTACCTGAGGGTGACACCGCTTTTGCGGCTTTTAAAGCACGTAAAAACGAACTCTGCGTGGAAAATGGTTGCCTCCTCTGGGGATGTCATGTCGTGATCCTGGAAAATCTGCGTTCCAGGGTCATGGATGAAATCCATGACTGTCACCCCGGGATTGTGAAGATGAAGTCACTCGCTAGAAACTATGTGTGGTGGCCGAATCTTGATGCTGATATCGAACATCATGTTCGACATTGTTACCCCTGCCAGAGCACCCGGAATACACCTGCGAAAGCGCCACTGCATCCCCGGGAATGGTCCAGCGAACCGTGGCATCGCCTACATCTCGATTATGCCGGGCCTATTAACGGCAGCATGATTCTAATAATTACGGACGCGCACACAAAGTGGATTGATGCCTATGTGACGCATGGTACTACGTCAGCCATTGTCATAGAAAAACTCAGACGCTGTTTCGCCACTCATGGTCTGCCCAGGATGATCGTGAGTGATAACGGTTCGTGTTTTTCCAGTTCCGAGTTTGCCGAGTTCACACGTCGGAATGGCATCAAACATAAGTTTGCCAGCCCACATCACCAGGCTTCAAATGGCTTGGCCGAACGATCCGTGGGAATCATCAAATCCGGATTGCAGAAACTTCAGGAGGGAACCCTGGAAACAAAGCTTTCTCGTCTCCTGTTCAAATACCGCATCACGCCACAATCAACAACCGGTGCAGCTCCGTCTGAGTTATTGATGAAACGACACCTGAGATCGACACTTGACAATCTCAAACCAGACATATCATCAAATGTTTATCAGAGCCAGCTTAATCAAAAGTTGGTGCACGATAGGACATCCAACAGTCGCTGTATCAACATCGGAGATCCAGTGTTTGCCCCGAAATTTTGGTGCAGATATGACGTGGCTACCGGGGGACATCATCGAGAAGCCAGGTCCACTGTCCTGCAGGACGGCCGCGAAATTCGTCGACATCAGGACCACATAACCTACCGTCACTGTCAGTCGATAGAGCCTGCAGCATCGTCAGTCAGAACAACAGTTCGACCCGCCACGGAGATCGTCGTGGCCGCTCCAGCCGGCTCAGATGCCCCGAAAACTACTGCGAACGCTACACCCTTCATGGAGACCAAAGGAGTCACCTCGGACTCTGTATCCACTGGTACACCGCGACCCAAAGGGATCACCTTGGACTCTGTATCCACTGGTACACCGCGACGCTCAATGCGTGAGAGAAAAGCACCCGACCGTTTGAATCTTTGAAGATGTTTTTTCATGTTGACACATGTTCTATTTTCACGTTGACACACACAGGGGCAGAATTATCCCCGTGTCCACTTGCTTTTGTTTGCACACATATTTTCACATGTTTTTGGAATGTCAATTTTGGAAATCTAGCACGTATTGCTCTTGGTAATTTTGTACTTAAAGGGGAGGATGTCATGTATGATGGTGCAAATATTTCCCGTTTTATCCCGACACCATGACCGCGGGTTTATTTCCGTTTCCGGGAGTTACGGCTCAGCTTAGACGGCGCTGGGGTGAATCGGACCTGTATCTGCAGAGTCAATATACGTGTGCAACAATCGATCGTAGTCTGTCGAGATACCTTACAACCACATTGTATATAATTCGGTTTCCTTTACATGTATTGTCGAGGAATACCTATTAATTATTATTCTGAGTTTTACTTTTTGTTCTTCCACCCTATTTTTCACTTCCGAAAACTTTAAAATTAACGCAACCGTTGGTCCGATTGACACGACATTTTCACCAAGTGATTGTCTCGCATAGAGTTATATTATACACGAGAGGGCATGCTCGCTATGCCGCATACAGAACCCGGCCGTGCCACCATGGAGACCCGGCCGCCATGTTTTTGGGGGGCAACAAGTACACGGATGTGCACATTAACGCTATGGTGTCTAAGAACGAGTGGCCGTTTAAAGTTGATTTTTATTGTTTGTTTCTTTTTTCTTTAATCTAAAGTAAACGAACAATATAGTTATTGCCACTATTTATCATACATTAAAGCACCAATCTTGATTGAAGTTGGCAACCACACGAACGACGAACGAACGATACATTTATTTACCTAAAAAAAAAGTTCTATTTTCCTGATTATTAATGGAGTGTAAAACAGTTGATTATATAACACCCATGATAAAACTAAGTTATACTCGGTCATCTGGACATTCACTCTGCTCACTAACGGGAAGGGGTGCACAATCACACTTATATGCTGATAGTATAAAACTGCAATACAAAAAACCGAGGCACAGTGACAAGAAAGATCACTTTCATATTTAATTTTATTCATTGCAACGTCATTTATAATTCAAACCTTAATTTAAAAAAAATAAGAAAAAAATAAATACAAAATCAACCACCCGCCCAACCAACCAGCCACACACCCACCCAACCAGCCACCCACCCAATCAACCACCCACCCAACCAACCACCCACCCACCCAACCAGCCACCCACCCAACCAGCCACCCACCCAACCAGCCACCCACCCAATCAACCACCCACCCAACCAACCACCCACCCAACCAACCACTCACCCAACCAACCATCCACCCACCCAAACAAACAAACAAACACCCCAACAAATAAACAAACAAACACCACATCCATTCATAATTAGTACTTTTGTCCCACTTGGATTTAGAAAAAAAATGACTTTAAAAGAATGATACTTCATGATGAGAATTAAGATAAGTCACACTGAAAAAACTCTTGGGTCTGAGTTGGTCTGGGTCCGAGATGATCTGGGACAGTGTGGGTCCGAGATGGTCTGGGTCTGAGATGGTTCGGGTCCGACTTGCCTCGAAACATTTCTGCAGTATTGTAGGTGTTATCAGTCCATCAGTCATGATCATGATGACGACCAGATTTAAAAAAACAAAAAAAAAAACACCTTTAGAGGCCATTTTCCCCCGCAAGCGGGGGTTGGCCTTTTTCGGGGACCGTGGTTGTTGTTGTTTTTTGGTCCCCTTTTTGAAGCAATGTTTTACGGCCGGATGCCCTTCCTGCCGCCAACCCTTTTTGTCGCCTTTTTACGACAAACAGGGAATTACCAGTGAACTGGGACTCAATTTGCCGACCTCGGAAGGATGACAGGCTGAGTCAACCCCCCTGGCGTTAATTCAGCGATCGATCGGGATTCGAACCCAGGATCCTAGGATCCTAAGCTGGCACCCTAGCCGCTAGCCCAACTAGATGACGACCAGATGACAGACAAAAATAAACTCTTGCAGGTTTGAAGTTCATTTTTAGTGTAAGGCCTAGTGTAATGTTTGGCCACGATGGCATGAATGGAAAGGCCTTTGTTCCAAAGATTGAAAGAGTTGCAAAGAGACATGAACTCCGCCTGTCATGCCTGTGCCTGTCTAGCCCGACAAGCAGGGCTGAATGGCTCTCTTTTACCATGGGTTTTATTAGCGCTGAGGAAGCGCCTCTAGCGAATGACTTCCAGCCAGTGTAACGCGAATTCCTGTCACAGGAATTCTGAGATCATATAAGTGTGACGTGGCAGTTCCTGATTGGTTCGTGTTGGGGAACCCCTTCTCGCTGCCGACGTGACGTAAATTCGCGCACGCGCACTGGTGAAGCTTACTCGATCTTACTCGATCCCATATTACATGTACTTTCATTGCATACAAATTATACTTCCTCCTAGAAATTCCATGCCCGAACCTCAGCGCAATCCAAGAGGATTCACTTGTTGTAATGGTGACAACAATAAGACCCATGACATAAAAGAGAGCCATACAGCCCTGCTTCTTGTTGTATGCCTGTCCACCACTCTCAATGAATCTGACCAAATTCCGACCAAGATTTCTACTTTTAAAAAGAAAAACACAGAGTACCCACCTGTGAAAACTAACATCCTTCTGGTTGCTACGATTTGTGCACCCGTAGCAGGCACAACTTTTCGGCATCTTGCACTAGAAAATATTTGCGACACAACTAGGTCATGTACCCAAAAACATGGCTGCCGGTTGTCCTTGTCGGCACGGGGCCATGTGGTATGTACGCCCTCTAGTGTATAATATAACTCTATGTTGGCTAGGCATGTATAATTTTTTTACTGCCAATTATGACATCATAGGTCATGTGGTATGGGCGCCATCTTGGAAAATACCTTCAACTTTGCCCCTCTATATCTCCGAAACGGCTCAATGGAAAAAATGGAGTCATGGCTCATTCTAAAGAACTCTGCAATGGGATCAAATCGCATGTTTATTTAGGATATTAAAAGTGCCAACGTTACGAGGTTAGAATTCGACAAATAGATCCCTTGATGCCACGGATATGATTTTTTTTCCATGACCGAAGTGAAAAAAAACTCAGAATGCAAAAAATTTCGACGTCATACGTCACATGGTTCGGCCGCCATATTGTTTTTCGTGAAAACCACGAAAACCCCTTTTACTCCGCAAAGGCTGAACAGATCGAGGTCAAACTTTGCATAATCGCAAACCCATGACGAACAAAAAGTTCAGCGATCATGACACCATGCGGCACATGGTTTCGGAGTTGTGACGTTTTTAAGCATAAACTTCTCTGCAATAATTGGACTGAATGATGGGAAATTTTCACCATATAAGTGCCTCGCCTCACCTGTAGAATATTATAACGGTAGTTATGACGTCATAAGTCACGTGGTACGGGCACCATCTTGGAAAAACTGAAAAAATTGCACCTCTATATCTCCAAAAGTGCTGCACAAAAAAAAATTGAGACATGTCTCATTGTAAAGAACTCTCCATGCAGAATAACATATGCGAATGATGATGTCATAGGTGCCTCCATTATGACGTCATCATTCGGCAAATAAAAAACTTTTTTCCGATCAGGATGAAATTTCTTGAGCATCATCTCAGCATAAATTTATCTGAAAAAAATTATAATGATGTCATAGGTCACGTGGTTCGGCCGCCATATTGTTTTACCACTAAAAACCAATTTTCTCTGAAATGACTGAACATATCGAGGCCAAACTTTGCAGGCAGAATCGCACCTCATAAGTCACCTGGTTTACGAGCGATGACATTTTGAAGCATAAACCTTTAAAACCTAGCCCATCCCTCATTTTTTAACATATTGAATGGAAACTTCACAATTATGTTCCCCATGTCGGCATATGCTAAAATGCCCTTCTGGAATTAGCAATAGCTCACATGGAATGGCTGCGATTAATAATTGAACGAAAATATTTTAAAAAATTATATCTCTTGAACCGCTTCATTCATCGACGTGCAACTTTATAATAAAGTATAAGTCATGAAGTGGAACAAGTTTGCAAAATTTCACGATGATTGGATGTACGGTCTGGAAGCTAGAAGCCGTTATTGTGTGAAGAAGAAGAAACTCTGCCTGAGCATCTCAGGCTATGTCAATGATTCTTGCACTGCGATTTTTCAGGTTTATTTTCTTTAAAAACAATTATCCTGCGCTCGCGAAGCGAAAAGCGATGTTAAGCATTCAGTTACGTACGTATGTACGTACGTGTCTGCATTTCAGTAAAGTAAAGTGTGTGCCGTGCCAGCATTAAAAAAATTAATTTTCTCGGCAACCGTTGGTCCGATTGACATGAAATTTTCACCATAGGAGGGCCTCCTCCTGTAGAATATTTTAGTGAATAGTATGACGTCATAGGTCACGTGGTACAGGCACCAGCTTTAAAAAACTTTACACCTCTATATCTCCCAAACCGCTCAATGGAAAAAATGGAAACGTGGCTCATTGTCAAGTACTCACCATGGGGAACAAGATATGCTGATGATGTCATCCGTGCCTTAATTATGACGTTATAATTCCACAAGTACAACACTTGATCTGATCAGTATGAAAAAAAAACCAATCCTCTTCAACTGTTAGTCTGAATGGCACGAAATTTTCAGCATATGAGCGGCTCCTCCTGTGGAATTTTAAAAATGATAATTATGATGTCATAGGTCACGTGGTACAGGGGCCATCTTGGAAAAATCGAAAAAAGGTTGCACCTCTAGATCTCCGAAACCGCTCCATGGGAAAAAACTGAAACATGGCTCATTGTCAAGTACTCCGCTTGGGAAATAAGATATGTTAATGATGATGTCATCGGTACTTTAACTATGACGTCATAATTCGACAAGTACAACGGTGGATTCGATCAGTATGAATTTTTTTCTCCGCACTTCTTGCTCCGATTGGCACGAAATTTTCACCATAGGAGGGCCTCCTGTAGAATATTTCAATGATTATTATGACGTCATAGGTCACGTGGTACAGGCGCCATCTTGGAAAAACTTCGCACCTCTATATCTCTGAAACCACTGCATGGAAAAAAAATTGAGATGGCTGATTGTCACCGACTCCCCATGGGGAATAAGATGTGTTAATGATGATGTCATGATGCCTTCGTTATGATGTCATAATTCGACAGGGACAACGCTTAGTCTGATTAGTTTGAAATTTATTGAGCATGATCTATGCAACAATTATTTAGAGAATATAAATTTATGATGTCATCGCTCATGTGGTCTGGCAGCCATATTGGATCAAAAAAAAAGAAACGTTCAAAAACAGAAGAGTTGGCTCACACCAAGTTGACTGCGCAGGGTAAGTATTCTATGAATACCATCTAGTTTTCTCTGCAATGGTTTGACCGATGGACAGGATTTTTTCACGAAAGGAGCGCTTTAGCGTCAAGAATCTTTTAAAGCTAATTATGATGTCATACGTCACGTGGTATGGGCGCCATCTTGGAACAACCGAAAACATTTGCACCTCTATATCTCCAAAACTGCTGCACAGAAATAATTGAGACATATCTCATTGTAAAGTACTCTCCGTGGAGAATAACATGTGCATGATGATGTCACAGGTGTCTCGATTATGACGTCATAATTCGACGAGTAAAAAAACTTCATCCGATCAGGATGAAATTTATAGAGCGTCATGTCAATATAAATTGATGCAGAATTTTTTTTATAATGTCGTAGGTCAAGTGGTTCGGCCGCCATATTGTTTTCAATGAAAAACCACGAAAAACCCATTCTCTCCGAAACGGCTGAAGAGATCGAGCCTAAACTTTGCAGGCATGATCGCATGCCCAAGACGAACAAAAAGGTGCCGATTGACTTTTCATCCGATTGACTTGAAAATAGAACAGCATTTGCACGTTGTCACGACATGGGGAAACCAACTATTTTTGATAAAGGTCAAAGGTCAACTCAAGGTCAAACATCCAAAATCATCCATTTTCATCTGTAAAATCATCAATTTTCATCTGCTTGACTTGAAAATTTAACACCATTTGCATTGTGCCTCACTGAATTGGGAAACCAACTATTTTTGAGGTCAAAACGTTGAAGGTCAACTCGAGGTCAAACTTCCCAAATCATCAATTTTCATCTGAAAAATCATCACTTTTCATCCTATTGACCCAAGCTTTGATCAAGAATCAGCCAACATTACCGCTTTACACAAAAAAGGTGCAAAAGCAGATCCTTGCAACTACAGACCAATCAGCCTTCTCCCAATTATCAGCAAAGTCATGGAATCCATCTTTGCTTCGGATATCAAATCCTTCTTCTTCTCCAATGGCTTGATCTCTGATCATCAATTTGGTTTCAGACCGGGTCACTCTACGCTGGACATGCTGCTTCTGCTGTCTCAACAATGGATGGAGGTCCTCAATGTCAAACATGAAATTAGAGCTGTCTCCCTTGACATATCACGTGCCTTCAATACGGTCTGGCACCCCGCTCTGCTCACGAAACTCTCCTCCTTTGGTATCCATGGAAATCTCCACACATGGCTTGCGGACTTCCTCTCTGGTCGTAGTCAACGTGTGGCCCTGAATGGTTTCTCTAATCTCCCCTTCCTGTTCAGGCTGGAGTTCGCCAAAGCAGTGTTCTGGGCCCTGTGCTTTTTCTGGTCTTCATCAATGATCTCTCTGACTCTCTTGAAAATCCTCTCTATCTCATTGCTGATGACTCCACTCTCTGCCACTCCATTCCTCATCCCTCAAATCGGCAGTCTGCAGCCTCCTCACTCTATGTAGACCTGGACAAAATCACAGACTGGTCAGACAAGTGGAACGTGCCTTTCAATCCTGACAAATCTCACACTCTTACTATGTCTCTCAGAAAAGATGGACGAGACAACCCTCCCATCTACTTTCTCAACAATCCTCTCCAAGAAGTTCCATCACTCAAGCTTTTGGGTCTCACTATCTGCCATGATATTTCTTGGGAAAACCACATTTACAAGCTGGACTCCAAAGCCAGTCGCCGACTGGGCCTCCTCCGTCGTGCGAAGTCCTTCCTTGGCACACCTGAGCTCCTCACCACATACAGTCACGTGAAAAAGTAAGTACACCCCATGTAAAGTTTTGACTTTTTCAACATATTTCAACATACAGCTATTTGATCTTCATTTCAACAATATTGATAGATAAAGGTGATATAATACAACAAATATCATGAAACATTTACATTTTGTAGTCCATTGTATAATTTAAATAAACATAAATGCAAATTTCGCATGTGAAAAAAGTAAGTACACCCATGGCTCTCATAGGTGGTATTGCCCCCTTTGGCAGAAACAACTTCAAGTAGGCGTTTCTTATAACTGTCTACCAGTCTCTGACATGGACTGGGAGAAATTTTTGCCCACTCCTCCATGCAGAATTCTTTCAGCTGTGCGATGTTTGAGGGGTTTCTTTCATGCACAGCTCGTTTCAAATCCCCCCACAACATGTCGATGCGATTTAGATCCGGGCTTTGACTTGGCCATTCCAGAACCCTCCATTTCATTCTTTTCAGCCATTCCTTGTATTGGTGGATTTACTGGTATGTTTAGGGTCATTGTCATGTTGCAAGGTCCACCTTCGGTTGAGCTTCAACTTTCTGACAGATGGCCTCACATTATCTATGTCATTCCACCTCACATTATCATTATCCTCAAGCACCTTCTGGTACAATGAAGAATTCATAGTGGATTCTATGATGTTGAGCTGCCCAGGCCCTGATGCAGCAAAGCTGCCCCAAACCATAATATTTCCACCATCATGCTTTACAGTTGGTATCAGGTTCTTGTTGTCAAATGCTGTCTTTGGTTTTCGCCAAACATGTCTTCTGGTACTGTGGCCAAATAGCTCTACCGTTGACTCATCTGTCCAGAGCACATTGTTCCAGAAGTGCTGGTCTTTGCCTCGGTGTTCATTGGCAAAATTTAGTCTTGCCCTGATGTTCTTTCTGGACAGCAAAGGTTTCCTCCTGGCACACCTCCCATGTAGATCAAATTTGTGCAGTGTCTTTCTAATGGTAGACTCGTGCACTTTGACATCAACAGTGGCAAGAGCTACCTGTAGGTCCCGTGATGACACTCTGGGGTTCTTCGAGACTTCTTTCAGCATATTGCAGTCTGCTCTCGGGCTGAACTTGCTGGGGCGGCCTAGCCTGAACAAGTAGGCAGTTGTTTGGAATCTTCTCCACTTGTAGATGATCTTCCGGACAGTCGAATGATCGATTTCAAATTGTTTTGAGATCTTTTTAAATCCTTTCCCATACATGTAGGCATCTATAACCTTCTTTCTGAAGGCCTCAGAGAGCTCTTTTGATCTAGGCATGGTGACGCCGCACACTTCAACAACAAAGAGCAAACCAAACTAAATGTCTGAGGTTTAAATGAGACAGCTTCCTCCAAGATCCTCTCTAACGATGTTCTAATCATTTGCACCTGAGCTGGTGCACCTGATTCTAATTTTAGGTATTTGAAGTAGTGATAAATGTAGGGGTGTACTTACTTTTTCCACATGTGAAATTTGCATTTATGTTTATTTAAATTATACAATGGACTACAAAATGTAAATGTTTCATGATATTTGTTATATTATATCACCTTTATCTTTCAATATTGTTGAAATGAAGATCAAATAGCTGTATGTTGAAAAAGTCAAAACTTTACAAGGGGTGTACTTACTTTTTCACGTGACTGTACAAGGCTTTCATCCACAGCTCAATGGAATACTGTTCTCCCCTCTGGGCTGGTGCTCCTGCGTCACACCGAGATCGTCTTCACGCTGTTGAAACCAAAGCTTTCAGAATCATTGGAATCTCCCGCGATGAAGCTAAATCCTAGGGCCTTTCATTCACTCACTGCAGGCAGGTAGGTGGTCTTTCTGTCTTCTACCGACTCCTATCCGGCCTAGCTCCCCCAGCTCTATATGTGCTCTGTCCCCCAAATATTCCTGCAGGTCGCACAAGATCTGCCTGCAACCCTCTTATGGTTAAACTGCCGAAATCAAGATTCTCTATTCACCTTCACTCCTTCATTCCTCTTTACTCCCGCCTCTGGAACAAACTCCCTCACTCTCTTCAATCCCACTCCTCCCTCTCAGTGGTTCTTAACCTTTTTAAAGGTGCCGAACCCTAACGAAACCCACCGAACACTCGCGTAACCCCTCAAATTTGACAAAAACATTCAGCAGAATTGCATCCTTATGCATTTTCTGTTCTTCTTTTCGGGAGGCGATCTGGGAAATGCATGGTTTTGTTTTGGCAAGGGCCACCCGCAAATCATTTTCGCATGCAAGCCTGCTCCTTTTCTTTGTTTTAATGTCCACCAGTTTCAAAAACGCATGCTCGCAGAGATACGTTATAACGAACGGCGTGAGGATCTCAAGGGCAATTTTAGCGACATGAGGATACCCTTCCATTTGGCGGCACCAAAACGTTGAGAGCGTTGTTGTGCCGAAGAGTTGTTGCTGAGTCTGGCTCTGCTGAAGTTCGATGAGGTCGTCGAGGTATTGGTCGTTGACATCTGCCGTTGCAAAATCGAAAGTAAACGGCTGCCGCACCCATGCTGGGTATTGCTCTTGGTCGGGGAAGTAGCCGTCGAATGACTTTCCCAGCTCATCCAAGTGCATGGCAATCGCTTGCTTCAGCTCCCCCGGTACAGCAGTACCTCCAACTTCAGACTCATCTTCGATCCCGCTCCCGCACTCGTCCAGTAGATAAAAGTTCGCCAAGTTGTCGTTCTCTGTTCGCCGCCTCCACAACGGTAACTTCTTTCGGAAAGCGCTCAGCTTTTCTTCAGATTCGATGACATTCACTCCACCGCCCTGCATCTGGCAATTGAGATGATTGAGTGCGTCGAAGATGTCAGCCAAGTACGCTAAGGCGAGGATGAACTCTGACTCTTGGAAGTGCGTTGCATGGAAATGCTGGTGTTCTCGCAAAAACAGGGCTAATTCTACACGCAAGGAAAAAACACGGCTCACTACCTTCCCTCGTGATAACCATCGAACATTAGAGTGGTAGAGAAGGACTTCGAATTCAGAGCCGATTTCATTGCACAGCTCTTTGAAGATGCGATGATTCAGAGCACGGCTTCGTACGTAATTCACAGTTTCAACGACTATTTACAGAACATTGGCCAGTTTTGGAGGCAGGGTTTTTGATGCCAGCGCGTGTCTGTGCAGGACGCAGTGCGTGACGATGATGTGTGGTGCATCGGCCTTCACCAGCGCTCCAAAACCGGAGTTACATCCCAGCATGGCTGGAGCTCCGTCCGAGCAAACGACAGACACCATGTTCCACGAGAGGCCGTTGCTTCTGAAGAAGTCATCCACAAGCTTCTTCACGTCAGCTGCCTTCATTGTTGTTGCGAGAGGCTTGCAGAACAGAAAGTCTTCCTTGATCTCATCTCCTTTGACATAACGCACAAACAAGATGAGCTGGCTCAAATTCGAAACGTTGGTGGTCTCGTCGAGTTGAAGGCTGAATTTTGTCGGGCCCACGACTATATCTGCAACTACCTGGGCAAGGACGTCGTCGCTCATGTCGTCGATTCTGCATCTGATGGTATCATTTGAGAGTGGAACGAGAGACAACTTGTTTTCAGCAGCTTTTCCCAGCATGATGTTGGCCATCTTCAACGCGGCCGGTTTGATGAGTGTCTCGCCAACGGTGTGCAGTTTGCCCTGCTTTGCGATCAGGTACGCAACTTCATACGACGCGGTGAGGATCGGTTCGTCAATTGGAACGACGCCGAGAGTGGGCAAGGTAGCACTTGCGTCAAATCGGACTCTCTTCAATTTGAATTCATCCAGCGTTGCGTCTTTGTACTGCCCCTCGCCGTGCAGTTTTTTGAAGAGTTCCCATAGTTTTGCTGGTGCTAGGCTGGAGTTGCTCAACTTGACATTGCAAAGCATGCATTGAGGACGCTGACTTCCGTCCCTTTCCGTCAAATACGTGAACCCGTACCGCACGTAATCCTCCGACCACTTCCTTTTTTTGCTCGACATACTGCAAAAAAAAAGAAAAAAAAGAAGTAACAAACTGATCTTAATTGAGTTTGGGAAAATAATTATATGATAAAAATTAAACTAGAGGTTCCAGGGAACCTGAACTCAACTAGTCTATATCAACATGGTTAGAATATGCATAATAGAACCACAAACTATATAGTTTATATGTGCTAAAGAGGTACAGTAACGTTGAAGGTATCTCATGTTTAAACAGGAAACTAGAAAAAATTGAGTTTTAAGTGAGGCATGAAAAGTAAAACTACAATTACTGTTCTCAGATTTCAGACTTGAATTTATTATATGTGTTGAGGTTTGTTACATACTGTTATGAATTTGGTAGAGCAATATGTAGAGCAGAGTATATCTGAGTGGGTAAAATGCTCCGGGATGTCGCGATAGCTAGAACCCACCTTTAAGTTAGTATGTGTAGGCTTATGCCGGGATAATTGCGTATATATTTCCTGTACGGGGACAGGAAGTGCTCAGTAGTTAGGGCGATAAGGGTAACTTTGTGTGTTTTCCCACCCCTGTGGTCAATCCAATGTCCCTTTTGGCACCGCACCTAGACAGTAGGAATTCATGCCCCTAGCGCACCTACATTAATTAATTCCCTTCCCTTTCACATCAATGAACCAACACCCACCAAAACGGGCAGGCTGAGACACACCCTGCTGAGACACGATGAGAAGGGGGTGGATCTTTTGACGTCATGGGGGAGGGCGGACGAATGGACGTCACGAGCGGGCGGGACGGGGCGGGAGGGAAGTGACGACACGAAGGAGAAGAAGAAGAGTTCGGAGTTGGACACGAGGCAGAGCAGACGCCATTTGGGGGAGCTGAGAGAATTCAGTCGTGATAGAGTGCACTGGACATTTTTTCCCTCTCGTTCTTTCCTGCCTTCGTTCCCTCCATCCTCCCTGCGATCGGATCGCGTGCTTGCGTGCTTGCGGGGGCGGCTGCTGTGCCGAGGTTCACCCCGTTGGTGGCCGTATTCGTGGCCTCTTGCGTACCATCGCTAACCACTCACGATCTCCAAAGCGCCGGGCAGAGACGACAGCCCCAGAAACCGTGGTCCTTCGGACGGGGCGAGCGTTTGAGAGTTGCGGGGCGAGAGGAATGGGGCCGGCGAGCGAGTCGCGTCGGGGAGACCCCTCCCGCCCACGTGTCACTGTCAGGGCCCAGCCGATCGAGGCCTGCACGATCTCCACGCCACGCCCCCGAGCGAGCAAAGCTAAGAACGCACACACACACACTCTTTGTTCATTTCGTCGTCTGCCCTGTGGTTTGTTTAATAAGTCTGTCGAGTGGGAGTACTCCATATAGGGGGTTTAGAGCATCACATTTCTTTGTTCTCGGAACCGTTAATAAATCCTTATATTATTTTCTGTATATATCTGAACGCAGTTTCCTGTTTGATTTTAATAGTTAAGGCTGCGGGACCCTTGCCGTTCCCCTCCATCTTGCGCGCTTTGGTTTTGGTTTGATTGGAATCCGCTGTTGAGTTTTCGCCTCGGGAGTTAAAAGCCTCGCAATCAGCCTCCGCAACTGTGGTGTTAATCGCGGTTGCGCGACAATACTGTCTACACACCCAGTTTCAGCCTTCTAGCTACATTCGGTCGTACCAGATTGACAAAAATTGATTTTTCAATATGGCCGCCCTGCCGCGACCATTTTTGTGCGTGCAACGCCCAAATGAAATCCCAAACTAGTTTATGTCTTAAAGATGCTGCATAACAATTTTCATCAAATTTGATCAATATTTGTGACTTTTTGAGCATAGACGTCGAATTGTTTACAGACGACAGACAGACGACGGACACTGGGTGCCGGCAAAAACTCAGCTGGACATAATCCAGTTGTTAAAAAGGAACATGCTTAAATATAATAATCAGTACCCCTCTGAAAACTGAGAAATTTTAACGAAGAAAACATAACTTGTAGTTACGATGACGGGATTTATTATCTACTCAACTCTATGTCACCTCAAATCCCATTATAATATTACATAGAAAACTGTGAATTGATAGTTTTGAATTGCGACCAAAGGAGTTATATCACCTCCACCTAATTTTCTGAGTAATTCAATCATATTTTATAATTCACTCGGTTCACTTCCGGGTTCGGTTGCGAGAGGACGCTGGCGTTGCATATTCGCCGCTTCTCCGACTGGATGGATGTACAGGGTCCGCTTCTACCTTTCTGACCTGACATCTCACACCTGTCCTGCCTTTTCACACCCGCACGTGCCGCGTGTTCTCCGGCTGGATAACGGAATCTGCTTTTGATGGTACGGAATACGGAATTCGAAAGGCCCGCTCCCGTTGTTTGTGGCCGTGGCCTTGTTTGCCGGTGGCCTTGTGGCCTTGTTTGCCGCTGTGGTCTTGATTAGCGGCTGCAGTCGTTTGCCGCTGCGTTTGCCGCTGCGTTTGCCGCTTTGCCTCCTCGACCTTGGCCTCGTACTCGTCCCTTCGCTCCTGCCTGGCATGGCTCTGAAGTACTCCGCCGCAAGGCTTCTTCTGCTCAATACCCACTCCACCCCATCATGCATCTCTGCCATCAAATCAAATGGACTCCTCCGACGACCCAGGTACATTCACCGTGGCTCCGGTCGCAAGTTTGTTTATTTGCAATCAGGTCACTCCATCCCCGTCCTCTGGTCGGCTCAGCGCACTCTCACTCTTCGTCCCAGCGCACCTGGTCACAGCAACCCACACGATCGCACCTCCTGCCTACGAACCCTGGCTAAATCACCTGAATTCATCCCTGCTGTTCAAAACAACATCAAGCTCACCCTGTTCAACACCCGGTCCCTCAACAATAAATGCCTCATCCTGAACGAATACATCCTGGATAACAAACTGGACTTTCTCTGTCTCACCGAAACCTGGCAACAACCTCTGGACTACTACACACTCAACCTCACCACACCCAATGGATATTCCTACGTCAATAAACCACGCTCGGAGGGCCGAGGTGGTGGAATTGCCGTTATCCACCGTCAAGACATCAAGACCAACCTCATCTCCATCTCATCTGCTCCATCATTTGAACACCTGGCTTTAAAACTCTCTGGTCACACGCAGTCAGTCATGGCTGTCGTCTACCGCCCTCCCAAACCACACCCATCATTCCTGTCTGACTTCTCCTACTTTCTGACCCAGCTATGTTCCCTCTCCCCCTCAATCCTCCTCCTTGGTGATTTCAATATCCACATGGACTCCACTGACTCCACAATAACCACTGACTTCACTGATTTACTCACCTGCTTTAACCTCACTCAACATGTCGACTTTCCTACCCATATCCGTGGTCACATTTTGGACCTTGTCTGCTCCACTGGATTAAATTTGCACCATCTCTATGGCTCCGACCTCACCCTCTCTGACCACTTAGCCATCACTCTGACCATCAACATCCCCGCCCCAACACCAAGGCATTATCGCACAATCAACTTCCGTAAGCTAAACGCTCTTTCACCTACCTCATTCTCATCCACCCTCTCTGAAAAAATGTCCACTTCTCCCTTCATTGACCTCCACACCCCTTCCGACCTCACTGACTACTACAACCACACTCTCTCCTCCTGCCTTGACCAGCTTGCGCCTGTAAAAACCAAAACAGTTTCTTTCACCCATTCTGCTCCCTGGTTTACCCCTGAACTCCACCTGATGAAAACTCGTGCTCGCCAACTTGAAAGACTCCGCAATAAAACGGGTCTCACAGTTCACTCCCAAGCCTACAAGGACCACATACAACACTACAAAGATGCCCTCTCCCGCGCCCGCTCTGCCTACTACTCTCAAATTATCCACTCTGGCTCCGGAAACCCAAAAGCACTCTTCTCGACAATAAACAAACTCCTCCGCCCCCTGAACACCACCACCCAGTCATTCACAGTAGACAACTGCATCTCCTTCCTCTCTTTCTTCCAACGCAAAATTGACAACATCTACAACAGCTTGACCACCGCCGCACCCGCTCCCCCTCCAACCACCTGCCCCCCCTTGTCCTGCCATCCCCTGTCTCGGTTCTCCCCAATCTCTCCTACTGACCTCTCTGAACTCCTCATAGGAATGAAAACTGCCACCTGCACTCTTGACCCCATCCCCTCCAGCTTTGTCAAAGCCTCCCTCCCTGCTCTCTCTCCACTTATCATTGCAACAATAAACTCCTCCCTGTCTACAGGCATCGTCCCACCTTCCCTCAAAATTGCTGCTGTTACCCCCATTCTAAAAAAACCTGGTCTAAACCCTGACACCCTAAACAACTTCAGACCCATCTCCAACCTACCCTTTCTGTCAAAAGTTTTGGAACGCGCTGTAGCCACTCAACTCAAACATCATCTCTCTGCCAATAACTTGTATGAAACATTCCAATCCGGATTCCGCTCCAACCACAGTACTGAAACTGCTCTCCTCAAAATCACCAACGACCTTCTCCTCTCCTCTGACGCTGGCAACCTCAACATTCTCGTCCTCCTCGACCTCAGCGCTGCCTTTGACACCATCGATCACACTATCCTCCTCACCCGACTTGAATCCACCTTTAACGTCACCGGCACTGCCCTCTCTTGGATTAAATCATACCTCTCTGACAGATGCCAGTTCATCTCCATCAATAACTGCAAATCCCCCACTGCTCCCCTCCCCCAAGGTGTCCCCCAAGGTTCAGTTCTTGGCCCCCTCCTCTTCATCCTTTACCTGTCCCCGCTCGGTCACTTAATCCGCCGTCATGGTCTCCAATTCCACTGCTTCGCTGATGACATCCAGCTTTTCATCTCCACCAAGTCCGTCTCCACCGACACCCACTCTATCCTGACAAACTGCATCACTGAAATAAAATCCTGGCTTCAAATCAACTTCCTCAAGCTTAACTGTGATAAATCTGAAATAATCATCATTGGCCCAAAAACGCTCACAAAATCCACCCATAACTTTGCCCTCAACATCGACGGTATCCCAGTATCCACCTCCCCTCACATCCGGAATCTTGGCGTCATCTTTGACCAAACCCTTTCCTTCGACAAATACACTAAACAGATCACAAAGTCAGCCTTCTTTCACCTGAAAAACATTGCCCGTCTCCGCTCATCCCTCTCCTCCACGGCTGCAGAAACCCTCATCCACGCCTTCATCACCTCCCGTCTGGACTACTGCAATAGCCTCCTCTATGGTTCACCCTCAAAAATCACCAATAAACTCCAATACATTCAGAACTCCGCTGCCCGTCTACTCACTCATTCCCGGACCCGTGACCACATCACCCCCGTCCTTTACAAGCTTCACTGGCTCCCCATCCCCCAGAGAATCCAGTACAAAATCCTCCTCTTGACATACAAAGCCCTCCATAACCTGGCCCCATCCTACCTGGCTGACCTCCTCTCCAGACACACTCCCACCCGCAACCTCCGCTCTGCTGGTACCAACCTCCTGACCCCCTCCATCCGGACCAAATTCAGATCCTGGGGGGACAGGGCCTTCTCCATCGCTGCTCCCACCCTCTGGAACTCACTACCTCACACCATCAGAGACTCCTCCTCACTCACCACATTCAAAACATCACTAAAGACCCACCTGTTCAACGCTGCATTCAACATTCAACCCACAGCATTTAACCCCTGACTATCTCTTCTCCTTCTCCCTCCTTTTGCTTTAAATATTTCCCTATTGATTCTTGTCTTGTCTTTTTGATTCTTGTCTTATATATATATGCCGTATATCGCTGCTGTTTGTTTTCTTGATTCTTGTCTTTTTGCAATTGTTGTTTTCATGTATTGTTATGCATTATGTTTTCCACTCTGTCAAAGCGCCTTTGGGCTTCTGGAAAAGCGCTATACAAAATAAATGAATTATTATTATTATTATTACTAGGGCATGCCCGTACTATATATATGCCCGTACTATATATCTATCTAAAATTATATCCCCCCCCTCTATTTACATGAAATGGTTTGGTCCATTCGCAACGCCAAAGCGAACGGCGAACGGCTTGCGAGTACAGTGACAATCCCCCCCCTCTATTTACATGAATGGTTTGGTCCATTCGCAACGACCACAGAACCCCCCCCTCTATTTACATGAAATGGTTCGGTCCAAAGCGAACGGCTTCCGGAGTTTGGTAAAGAAATCGCCATCGCGTACACAAACGCGCAGGAAAGCGAATGAATCGCAAATTCGTTTTTATTAGTTTTAAAACATCGTTTAACGCCAACATAGCGCCAACATAGTTTGCAAACGTGAAATAAATGAATACGCTCTCAAATGTGCCATCCGAGGCAGAGTGTGTCCGCCACGTTCGGCACACGCGCTAGTTCGCTGCTCTCTGATTGGTTGAATCGTTTTTTGGACATCGCTCGGTAAGTAATTGTCCGATTAATATGAAACCTTGAAAAGGCACATCCTCGGGTCCCCAGCAATATACCTGGCAAGTTAAAAGTATATCGGACCCGTGGTTGTCGAGAAACAGCGGTCACAGACAAACACACAGACAGACACACACACACACACACAGAGATTACTGGAATTATAGATAGATAATCACCATCCACTTTTGACTTTAATATAACTGAAACCACCCTGTATATCCACAAACATTTCCAACTTACTTTTCAATTAATCAGTAACTCCAAAGTAAGGCGCGACCAATGACGCACGGCACACGGTAAGCTAATCGAGGCTATTCACTTGAATTTCCGAACACCTGCAAAGTCCAAAATCCAGTAAGTAAGCAAGTAAGCACCATCAACAGAATAATTAGCAAGTTGCTCATTGATTCAACTTACTACAGTCAGTGTGAAACAACTTCTCTTAAACACAGACCAGAGAAACCATGAATGGGATGGGAATACAATTACAAATAACATTTCCATTCGTTCGTAACATACATAGCAAAATAATAATAATATTAATAATAACCGTAATTACACGTAGATTCAAAATTGATTCAAAACTAAAAAAAAAAAAAAAAAAAAATTGCAATGTGTTTCGGAGGACGTCCGCCGAACCCCTGAGAATGGCTCACTGAACCCCTGGGGTTCGGTCGAACCCAGGTTAAGAACCATGGCTCTAGGTCTTTAAAACAGCTGTTCACCACCATCTCTTATCTTCCCTCCAGGTCCTTATCTTCACTCCTCCCTCTAGGAGTCTAGGTCTTTAAAACAGCTGTTCACCACCATCTCTTGTCTTCCCCCATCCAAAACCTTGATATCTTCTACCCCCGTTAATTCACCCCAGATCCACTTTTTTTGAAATGCCGACTTCTTTCCTGGAAGTTCTAGCAGTGTCCATGTGTTTATGCCTCCTCCCCCCAAGCCCTCTCCCTCCCACAGATCTCCCGATGTCCCTGTTCTCTGCTGTTGTACTTGTGTGCTTCCCTCTCTCTCTCCCCATCTTGTTTCCCGCTCCCTTTATTGTATGTTTTGTGTGTCCGTTTGTTTTTTTGTGATTGATGTTAGCTCTTACACGAACCTCAATCTTGTGTACAAAAAAATTAATCGAAGATTTTTCAAGTATATTGGTCGGTTGCGTTTGTTATTCTGTTTGTCAGTTTGTCTGTTTGTCAGTTTGTCTGTTTGTTACTTGCAAAATCCAAGATTTTTCAATTATATTGGTCGGTTGCATTTGTTATTCTGTCTTTTTGTTTGTCTGTTTGTTTGTTTGTCACTGCTCTACAGGTCACAATTCCAAACCGATTGTCACGAAACTTAAAGTTGTAGAGGTTGTCACAATTGAGAAGCCTATTGATTTTGAGGTCAAAGGTCAAAGGTCATCTGGAGGTCAAATTTCTAAAATCGTCATTTTAAATCCGATTGACTTGAAAATTTAACAGCATTTGTATGGTGAGTCACTACATTGGAAAACCAAAAATTGAGGTCAAAAGGTCAAAGGTCAACTCAAAGTCAAACTTCCAAAATCATCAATTTTCTCTGAAAACCCATCAAGTTTCAACTGATTGACTTGAAAATTTAGTCAATTCCCATGTCAAAATTTAGTCGTCAAAAACGTCAATCCCATGCATGTCAATCCCACACATGCCAACCCTATGTATGTCAATGCCACGCATGTCAATGCCACGCATGTCAATGCCACGCGTGTCAATCCCACGCGTGCCAATCCCACGCGTGCCAATCCCACGCGTGTCAATCCCACGCGTGTCAATCCCACGCGTGTCAATCCCACGCGTGTCAATCCCTCGCTTGTCAATCCCTCGCTTGTCAATCCCTCGCTTGTCAATCCCATGCATGCTTCACTAAGTCTCTCCTTAAGGCCTAAGCATCGCATTCCCTATGCTTCTCTGGCTCTCAGGCTTTGCTATGTAAACCCATTGTACAAAAACAAACGAGCCATTACCCAGCCCCATGGCCTACACTTGATCGTATTTCATGTTTTGAAAGCAAAGTAACAAAAGGTTCTTTCATATTGTCTGCCAGTGGCTAAGTGTACTGAGAGAGGCCTAGATTCGCTTTCTCTCCCTTCCATCCTCTCCCTCTGCCACAACGAGTAGCATCGTGTAGTTATGGTCAAAACGTCATTAAAATAGGATTTAAAAAAGCAAGACAACTATGGAGCAGAAGGAACTGGCAACCAAGGAAGAAATAAAATGGTCGTATGGAAAGAGGTGGAAAGAGGTCCACACATAGTCTGGATTCCAATCTCATCCCGACTACTAACTGTTCAATGGATGCTTCACAGTTCAGGCGATAGTTACATCACCAAAGTCGGACGGCCCAGTTGGACAGACGGACAGACAGTGTCGGTTGGATGGCCCAGCCGGACGGACGGGCAGACAGTGTCTGATGGACTGCCAAGCCGGACTGACAGACAGACAGGGTGTCAGTCGGACGGATGGACAGTGTCGGACAGACGGCCGGATGGACAGACAGTGTTGATCGGACGGACGGATGGACAGACGTTAAGCTGCATTACCGAATGTGCTAGCATTAGTGGACGTTGAAGATCCCATGTTATCTTTCATGAAGACGAGGTGAGTTATCACCAGAACCCTGAACAAAACACAAATTCCCGCCCAAAATAGTTCCACTCGAATGCCAGGCCTGCCCATCACTTCGTGAAAGACGTGGGCCCAAAACCTTCCCCAGCCGACACCACAACAAGGTGCAAGGATTTATTGGAGGCATTAAAAGAGTAGTCATAGAGCTGGAGCGACATGACATCATTTTACCTTTAATTTTATAATATTGTTATGTAGGTTTGGTAGAGCATATCTAGATCCAGGTAGATCTGCATAGGTAGGTGCTTCATCTGTCGGGATAGGGAATCTCAATCTCGATAGGGAATCAAACCTACATAACCAAACCTATATAAGTTCTGTAGCCAGAATATCGGATTAAGTGTGTACCTGTGATCATACGAGGATGATCGGGTGATCGGTAGAATAGGGATTAGGCTAACTCCCCAGTATGTCAAACCTCTGTGATCATTCTTGTGTCCCGTATGGCAACGCACTTATACATTACCTTGGCCCATTAGCACAACACTAATTAATTCCCCCGCCGCCACAATAAAAATTAAAAAAAACCACCTTTAGAGGCCATTTTTCCCCGCAAGCGGGGGTTGGCCTTTTTCGGGAACTGTGGTTGTTGTTGTTTTTCGGTCCCCTTTTTGAAGCAATGTTTTACGGCCGGATGCCCTTCCTGACGCCAACCCTTTTTGCCACCTTTAACGACAAGCAGGGAATTACCAGTGAACTGGTACTCAATTAGCCGACCTCGGAAGGATGACAGGCTGAGTCAACCCCCCTGGCGTTAATTCAGCGATTGACCGGGATTCGAACCCAGGATCCTAGGATCCTAAGCCGGCACCCTAGCCGCTAGCCCAACACCAGGCGGCACCCCGCCGCCACAATGACTGACCGAAAAGACAAGCAGGAAGCGACCGCATACTACGGCGCCATGGCAAACACACATCGACCAGGCAGGCAATAGCCACGCCCAGAAGGACTCTTGATTGACAAGGGGGAAGGGTGAGCAAAGAGCAGGCCACCTATTGGCAGGGTAGGGAAGGACGTGTGATTGGTCAGGGGAAGGGCAGAAAGCGTCCCCGTGATTGATGGAAGGAGCAACACTCTGATTGGCCACCGACGGATGGCATGGCACGAAGGGCACAAGCGCTCGGCCAATGAGAGGACACCAACGTGATCAGAAGATTCGAGAGGTTGAGGGGCGCCGGCACTGGTTGGAGGAGAGGAGGGCTGACGTCACGTGACGGCGAGTAAAACCTCTCGCTCGCCGACATTTTCTCTCTTCCCTTTGCCCTCTTGGTCTGGACTGTCCGTTTTGCGTTTGCACTTCTTGCTTTGGCTTCTTTCCTGCCCGGACCTCCCTTCTCCCTTCTGCCTTTGCCTTTCTTTCCCGGTTGGACCTTTTCTTTACGAACCGCGAATTGTCTGCGTTACGACGGACGTTGGGGAAACGTTGGAGCGCCGTCGATTCTCCTCCCTGACGTTCACGTGCGAGCGAGGCTTGCGGCTGAGTGGGCGAGACCGGCGCGAGCGAGGCGCTCGGTGAGGCCTGACGGAGCGTGCACACCAGAGCCTGGACGATTTCTGACGGACGCTACATCCAGACACAGATAAGACGCACCACACCCGAACCACAACGTTTTCTCTATTTCATTCTTCCTGTGTTGAGTATTTGAAGTGAAGTGTGGGAGCGCTCCATTAGAGGGGTTAAGGTTTTATCGTCGCGTTTCATTGTTCTCGGGTTCAGTAATAAATATTTCTTTTTTGTACATTTTACTTCCGTCTCGGGTTGAGTTAATTGCCACAGGGGGAAGACATCGTCGGGGTTGTGAAGGTAAGGGGCATTCTCCCCAACCCCCCTGCTCGTGTATGATCCGCCATTGAATTGGAAACGCCTCGTTAAGCTCGATTCCATCCGTGGACGCTCTGTCTTAATACAGTCGTCCACAGGACAATATATAAAGGTAAGCCTGGTGTTCACTTAACGGTTAAGGTGGCCGGCTGAAGATCACAGGGTCGTGAGTTTGAGCCCCTGCCTAGACATTGAATTAACACCAGGTGGGTTGACACACCTGTCATCCTTCTGGAAAAATGAGTACTGTACTAGATTACTGGTCACAGACACGCCTCCAGAAAATTATATAACCAGGAACCACAAGCTGCATACAAAACAACATCAATGCTTGAGCTCTGGTTTATCGGGGGATTTCCGGTTCCAGGTGTCCCAAAAGAAGGACGACTGTGCCGCGGATGGTGGCGATTTGAATCAAAAGAACGTCTCGGACGTCTCTTCTTCCGTGTTAAATTGGTGATCCTAGTGCAATCCAAATGGACAGACCAGGAATTAAAACTCGCACAACCAGTAGCCGGGAGCGACCGAGCATCCGTGTCCTTCCCAACCGTGTTCCTTTCTGAACGCACCATGGAACACGTCACGATGTTCGGTGTGACGTCAAGCAAATCACTGCTGGAGGAATGTTTGTGAACGCATCACATCATATCACTCTTTCGATATGTTTTTCTTGATGAACTCGGGGACTCGTGAGCCACTCCAGACGTGCTGGTAAAAGGGCTGATCCACCTATCAGGAAAAACCTCATTCGGGTTCTCCCAAACTCTATAGCGTAATGGGCAGGTGCTCCATCTTGGAGGTACGCCATCTTGCAGGTACGCAATGTTGCAGGTTATCCATCTTGCAGGTTCTCCGTCTTACAGGTGCTCCATCTTGTTGGATCCAGGCAGAATTGATCATTTCCAAACAATCAGTTGAGGCACAAACCATTCTCGTAGCATGGTCAAACTAGAACAACACTCGGTAGTGAGCATACCTTTATCAGACTGAACAGGTTATGTTTTGTATCCGCCGATGGGCTAGATCTGGAATCTGACCTGAACCAAAAGGCTAACCAACTCATCCACCAAATTTCGTCAGAATCTGTCCACAATTTTTTGAGATATCCTGTTCACAGACAGACAAACAGAGAGACAGACAGACAAACAGAGAGAGAGAGACAGACAGACAGAGGCAAACAGACAAACAGAGGCAAACAGACAAACAGAGGCAGACAGACAAACAGAGGCAGACAGACAAACAGAGGCAGACAGACAAACAGAGGCAGACAGACAAACAGAGGCAGACAGACAAACAGAGGCAGACAGACAAACAGAGGCAGACAGACAAACAGAGGCAGACAAACAGTGAGGCAGACAGACAAACAGAGAGGCAGACAGACAAACAGAGACAGACAGACAGGCAAACAGAGGCAGACAGACAAACGGAGAGGCAGACAGACAAACGGAGAGGCAGACAGACAAACAGGCAGACAGAGGCAGACAGACAAACAGAGGCAGACAGACAGAGAGACAGACAAACAGAGAGGCAGCCAGACAGGCAAACAGAGAGCCAGACAAACAGAGGCAGCCAGACAGAGAGACAGACAAACAGAGAGACAGACAAACAGAGAGACAGACAGACAGGATTGAAAACATCTTCGGTCCACCTTGGGCAATACAGGTAAAAACGAGTAGGTGTGTGAAACCATTTTTCACACTGGAAGAAATTATACCCAGAATCTCTGGAACCACTGGATACCTACAGACCATACCTGAGTGACATTCATATTACCGTGTGGGACTTGTACAACAAACGTTAACAATTTATCATTAAAACAAGGAATCACTACATGGAATAACCTTCAACAGTGTCACTGGATATCTGTGGAGCAATGAACACTGATTCATATTACAAGTGATTGAACTGAAGGCGAAGTGTAGTATGTTACAGAATAGCGATGTTAACAGCTCACCTGTATGACGCTTTGGAGTTTTAGGCTTTCTGGGGCTACAGCGTTGATCCGTTCACTCATGGGGCTTGCTTCATTCACCCCCGGGCCGAGCTGTAACCCCACAACCCCCACAAATTGGAGAGAGAGACAGAGAGAGACAGAGAGAGACAGAGACAGACAGAGAGAGACAGAGAATGAGAATATTCGGGATTCGGTGTAACACTAGCTGTACGGTCAAGCGCAGCGTTGCCATGGAGATGATGGTTGCCGGGAAACGAAGGACGCTCTGCGGTGGGCGGGGCTAACGTGAGCTGTTTGAGGCACGTTGTTTACAAACTAGTTACACTGATGTGATAACAGTTATCATAGCGCACGTTTTGGTAATTTGGAGATTTAATAATAACCAATACAGTACTGTACATGGTTTATTCTCCTGTAAAACGACAACATTGAAATGAAATCCGAATTCCCAAAATATATTCCATCATATATATGCCACCAGGTTGCGTTAACATTGAATCGTTGGTTTTTCGGTTAAGACCTTTTAAAGTTACATTTTATCAAATCCAAAGAACAATTATGTGTGTTCCAAAAAAAATCTTTAATATTTAGTGTAATACGTAGTCCCGAGAATGATTCTATTAACATAATAAAATCATTCCAGGGACCAATAAGGAATACATATTACACTACATATTTTATTTAATACTAGCAGGAGTACCCGGAATTGCTGGGGGAGGGCGGGGGGGGGGGGTGGAGGGAGGAGGCAGGAGATAGGGGGTTGAGGAAGGGAGTGGCGGGAGTGGAAGGGGAAGGGTGCGAGAAGTGAGGGGAAAGGGAGGGGAAAGATATACTACATATACATACTTCTTGGAGGGGGGTGGGGGTGGCCTTGACAGGCCCCTCCATTTTGGGGGAGGGGAAATGAGAAGGAGAAAAAATTTACCCGTGTAAAGAGTGTTTTAACCTCGGTGTTGCCAAGTTTTAAAAGGAGATTGTAATACCCTCTGCCACCATCACCAGGTGGCACTGCACGGTATACATTTACATAGGTAATGTACGCCCCTCCCCCAACCCCCAAGACCCCCGCATGAGGCCGCGGCCACATAGCCTATGTTACCCCCCCAAACAAAGTTGTATTTGTACCCCGAGTAAAGTATTGTCGTGTGTCTACCCTGTAGTGAGCACCGCAGGGGGAGACGGATGACCAAACGAGCTTTAACTCCAAGGCGTTCAATCCAATGGCGGACCTTCGTTACACGCGAGGGAAAAGGGAATGACGAACTTACCTTCACCGATCCCACCGGCAGTCGTCGAACCTGAGACAATTAACTCGCACAACCGGAACTCGCACAACTGGAACCCTACCCAACCCACTGACGGTCATGAATATATAATGGCACTGCAGCGTTTTTTTTTTAACGAGTAGGCCTCCATCATGTATCATGTGGAACAAGTTCAGAAAACACCACAAACAACAGATCATTTGATAAGATGGGATGTGACGAGACCCGGCTGTTTGTAACATGACATGTGACGAGACCCGGCTGTTTGTAACATGACATGTGACGACTGACGAGACCCGGCTGTTTGTAACATGGGTTGTGATGTGACCCAGCTGTTTGTAACATGACATGTGATGACTGACAAGACCCGTCTGTTTGTAACATGACATGTGATGAGACCCGGCTGTTTGTAACATGACATGTGATGAGACCCTGCTGTTTGTAACATGACATGTGATGAGACCCGGGTGTTTAACATGACATGTGATGAGACCCGGGTGTTTAACATGACATGTGATGAGACCCGGCTGTTTGTAAGATGATGTGATGAGACCTGGCTGTTTGTAACATGACATGTGATGAGACCCGGTGGTTTGTAACATGACATGTGATTGACAAGACCCGGCTGTTTGTAAGATGACATGTGGTGAAACCCGGCTGTTTGTAAAATGACATGTGATGAGACCTGGCTGTTTGTAACATGACATGTGATGAGACCCGGGTGTTTAACATGACATGTGATGATACCCTGCTGTTTGTAACATGGGTTGTGATGAGACCCTGCTGTTTGTAACATGGTTTGTGATGAGACCCTGCTGTTTGTAACATGGGTTGTGATGTGACCCAGCTGTTTGTAACATGACCTGATGACTGACACGACCCAGCTGTTTGTAAGATGACATTTGATGAGACCTGGCTGTTTGTAACATGACATGTGATGAGACCCAGCTGTTTGTAAAGACATGTGATGAGACCCGGCTGTTTGTAACATGACATGTGATGAGACCCGTCTGTTTGTAACATTACATGTGATGAGACCCGTCTGTTTGTGAATGTTGTTAATCTCCATTCCTCTCCTCATTTGACGATGTCGAACCGTCAGTACTCCTCGGGTTGTACTTCATACCGCACTTTAAAATACGTATCCGACCGTTTTTCATTTTAGCCTTCGGGTATGGTTTTGTATTCTTTTTATGTTAATAAAACGGAATTTATTGTTATTTATATTATATATATATATATATGTATATGTGTGTGTGTCATGTATGTACATATGATATATAGTTTTTTTTTCCCCGTCTAATTAATGTTCCTGCCTGGCCTCACCTCACAAATATTGTATGGCACGTACATGACGACATCGCGTAAGGACGTATTTCATGACAGCGTGCGTCGAGACGTCATGCATGACGGGGTCACGTGACGTTGGACGAGCTTGACATCTTCACGTGATGACGCAAGACGTTCGTATGGCCGACAACGCGGTCGATACGAGGCAACTGTGCCGCCTGTGACCTGAGACGGCGGCTTGTTCTCCCGCTCAGGGCTTGCGCTCCCCATCGTCCGCCCCTCCCTCCACCCTCGTGTACGAGAAAGAACCGCGATGGTGCGAGAAACGCGACATTTGTGGGTGGGAAACCTGCCTGAAAACGTCCGTGAGGAGAAAATAATTGAACATTTTAAGCGGTGAGTCGATCTGTTGTCCCGCCATGAATGGTGTCCACCGGGCCTGATCTCTGAATTGTACTGGTGCCCTGCTTGTCCGAGCCGTGCCTGATCTCTGAATTGTACTGGTCCCCTGCCTGTCCGAGCCGTGCCTGCTTGTCCGAGCCGTGCCTGATCTCTGAATTGTACTGGTCCCCTGCCTGTCAGAGTCGTGCCTGCTTGGCCGAGCCGTGCCTGATCTCTGAATTGTACTGGTGCTCTGCCTGTCCGAGCCGTGCCTGATCTATGAATTGTACTGGTGCACTGCCTGTCCGAGCCGTGCCTGATCTCTGAATTGTACTGGTCCCCTGCCTGTCCGAGCCGTGCCTGCTTGTCCGAGCCGTGCCTGACCTCTGAATTGTACTGGTGCTCTGCCTGTCCGAGTCGTGCCTGCTTGGCCGAGCCGTGCCTGATCTCTGAATTGTACTGGTGCTCTGCCTGTCCGAGCCGTGCCTGATCTATGAATTGTACTGGTGCACTGCCTGTCCGAGCCGTGCCTGATCTCTGAATTGTACTGGTCCCCTGCCTGTCCGAGCCGTGCCTGACCTCTGAATTGTACTGGTGCTCTGCCTGTCCGAGCCGTGCCTGATCTCTGAATTGTACTGGTGCACTGCCTGTCCAAGCCGTGCCTGATCTCTGAATTGTACTGGTCCCCTGCCTGTTCGAGCCGTGCCTGATCTCTGAATTGTACTGGTCCCCTGCCTGTCCGAGTCGTGCCTGCTTGTCCGAGCCGTGCCTGATCTCTGAATTGAACTGGTGCCCTGCCTGTTCGAGCCGTGCCTGATCTCTGAATTGTACTGGTCCCCTGCCTGTCCGAGTCGTGCCTGCTTGTCCGAGCCGTGCCTGATCTCTGAATTGTACTGGTCCCCTGCCTGTTCGAGCCGTGCCTGATCTCTGAATTGTACTGGTCCCCTGCCTGTCCGAGTCGTGCCTGCTTGTCCGAGCCGTGCCTGGTTTCTGAATTGAACTGGTGCCCTGCCTGTCCGATCCGTGCCTGCTTGTCCGATCCGTGCCCGATCTCTGAATTGTACTGGTGCCCTGTTTGTCCGAGCCGTGCCAGATCTCTGAATTGTGCTGGTGTCCTGCTTGTCCGAGCCGTGCCAGATCTCTGAATTGTACTGGTGCCCTGCTTGTCCGAGCCGTGCCTGATCTCTGAATTGTACTGGTCCCATGTCTGTCCGAGCCATGCCTGCTTGTCCGAGCCGTGCCTGATCTCTGAATTGTACTGGTCCCCTGCCTGTCCGAGCCGTGCCTGATCTCTGAATTGTACTAGTGCCCTGCTTGTCCGAGCCTGCAGAGGCATATTGGCGACAGTCGCATTGTTCTCGGTTTTTTAAATTTTACACTGACCGCTTTTCACTCACTGACTCTGAGGCTTTCGGTTTCCGCGGGCGCGGACTCGCTGCAGCCTTCGCTTTCCGCGGGCGCAGACTCGCTGCAGCCTTCGCTTTCTGCGGGTGCAGACATCCTGTGGCCTTCGCTTTCCGCGGGCCCGGACTCCCTGCATCCTTTGCTTTCCGCGGGCCAGGACTCCCTACGGCCTTCGCTTTCCACGGGCGCGGACTCCCTGTGGCCTTTGCTTTCCACGGGTGCGGACTCCCTGTGGCCTTTGCTTTCCACGGGTGCGGACTCCCTGTGGCCTTCGCTTTCTGCGGGCCCGGACTCCCTGCATCCTTTGCTTTCTGTAGGCCAGGACTCCCTACGGTCTTCGCTTTTCACGGGCGCGGACTCCCTGCGGCCTTCGGTTTCCGCGGGCGCGGACTCCCTGCAGGCTTCGCTTTCCGTGGGCGCGGACTCCCTGCAGGCTTCGCTTTCCGCGGGCGCGGACTCCCTGCAGGCTTCACTTTCCACGGGCGCGGACTCCCTGCAGGCTTCCCTTTCCGCGGGCGCGGACTCCCTGCAGGCTTCGCTTTCCGCGGGCGCGGACTCCCTGCAGGCTTCGCTTTCCGCGGGCGCGGACTCCCTGCAGGCTTCGCTTTCCGCGGGCGCGGACTCCCTGCAGGCTTCGCTTTCCGCGGGCGCGGACTCCCTGCAGGCTTCGCTTTCCGCGGGCGCGGACTCCGTGTGACCTTCGCTTTCCATGGGCGCGGACTCCCTGCAGGCTTCGCTTTCCACGGGCGCGGACTCCCTGCAGGCTTCGCTTTCCACGGGTGCGGACTCCCTGCAGGCTTTGCCTTTCAACACGTGGACCCCTTGCCACTTTCCTTTTGCACACACAAACTTCCAATCCAGCTTTACTGGGTTTTTTTAAATTCTTATTTACTTTAAACTCTGCCTTGTCCACCAATACGTACCCTTCCATGCGGTCACAGGGAGTCTGGTGGTGTCTTTTCAAGCTGCCATTTGAGGCCAGGTCTTTCATCAGTCTTTATGTGTATTAAAATAAAATGCAAGACCGCATGTATCCTTGTGCAGGTCCAACTTTGGTTGGAATAACAAGGCTGATTGTAGCGAGGAAGGGAAAAGGACAATATAGTAAATGTTAAATGAAGGCCCACAATACAAAATGTGACCAATTGTCAAATAATGAACAATGCAATGATAAACACGATCACACAACATATGAAATAGCCGGATAAGAGGAAATCTCAGACGTCATTGTGTACAGCAGACTCTCTCCCCGACTCACCTATGGCTGTCCTCGGTCTGTTCTCATGATCGAGCTGCCATTACCTCCACTGTTTTTGTGAGGTGAGCATTTGCAGTGTGAAACTCAGTTTAATTGTGAGAAAACGCTCGTAGTTTTGGAACTGAATAATTTTCTCAAAATATTATTCTGTAATCGGAAGCAACATTTAGTTTAGCTCTTCCAAACACTCCTTGGACAATTTATCTCACACACAAAGTGAAAGGAGCACTATTTTTAAAGGAGTAGATTTGTTCAACTTGTACCACGGACCTCCAGTATGTGATTACTCCTGAACTGTACGGTTTGACCACAGATTGTGTTGTTTATCACATTCCATGTGTCGTGCTCGTTCCTGTTTTGTGTCCCTCGGCATGTTGCAAAGACTGCTTCTGCTTGATCCCCTTTTGCCTGCATGTTGTGCACTGGCTGCAGAGTCGTCTCATTTCCAAAAGTGGATGTGCAATCTTGTTGCACAACATTTCCTCTTTGGGGTGCATCGCTATTTCAATTAAATTATTTTTCTCTCTTCGGTTTGTTTTAAACCTTTATGTGTGGCTGTGCACATGTTTGGTTTAGCAGGCTGTTGATGCTTGTCTGACATCAATGTACCTGTACAGCATTGCTGAAAATTATGCATGCCACAGTCTCAGAAGATGGTTTTGAGGGTTGTTCTGTTGTGCTTTAATATTTATTAGAATATCAGACCCGTCGTTTCGCTGACAGAAATACCAATCTTTGCTGCGATGGCTAATCTATGGGGAAATAAAAAAATTTAAAAAAGGATTCCTGGGAGATCCTGCTCTCCGTGCAGGGGTAACCGACGTCACATGTTGGCATTTTCAGTTTTGACACGCGTGTCCATGTACCCATAAAAAAAAAGTATTTTGGATCACAAACACTCCCGGGAGTTACCCGAATCCACCGTAGTTGGATTTATTGAAATCCATTGATCCGTTCTCAAGTTATAACACGACAGACAGACACGGCTCCTTTTATAATCTATATAATAATAGCATAAGGACTCGACTTTGTTATCCCTTTTACGCCGCACCCAGTGACCCGATGCCCACGGCACTAATGGATTTACGATCTACGAACCTCGCTCTTTGTTTATCACATACAGCCATACTCGAAAAATCTGAATTAGCCGACGTTGGGGCCCAAAAGCATCCGATTAACTGCCGATACGACGCCATCGTATTGGCGTCTGCTGGGCGAAGGCGAAGCAAGCCGTCCGCTGATTGGACAGGCGAAGGCGAAAGCAAGCCGTCCACTGAGTGGACAATCCAGAGCATGCATTTGTGCCGGTGTCGGCGATCGTTGTTCATATACGCACTCTTCATTCTCATCTTTCTTCCTAACTCTTACTCGGACAAGCAAATCCCATATGCCATCCATAATGGTACACTCTATCCATACACCACATCCTCCCTTCCGTGGATGTTCCACGGGTTTCGGCTAGTAAATAATAAAGATCTTGCTGCATACCTTTATAAATGCGAGATGTGGCATAATATATGCGAACAAGCACACCTAGAATATCTAAATCACATCTAGTGTAAGCCTAAGACTGAATATCTAAATGGAATGAAAGGAAATGTCAGGCTTTTTACGAAGCACACAGAGGTTGAGTAAAAATATTTTTTGTAGGAAGGTGAAGTAACACGAGCTTGAAAAGAGTTTGATTCGATAGATATAGCAGAGTCATTGGAAAATCAGGAGAGAATATAAAACATGACATGGAGAGAGAAGGTTTCATCTGAGGAGGTTAATGAGGATGGGGCTTGTTGCTGAAAGACTGCTGAGACAGGAGAATTGCTAAGTGTTGGGAGTGCAAAGAGACATTGTTGAACCACCTTTAGAGGCCATTTTTTCCCACAGAGCAGGGGTTGGCTTTTTTTGGGCACCATGGTCCCCTTTTTGAAGCAATGTTTTATGGCCGGATGCCCTTCCTGCCACCAACCCTGTTAGTCGCCTCTTACGACAGGGAATTACCAGTAAACTGGTACTCGATTTGCCGACCTCGGAAGGATGACAAGCTGAGTCAACCCCCCTGGTGTTAATTCAACGATTGACAGGGATTCGAACCCAGGATCCTAGGATCCCAAGCCGGCACCCTAACCGCTAAGCCAACACCAGGCTAAAGAGACATTGTTGGAGTTGGAGAAATGATCTATGGTGAGCGAGGAGCACACCCTGCCTCACCTGGCCTCTTTATGGGCAATACAGATGATGTTCAGCACAGCACTTTGGGCTATGTCTCGGTGATGAGCGTGATGTGGGACGTGGGAACCCCGGCCCATAGTGTACTCCACAGCACTGTATGCGAGTGCTGTATTGGTGGTGAAAATGAACTCTTCTTTCGAAAACGTGTTATCCTGTGTACATAGTGTAACACTGGGTTAAGCAATACACATATTTCAAAATTATGTAATCCGCCCTATATTGCTGGGTTTCTGTACACGTGCAGAAACACAAAGTAACGAGGGACATCGGTGCAGTCTGGACATGTATCATACGTGCCAGATTAGGATTGTAGCATGTTGAGGATTGCAGCATGTTTAAACAGCTCACAAAGCCATTAGAGAAGGCGAACATGCTTGGAAATGTACCTGTGAGAAAGGGGCGTGCCTCTGCACAACAAAACATTCGGAGAACTTTCTGATCGATTTGTCCAAAAGATTGATCTCCTGCAACCCCAACTGCAAAACCCACGACAATGTGGGCCATGAAAGGCCGAAGTTTCATACAGTGGCCTGCAAAAGTATACACCCCTTCAAAGTTTTCACATTTTGGTGCCACCTGAGCTCATTTTATGACTCTTTCAAATCAAACTAAATATATATAGTCTTCACAAACTACTCCAAAGTGATAAAGCTAAAATGTAGATAAATTATGAAAAAGTTTCATGAACAGAGAAAATTAGATGATTCTCAGTTGCATAAGTATTCAAACCCTTTGCCTAATTGGCTTAAAATCACTTCAGGATCAAATTATTTGCTTGGAAGGTTACAAAATAAGTGTAATAGGTTTCACATGTATGTAATCAGTGGTTTAACTTTCATAATTAAGCTCCCCCACTTATTTCAGGAGTTCTTAGGTGAAACTTGCTTCGTTAGCCAACAAGACAAACATGAAGACCAAGGAGCTTTCCAAATAAGTCAGATGGAGTGGTGGAGAAGCACCGGTCAGGAGAGGGTTATAAGAAGATTTCAAAGTCACTCATTATCCCGTTGAGTACGGTGAAATGCATCATTCAGAAGTGGAAGACGTATCATACCACACCCATCCAAACTCGGCAACCAGCCAAGGAGGAAACTGGTTTGGGATGTCATTGTAAATCCAACAATGACTTTGAAAAGTCTGCAAGGCTCTATATCCAAGATGGGGGTTCGTGTTCATCAATCAACAATGTCCCGTTCCCTTCACAAAGCTGGCCTCTATGGACAGATGGCAAGAAAGAAGCAGTTACTGAAAAAGACTCATTTAAAGCTCGTATGTAGTTTGTGAAAAGGCATCTCGAAGATACTGCAGGCATGTGGAGAAAGGTTTTGTGGTCAGACAAGAAATAAAATTCAACTTTTTCGTGTAAAGTTGAAAGTGTTACATCTGTCGCAAGCCTAGCACTGTACATCACCCATTCAATGCCATCTCTGCTGTCAAGCATGGTGCTGGCATCATCATGGTATGGAGCTGCTTTTCATCAGCAAGGAATGGCAAGCTTATCAGGATAACATGGACAATGGATGGTGCAAAGTACAGGAGAATCCTTGATGAAAACCTACCATGAGTCTGAAACTTGGTCGGAGATTGATATTTCAGCACAAAGCTCTAAAGCCACACTGCAGTGGCTGAGTAAGAAGAAAATAAATGTTCTTGAGTGGCCCAGTCGAAGTCCCGACTTGAACCCAATTGAACATTTATGTCGAGACTTGAAGATTTCAGTCCATCGACGATCCCCATCAAACTTTGCAGAACTGGAGCCATTTTCACGTGAAGAAAGGGCAAGTATTTCACCATCTCCCTGCAAAGTTGCAAACCTACCCAAAAAGACTCGTAGCAGTCATTGCTGCAAAAAGTGCTTCCACCCAGTACTGACTTAAGGGGCTGAATACTTTTACAACCAGTGAATTTTGATTTGTACATGACTTTTTAAGGTATTCCTCACATGTGACCTCCTTCAACTATGTGTTTAGTTCGAACACTTCAGTTATGAATAAAAAGTTCATTTGTAAAAAAATTTCTACATAATTTGTAATTCATCTAAATGTGGCATTATTCGTTGGGGGTGAATACTTTTTCAGGCCACTGTAGATGGCGAGTTCAAACAAAACTTTTGTACCTCTTGACACTGATGCGAGGGTCATACCTGGGACTTTTCAATGTACAGGGTAAGTTTTTAAATTGATGATATTTACTCTTGCTCCTGTTTGGAAGGAGTGGGGGAGGGTGGGATGGTTCGAGGAATTCGAGGTTCGTATGGGCTGTGATGGTTATTATTATATATATTTTAATTTGTTTCTGGGGTCATAAGATAAATTGTACTATATATTTGTATATATTGGTGAAAGGAGGTGTGTGTGTGTGTGTGTGTGTGTGTGTGTGTGTGTGTGTGTGTGTGTGTGTGTGTGTGTGTGTGTGTGTGTGTGTGTGTTATAACCATGGTAATTGTATTAACAGGAAATGGTACGAACTCAACACCTCATCCATGGATATTTTGCATATTGATCTATTTTCATGAATCTGATTTTCATTAAGGAACAGAACGATTGTGGTTAACAATCTTGAAATTGCCACTATTTCATTTAAATGCTGACAATTACGTTTAAAAGCAAATTTGAATTAGACTTGTTGCTAGTAACGGCTCGTTAAAAGTGCCCATCGTGCACAACCGAGTCACTGAAAACGCACACACACACACAAGGCCTTGTTTAGCATTCACATGTCAGTTTGAAAATCGCGTGTTGGTTCACTGTCTGTCTCAAGGAACTACATGATTTCGATTATAATTATTTTATCGCTGTAGTACACAAATTGGAACATGAACCTGCCGTTTGACAGTGCATTGGCTCTGAATTTGGCAAATGCTATCTAATCTCGTCCCGAGTAAGCATGCGCACAGTGCGGTACAGCAGTTGCTTGTCTTTCTGCTTGTCTGAATGAAACAAAATTGAAAATCATTTGAAACAGGAAACTTAGTTTTAAGGATTTCATAATGGACACAAACAACAGGAACAAATAATTAATTAAATGTGTTAAATAATGTGGTGTAAAAGACGCTGCATCAATGGTGGGTTTTTTTGTTTTTTTTCTACATCCTTTAAAATCTTTTATTTCAATGGAATTATATATTTGAACACTGTAGAACACAAATCATATAGCTTGCACTTCCAAACACCTTCGGTTTAGCAGTACTTGGCAAATTTTTACACCGTCTCAACCAATCAGGATTTCTAAGGGCAGGGGAACGATGAGATTCAGACAAAATGGTTATGTCTAGCAATGCAACACAGCGGTAACTTTGGTAACTTCGTCCAAAAAAAAATGGGATATATACAATATCTTTGTATAAAAATAAGAAAAATAAAGAAATAATGTAAAAATAAAAATAATAAAAATATAAAAAAATAAAAATGTTCTTTTTCTAAAGACAAAATGGGGTAAGATGTTCTCTGAACTGTGTAGTTTGGCAAGGAAAGTTAATTTGCCATCTGCTCTTGGAATCCAGAATACATTACATTTGCTCGGCAAGGCCAAGGTAAAGACCATGTTCCTCCAGATGTTGGTCTTGAGGCTAGCAGACGTTCTGGCTAATCTTGAGGAAGAAACAGTGTGGGACCTTTCCTGGTTGATGAGCAAGGATTTATTGATCGAGTGGGGTCTTCTCTCTATATAAGGATGTAGGTGCAGCCACTGTCACTGGCATGAAGATGTGTTTGGAAGTGTCATGTGTGGCCATTTATGTTTAAACATTGACTATGATCTGCGTTTTGTTTATTTCCTCTTAACCAATGTGTAAGTTATTATTTGTGTTGTAGGACCTTATGTATTGTGTCTTTGAAAATGCCAAGTTGTGCATCTTTCATTGTGTTGTGTTTAAGCTCTATTAGGAAATTTAGTGGTTTTCATTTTCTCTGCACCCACTGCGCTGCACTGGAGGCAATTTTTCATTCACGATGATTAGGCCGAACTAAAAAAAATACCTCTGCATACACTTTTCGACCGACATGAAAAATTCCCCAACCCTAGGAAATGTTTTTTAGTGAAATAAGGAACATGGAGTGATCCAGATCCAGATTCAGATTGCCCAGATCAGAGTGATCCAGATTCCCCTGGTTGGTGGGGCTCCCAGACACGAGGTGGTGCAGTTGTAAAATGGCGGGCTTACCTGTGTGTGTTATTGTTGATGAATTGCAACCTTTCATGCGGATCATGGTAATACCATTGTATGGATGTAATACAAACATGACAACAACTCTTGAACTACAATGCAAATAAGTAAGTAACATTGATGGAGTAACGTGGATGTAGTAAGTAACGTGGATGCTAATTACGAATGGGACAGACCATGAATTTTGTAACGTGGACTTTGTAAATGGCCGTGAATTTTGTAACGTGAATCTTGTAAATGGCCGTGAATTTTGTAACGTGGATCTTGTAAATGGCCGTGAATTTTGTAACGTGGATCTTGTAAATGGCCGTGAATTTTTTAACATGGACTTTATAAATGGCCGTGAATTTTGTAACGTGGATCTTGTAAATGGCCGTGAATTTTGTAACGTGGACTTTGTAAATGGCCGTGAATTTTGTAACGTGAACCTTGTAAATGGCCGTGAATTTTGTAACGTGAATCTTGTAAATGGCCGTGAATTTTGTAACATGGACTTTGTAAATGGCCGTGAATTTTGTAACGTGGATCTTGTAATTAGCCGTGAATTTTGTAACGTGGATCTTGTAATTAGCCGTGAATTTTGTAACATGGACTTTGTAAATGGCCGTGAATTTTGTAACGTGAATCTTGTAAATGGCCGTGAATTTTGTAACGTGGACTTTGTAAATAGCCGTGAATTTTTTCCTTCAGTTTAAATCACTGGGTTGGGGAAGAACAAGCAAATGGTAGTCACGTCAATAGTCAAAGGTCGAAATGGTTCACTACAGCTCGGTGTATGTTTAGCGTGTGAAAGGTCAACTGATTAGAGGAAGAAGAATGTCAATACTGTACCAGGTTATATTTTCTTTATTAGTCCCCTACCGGTGTACACTGGAGGGGACTATAGGTTTGCACTCCGTCCGTCCGTCTGTCAGTCTGTCCGTCCGTCACGCAAAGAACAGTTTTCCGGACTTTTTTTCTAAACGCTTAACGCTAATGATTTCAAACTTGGTCCATGGTTTCCTCATGATAAGTTACAGATCAAGTTCGAACTTCACGACGTTTCGATCATTTTTGACAAAGTTATGGCACTTTGAACTTTGGTAATTTCCCCAACAGTTTTCCGGACGACAGACTGCCGGTAGGGGACATGTATTGCAGCGCAATACTCAGAATGCTTGTTAGTCCCCTACCGGTGTACACCGGAGGGGACTTTGGGTTTGCACGTCGTCCCTCCGTCTGTCAGTCTGTCCGACCGTCAGTCTGTCGGTCCGTCACGCAAAGAACAGCTTTCCGGACTTTTTTTTTCTAAACTCTTAATGCTAATGATTTCAAACTTGTTTTCCAAGTGTTAAATTTCAATACATTTTCATATCTCGTGGTGGATTAAAACGTGATGACGTTTTGAAATGAAAACATGATAACGTTGTTGTTACAGGTACTTCAGGTGGAGCAAATAATGGAATAATAATAATAATATATAAATAAATAAATAAACAAACAAACAAGACTATTGTGCGATGATGCAAATGTGTTTTGGGGAGTTGAGACCTGAAGAGGTGTTGTGTTGAGGACGAGTTGAGACCGGTGTTAGTTAGTGTGCGTCGGCGCTAAGTCAAATGGTCTTTATCAAGGCGTTTCTAAGCGTCGTGGGAAGCAAAGTGACGCCCGTTGGGATGTTTACCTTTCATCAGGGCAACAAGGTACAATGAACTGTTAGTCGGACGACGTGAGAACGCCCGGAGCATCAGCTTAGTTTGCTTCCCATGGCGGCTGTACCATGCGTTATCGACCACGGTAGTTCAAACGCCCCCCCCCCCCCTTAGGTAGATCAAAGGCTCCCCTTTCGGTAGTGATTCCCCCCCACCCCCTCAGTGGTGATTCTACTTGCCCCTCCACACCCCTCGGTAGTGATTCTACTTGCCCCCCAACACCCCTCGGTCGTGATTATACTTCCCCCCCCACACCCCTCGGTAGTGAATGTACTTGCCCCCCACACCCCTCGATAGTGAATCTACCTGCCCCCCAGCCCCCTCGGTAGTGAATCTACGTGCCCCCCACTCCCCTCGGTAGTGATTTACGGCCCCCCACACCCCCAGTAGTGAGTCTACTTGCCCCCCACACACCTCAGTAGTGATTCTACTTGCCCCCCACACCTCAGTAGTGATTCTACTTGCCCCCCCACTCCCTTCGGTTGTGAATCTACTTGACCCCCAGCCCTCTCGGTAGTGATTCTACTTGCCCCCTCCTCCAGCCCCTCGGTAGTGATTCTACTTGCCCCCCCCACTCCCCTCTGTAGTGATTCTACTTGCCCCCCCCCACTCCCCTCGGTAGTGATTCTACTTGCCCCCCCCCCACTCCCCTCGGTAGTGATTCTACTTGCCCCCCCCACTCCCCTCGGTAGTGATTCTACTTGCCCCCCCCCACTCCCCTCGGTAGTGATTCTACTTCCCCCCCCCCCCACTCCCCTCGGTAGTGATTCTACTTCCCCCCCCCACTCCCCTCGGTAGTGATTCTACTTCCCCCCCCCACTCCCCTCGGTAGTGATTCTACTTCCCCCCCCCCCCACTCCCCTCGGTAGTGATTCTACTTCCCCCCCCCACTCCCCTCGGTAGTGATTCTACTTGCCCCCCCCCCCCATTCCCCTCGGTAGTGATTCTACTTGCACCCCCACACCTCTCAGTAGTGATTCGACTTGCCCCCCACACTCCTCGGTAGTGATTCTACTTGCGCCCCCACTCCCCTCGGTAGTGATTATACTTGCCCCCCAGCCCCTCGGTAGTGATTCTACTTGCGCCCCCACTCCCCTCGGTAGTGATTCTACTTGCCCCCCCCCACTCCCCTCGGTAGTGATTCCACTTGCCCCCCACACCTCTCAGTAGTGAATCTACTTGCCCCCCCACACCTCTCAGTAGTGATGCTACTTGCCCCCCACATCCCTCGGTAGTGATTTCCCCCATCCCACCCCCTGGGTAGTAATTCTACTTGCCCCCCACATCCCTCGGTAGTGATTTCCCCCATCCCACTCCCTGGGTAGTAATTCTACTTGTCCCCCACATCCCTCGGTAGTGATTTCCCCCATCCCACTCCCTGGGTAGTAATGCTACTTGCGCTCCACTCCCCTCAGTAGTTATTCTACTTGCCCCCCACACCCCTCGGTAGTGATTTCCCCCATCCCACCCCCTGGGTAGTAAATCTACTTGCCCCCCACATCCCTCGGTAGTGATTTCCCTCATCCCACTCCCTGGGTAGTAATTCTACTTGCCCCCCACATCCCTCGGTAGTGATTTCCCCCATCCCACTCCCTGGGTAGTAATTCTACTTGCGCTCCACTCCCCTCAGTAGTGATTCTACTTGCCCCCCACATCCCTCGGTAGTGATTTCCCCCATCCCACTCCCTGGGTAGTATTTCTACTTGCGCTCCACTCCCCTCAGTAGTGATTCTACTTGCCCCCCACATCCCTCGGTAGTGATTTCCCCCATCCCACTCCCTGGGTAGTATTTCTACTTGCGCTCCACTCCCCTCAGTAGTGATTCTACTTGCCCCCCACACCCCTCGGTAGTGGTTTCCCCTCGGTATTGAATGTACTTGCCCCCCCCCTTTGTTTGGACACAAAGTATTATTTATTATAATTAGGACATCTAATTGCCTTGTCCTCGCACACAGCACTCATTGTAACTAACATGGCGCACCTGGAGGCTGCTGTGACACCGTGTGGTGACAAGTTGCCTCCTCTGGGGAAAGGTTCATCGACCTTATGAATACATTGTTCATGAACTCTCGAGGAGGAAAAGGTAATTGTGACGATAAACATTGAGTTTATTCTCGGGCCCAAAGGTTGTTATCGATGGCATGATCTTCTTCTCCATTGTGTATATTTAGGTTCTTTCGTGTGTGTAACATGGGGACTCGATTGAGTGTGTTGTCGTTGCTTGGATTGGCTTCCCTTGCCTGATTTACACCTCTTCATTGTGTAGGTTGTTTGGTGTGGTGGTGGTGTTGTCGTTGTCTTGCCTCGCCGGCCTGCTTTACACCTCTTCATTGTGTAGGTTGTTTGGTGTGGTGTGTTGTTGTTGTCGTATGTCTTGCCTCGCCGGCCTGATTTACACCTCTTCATTGTGTAGGTTGTTTGGTGTTGTCGTCGTCTTGCCTCGCCGGCCTGCTTTACACCTCTTCATTGTGTAGGTTGTTTGGTGTGGTGTAGTGGTGTTGTCGTTGTCTTGCCTCGCCGGCCTGCTTTACACCTCTTCATTGTATAGGTTGTTTGGTGTGGTGTGGTGTTGTTGTCGTTGTCTTGCCTCGCCGGCCTGCTTTACACCTCTTCATTGTGTAGGTTGTTTGGTGTGGTGTGTTGTTGTTGTCGTATGTCTTGCCTCGCCGGCCTGATTTACACCTCTTCATTGTGTAGGTTGTTTGGTGTGGTGTTGTTGTTGTTGTCGTTGTCTTGCCTCGCTGGCCTGATTTACACCTCTTCATTGTGTAGGTTGTTTGGTGTGGTGTGGTGTTGTTGTCGTTGTCTTGCCTCGCCGGCCTGCTTTACACCTCTTCATTGTGTAGGTTGTTTGGTGTGGTGGTGTTGTTGTTGTCGTTTGTCTTGCCTCGCCGGCCTGCTTTACACCTCTTCATTGTGTAGGTTGTTTGGTGTGGTGTTGTTGTTGTTGTCGTTTGTCTTGCCTCGCCGGCCTGATTTACACCTCTTCATTGTGGAGGTTGTTTGGTGTGGTGTTGTCGTTTGTCTTGCCTTGCCGGCCTGATTTACACCTCTTCACTGTGTAGGTTGTTTGGTGTGGTGTTGTTGCTGTTTGTCTTGCCGTGCCGGCCTGATTTACACCTCTTCATTGTGGAGGTTGTTTGGTGTGGTGTTGTTGCCGTTTGTCTTGCCTTGCCGGCCTGATTTACACCTCTTCATTGTGGAGGTTGTTTGGTGTGGTGTTGTTGCCGTTTGTCTTGCCTCCCCGGCCTGATTTACACCTCTTCATTGTGGAGGTTGTTTGGTGTGGTGTGGTGTTGTTGTCGTTGTCTTGCCTCGCCGGCCTGCTTTACACCTCTTCATTGTGTAGGTTGTTTGGTGTGGTGTTGTCGTTGTCTTGCCTCGCCGGCCTGCTTTACACCTCTTGATTGTGTAGGTTGTTTGGTGTGGTGTTGTTGTTGTTGTCGTTTGTCTTGCCTCGCCGGCCTGCTTTACACCTCTTCATTGTGTAGGTTGTTTGGTGTTGTGGTGTTGTTGTTGTTGTCGTTTGTCTTGCCTCGCCGGCCTGATTTACACCTCTTCATTGTGGAGGTTGTTTGGTGTGGTGTTGTCGTTTGTCTTGCCTTGCCGGCCTGATTTACACCTCTTCACTGTGTCGGTTGTTTGGTGTGGTGTTGCCGTTTGTCTTGCCGTGCCGGCCTGATTTACACCTCTTCATTGTGGAGGTTGTTTGGTGTGGTGTTGTTGCCGTTTGTCTTGCCTTGCCGGCCTGATTTACACCTCTTCATTGTGGAGGTTGTTTGGTATGGTGTTGTTGCCGTTTGTCTTGCCTCTCCGGCCTGATTTAC
The DNA here is from genome assembly GCF_964187855.1 of Myxine glutinosa. Classification (NCBI taxonomy): domain Eukaryota; kingdom Metazoa; phylum Chordata; class Myxini; order Myxiniformes; family Myxinidae; genus Myxine; species Myxine glutinosa. The sequence continues at coordinate 120,256,631 of NC_136262.1, forward strand.
ACCTCTTCACTGTGTAGGTTGTTTGGTGTGGTGTTGTTGCCGTTTGTCTTGCCTTGCCGGCCTGATTTACACCTCTTCATTGTGGAGGTTGTTTGGTGTGGTGTTGTTGTCGTTTGTCTTGCCTTGCCGGCCTGATTTACACCTCTTCATTGTGGAGGTTGTTTGGTGTGGTGTTGTCGTTTGTCTTGCCTTGCCGGCCTGATTTACACCTCTTCATTGTGGAGGTTGTTTGGTGTGGTGTTGTCGTTTGTCTTGCCTTGCCGGCCTGATTTACACCTCTTCATTGTGGAGGTTGTTTGGTGTGGTGTTGTTGTTGTTTGTCCTGCCTCGGCGGCTTCATTTACGTTCTCTCTTCCCAAATAGTTCCATCCATCCGTGTCCATGTTTTTTTCATTTGTTTTCATTAAATAAATCCCCGAAAGGATTTTTGCAGTTTAACGTTTTCCCTTTAAAACCCCCAAGAAACTTGTTTTACTATTTGCTCCCAGTACCAAGTTTTTGGCACGTTAGACGAGGCGACACCTTTTCCCCGTTTTGTTTCTAATTCGCGGTGTTTTGCAGTCGGAGCGGAAGCGCACGTGTAATGGTGGCGTTTGCAGGCTTCCATTTTGCGCGACCTTGCTTCGTTCCCAGACCCACGCGTCGAGAGTAGGGAGGGCGGGGCCGCTCGTGGGAGGAGTGCGACCATAAGGGGCGGTGCCGATTGATTTTCCCATTGGCTGTGGGAACGAGTCTGCGAGCGCTTGGCATGCGTGGCACGCTCTGATGGCGGCGGCTCCGGCCTCGGTATCCTGGGCTCTGACTTCTGAGCCAGCGCTTTGCTCGGGCCCGGCTGCTGCGAGTCTCAATCGTCATTTCCTGCTTCGCACATGCTCATTGCCAAGATTGTTATCACTTGTTTTTATTGCTTTGTTTTGTGCGCTTTGACTCTGCTCGGAGTTTCATCCCGCTTGTACACGACTCGACCCCCACCTCCTTAAACCTTTGAAACGATGAAGATTTTTCTCACGGCACAAAGGCTGCCCGGGCCCTGTATCCAATCCTTGTGTGGTTAAAGCCAGTTTGTTGTGACCTTATCCAAGTTGGAATAGTGCCCTTAGATTTGCTTGTTGTCACGGACATTGACCCTGTGCACATTGGGTAGTGACATGGACCATTGGACCAGGCAAAAGGTCACATCAGCTACCAGGCCTTTGCTCGACTTGCATGGTATGTAATGCGTTCCAGATGTTCCCTATTGGCTGATGGATGAGGTGTTGGTAACCTCTAGTTGTGGTGGTGGCAACACCTTGGGTTTTTGGTTTGAAGTAGCTTTGTGTGTGCAAACTTTTCCTTCCAAGACCTTTGGTCTTTGGTTTTCCAAGACCTGTGCCGAGCACAGTGGCAATGTAACAAAGTTGAAGAGACTCTCACTTCAGGTGCCTTGACGTTTTGTATACTTTTATAGGGACCATAATCCTATTATCATTGTATCATTGTACAAACGATCGTTTTGCTCCAATATTGTCTTTCTTTCCATGATTTGATGCACTTCACCTGAAGATGACCGTTTTGATGTGTTCTCATTTGCAACCACTGATCTGTGCCACCATGATCATGCATGCCATTTTGAAATGCACCGTAAATGACGGTGCTTTGTGCTTTATCTCCGAGAAGGTGAGCCTTTGCGCTTTGTTTATGATGTTGCAGGTATGGGCGTGTGGAGAGCGTGAAGATCCTGCCCAAGCGTGGTTCGGAAGGAGGAGTCGCGGCCTTTGTGGACTTTGTGGACATTAAGAGCGCACAAAAAGCACACAATGCCACCAACAAGATGGGCGATCGCGACCTTCGCACGGATTACAATGAGCCGGGCACCATCCCGAGCGCGGCGCGGGGTCTCGACGACGCGTTGGGCTCGCTGGGGGGCCGTGCTCGTGAGTCGACGGCCCCGTTTCGTGCTGCGGCTACAATATCCAGTACTGTCGGGTATGGTGGTGGTGGTGGTGGCGGTAGCGGCAGCAACGGCGGTGGAGTGTCACTGAGATATGATCGTGGGAGAATTGAGGGGTAAGTACATCGAGACTTTGCTGTCTTGGGTCATGAGACCCTTGCTCTCCCTGGAATAATGATCGCTTCCTCCATCCGCTCCCATCCACCCTCCCCTTCCTCAGTTCAATTTGTCCTCACACTTCACAGCTCCTTGCAATAGACCTCTGGCTGTTACTCTTTCATTCCATTCCCTAAACCCTCACTGTTTCCCCACACAAGCCTGTGTCATCGATCCAGGCTCGAGCCTGCCGGCTTCCTTCCCTTCCCCGACCTCCCCGATCCTTTCCAACCCATCCACACGAGCTACCCTGGATGTATACAGGCATCTGCCCAAGGTGGATTATGCGTGGATTGCTGGATTATGCCATTGCTGCACCGACCTACTTTGCCTGCGGGATTAAAGGCCGTGGGATTACCTGGTTGGATCGTGGGTAGGTACTATCGGATACAAAGAATACCACCTCATGAAGACGGATACCTGACGTTGGATTGGGAATGATCGATGGGAAAGGTTGGCTCTGCCAGCGACGGATGCTTTGTAAGAAATTGCTTCCTGGTGTCTTGCCGGCCAGAAGAACCGGCCCAGGCCCGGCACCTACGACGTAGCCGAGTAGCCATCAGGATTTGGTGGACTTTTTGACCATTGCTTCATCCTTGTCCCATATACGCAGGATTACCGCTGGAGGTGGGACGCATGGATCTAATGGTTAGCCTCATTTGGCATGGTGCGCCCTAGGTCGATTCACTGTGCGGACCCTCAAAACCTGGCGCCCGTGGGGGTCACAAAGCAATGGGAGTCTCGTGTCATTGGAATGTTCTCCTCGGATTTATGTTCTGGTGGCAGCTTTCTCAAGACCTGTCGAGGTCCTTCACGCCGGTGGATGTTATTATCCTTTTGGATTTGGTGACTAGCGGTGGATTTTAACTGCGGACGGAGTACGGCTACGTTTGGGTCTAGCCTTATGCTCACAAAACCGGCACAAAGGCTACCGGGTCGGAGGATTTGTGGTGCTCTAAGCGACAAATGCATCACGCTATGTCTTGTCTTTGGATTTTAGGTCACCCATGACAGGTCAGTACGAGCCCTGAGTTTTGGCTCACCTCCTCTGTCCCCCTTCTTGGCCTCGCCTGGCTGCCTGGCACGGCATCTTGGTCGCGGTGCTTGTAGCGCATGTGCTGTAGCTAGCTATAGGCCAGCTGGCATTGCCTGGCAAAGGCTTGCTTTAATTCCCAATGTTCGTTACACTGTGTGTCATTTGACCACGATTTAAAAACCTCAAATGGTGCCTTTTTAAATGTCGGTAAAATTTACAATCGCGAACCTGAGTACTTTTCACCTGGTTTTCATGACCTTTGATTGCAAAAGCTCTTGTCGGAGGTTGTGAGCAAATTGCATTATGGTATATTTGTTTATACAGCCGCTTTTGAAAGCCTTATCAATGTCATGCAACAACAAGTGTATTCCACAGGTTCAGTCGTGTGTTGATTCGTCGAGTTAAAAATCCCAAACGACTCGACTCGAACCGCAGAATACAAAGACGACCACGTGCTAGTGCGGAATGTGACATCGAGGCTCACTTCGGATTTTTTTTTTTCCATCACAGAGTGATCTTTATCCCAGTTTATGCGGGTAGTGTGACAGGTACACAGGGTTGGAGAAGTGCTTGCATAGGCAACTAGACCGGCACTCGGTAGATCACATACCTCCGCCTGGCTGAACAGTTTGTTTTGTATCCCACTGATAGTTCGAATCTACATCTGGACCTAAACAAAAATCGAATCGCCTTGTTATTGTCACCTAACTAACTCGTCCATCGAGTTTCGTCACAACTCGTCCATAACTTTTTAAAATATCATGTTATATGTCGCTTTTCACCCGATCTCTCGATGGTGAAGAATCACTTAAAAATTAAATAACTCTCGTATCTGACTCCATATTCAGATCTTCACCAAAATCGAATCGTCCCCGTCAGACACCCAACCTGTCCAACAAGTTTCGTCTAAATCCATCCATAACTTTTTGAGATATCCTGCTATGTATAGTTTTTGGCCCTATCTCCCAACGGTGAAGAATCACTTGAAAATTTCTAGTAGCTGAATCTGGATCTTCACCAAAATCTAATAATTTCGTCCTTGTCACATACGCTGCATCTCTGCCAAATTTCGTCCGAATCCGTCCACAACGTTTTGAGATATTTTGTTCACAAACAAACAAACAGCCAAGCAGGGGTGAAAACATAACCTCCATCCACCTTTGGTGGTGTAGGTAACTGTGTGTGTGTGTGTGTGTGTGTGTGTGTGTGTGTGTGTGTGTGTGTGTGTGTGTGTGTGTGTGTGTGTGTGTGTGTGTGTGTGTGTGTGTGTGTGTGTGTGTGTGTGTGTGTGTGTGTGTGTGTGTGTGTGTGTGTGTGTGTGTGTGTGTGTGTGTGTGTGTGTGTGTGTGTAACACACCTGCAGTTGGTGTCATTTACCACATTGCTGGCCTTGTTCACAGACAATTCCATTTTCAACAAGGTGATAATTAATATGACGCGTCTCATTGTCTGTCACAGGCATGTGTAGCTGCCCTTCCCTTCTCCTCCTCCTCCTCCTCCTCCCACCCATGGAGGTATGACCGTATAATCCTTGTGTTCTTCTTCTTCATCTTCTTCATCATCCTCCTCGTCTTCCTTCCTCAATTTAACGACCCAAATTTTTCCCACCGAGTTAGGTTGGCCGAGGAAACAGTTCTGCCCAAGTCTTTCTGTAACTGGCTGGCCAGACCTGATGTCTGACAGTGGCAGGAATTTGTAGTGCGTTCAGGCTACCGGCAATAACTCACCTGCTCGTTGTGAAGTGAAGGTTGTGGATCTTTAATGGCCACAGTGCTGACGAATGGGTCTTCCGGCTTAATGTCCATCCGCGGGACGGCGCTCACTTTGCTTCGTCCTGTATGCGAGACACAGAGATAACCAACCGTTCCTGGGTGGCGAGACAGCTTGGAGGCGAGTGTGTCCCCCGAGACCATCCTGCCAGCATTTAATGGCCATTAGATCTTAAATACTCGTCACCTTGCACAATGAAAGGTTTCTGGTTGCAGTCGGCCTACTGAACTGGTAGTCATGATTTGGGTACCTGATTAGTTTCCATGTTGATCGATAAAGATTTTATTTCTGAGTCTTTTTATATTGAAATTCTCCCTAAACAAGGTCAAGAGCCACTAAACGTTAAGGGCTACTGAGAAAAAGAAAAGAAAAAACTGGCAAAACCTTCACCTAGTCCTGAAACGAGTAAAGCTCTTCACATGACCATTGTGCAAGATGGGGTAACTAGGTCAGGTGGAAAAATCATTTTCTTACCCCGATTGGATGCTTTTTAGAAGACACCATCTCCGTACCGGATGGCCACTGGCTCCCAAAGGGAGCTCATCCGCCCTTTGTCAGGTGTTGTTTTTAGGTCTAGCAGGGTGTCAGTCACCCTTAAATATGTGCAAAGCCAGTGAGGGGTGTGTGTCGGTTGAGTTGCAGACAACCCGACCATGCGGCAGGTAGCACCGGGTTACATGTTACCAGTGGCGATCCCAAAGGACTGACCCGACTTGCAATAACTTGCAGTATTGTTCAATATTTATTAATGAATTAAATAAAACGAATGTTGTTCTCTTGGACATGGGGTACATTCGCTACATCTTGGTAATCGTGATGGGTTATTTCTTTAATTTGCGCATCTGCGTTGGTTATGTTGACTGGATCAGACGATCTGCCCTTAGCTCGCTCACCGTACCAATCAGGTACAACTCGTAACAAACCTTTTACAAAAATGCCCGATCGTTCACTCGTATTGGTGTTTGAATGATTTGTTTTTTTTGTTCTACCTTTGTTTTGTGTAATTTGCTATTTAAATGTGATGTTTAATCATCTCGTGCCATTGTTTTGATGTCTGATCTCAAGCGCCATTGTGACCCTTTCACTCTCGGGTTCCATTGTTTGCCAGGGACGCACTTCCATGAATGCAGTGATGGTGCTTGCTCTAGGTGTGCCTCTTACTCTTTGTGACGGCTGTGGTTCCTCTTTGGGATGATGGTTAATTACGAACCGCATACCGATCGACATTGGTGTCTGGGGAGAAACAATTGTTAAATAGCAAGCACAAGACGAGGTCCTTGTTGTGATCCTTTCTTTGTATGTTTGTGCGGTCGTCCTTTGTGAAGAACACACGTTGCACACTAATACTTGTTTTTGAGGAATAGCACCGCTTCATTTGTTAAGGAAATGGGATTTGACTCCTAACTGTCATGTGTTCCTTGTGTTTCTTGTGTTCCTTGTGTAGTGTGCTGTTTTTGTGAATGTAACAATTTGCCGGTTGTCCTGCCCATAGTTCTTTCGAGGAAATATTTCCCTTTGGGTTTGCACCGTCGTCACTTTTAACCCATTTCCAATCCGTTTGTTTTTCATGTCATGATGGTTTAAAGGAACTCGTTTACAACAATATGCACTGTAACTCGTTTACACACAAAGCAGTTCATTTTCCCTTCACTGTCGTCTTCCCTTCACTGTCGTCTTCCCTTCACTGTCGTCTTCCCTTGGAATATCAACCGGGAGAGTTTACTGGTTTCTTCACGTCTTTGTGATATTGTCTTGTTTGGCGTAGTTTTGCCCTACCAATTTGAAATAAATATCTTGGAAGACTTGAAAACGGTCATGCTTTAATGAAGCTACTGATTATTGGCTCATTAAGAGTCACACATCAGCCTGACCAAGGTTCATGTCATGGTTTTGTAATCAAAAGGCACGACTGTAATTTGTTTATGGGGCTGTTAAATGATCATCCAAACATGCTCCCTCCACATGTGGGGGTGCTGCTTGGTTTTTCAAGTTTTCTCAAATAGGCGGTGATGTCATACCTGCACATGAGCTTAGTAAGAGTCTCGTCAATGTACATGAGATCACATGTGCTGCGTCTTTCGATCTTCTTTGTATGATTCGAGTTACATGGATTAAAAGCTCAGTTCATGCTTAATGTTCCGCCAATTACAACTCCTTTTCCAAAATTTGTTTAATCTCCATCTGCTTATCATTGACATTATCCATTTTCTTAATTGAGAGAACTAGATATCTGCCGCAGATGATTTTCAGGGAGGTTTTGCTTTCACATAATTTGCTGATGTGACTTTACAACTCCATTATTAAATAACTCCTACAAAGTGAAATTATTGCTCATTTATCTGTCTTGTATCGGAGCATTGCCGTTTGTATCTGACAACTAAAGTCTTCTCCTTGGGTCTCGCCCCACCAGACACGGTGAAAGGCCCTCCTACGAGCCCTACGTCCACCATGAGCGGTCATCTAATACGTATGAGCGAAGCACCACCGCCGGTCGCCATTACGACGGGGATTACTACCGCAGCCCGGCTTATTACTCCAGCGGACGCAGCCATGCGAGCCCACCGGCAAACCATTACGAAGATGCTTCCGTGCGCTACGAAAACCTGCAATTGGGCCGCTACCGTGAGGGACATCATGAGGATTGTGCAGCATTGAGCGGTGGCAGGTCTCGCCGGCGTGGACGAGGTCACCAGCCGAGCGACAGTCACTCCCCACGTTCGGAAAATGCCACCGTGTCCCCTCGTGCACGTCAAACCTCTCACTCCCACAACTCTCTCAGTGGTTCTCGGTCATCCTCTTCTGGTTCCCAATCTTCATCCTCTTCCAGTTCCTCAGATAGGTGAGTCGTGATTTATTATTTGGCACATCCAAAATGACCCGTGCATATAATCGGATATGCGGCTATTTATTTTGTGTACATGGGGACTTGTCAGTCACATTGAGGAATATTTTTTTGTGTGTATAAAGAACAAAGCCCACGAGGAAAGAATATAGAATAGAGGGGATGGAACATTTATGGAATGTTTGGTGGTTGGGGGTAGGGGAGAGTTAAATTACTGTTTGTGTATGTAATAAATGTTCGTCTGTGCGTACTGTATCCATGCTCTTGTAAGAGCAGAACAAGAAGGGGAAGTGGATCAAAATATAATGGGGCAAAGGGAAAATAGTGGGACAACAACAATTGGATGCAACCATGACAGAAGGAAAGTAATTTCACGAGAAGAGTGAGAGGTTCTGAGTGCATGCTGTAAATCTCAGTGGAAATGTGAGTAACCAGAAGGTGGTGATGGACAACATAATTGACATCCTGCAGGGAAGAGCTCAAGACAAAGGACTTGGGTAGACTGTTCTACAGTTGATACATTTGGGATTTGAAAGATTGGTGGCGAGCATCGAGTTGACTTGGGGAGCGGCAAAGGGAAAGGGTTTCTGACAGAAAGCATGTGACCTGGTGGTGCAGTGGCTCGTGAGAGGGCAGGAGAACCAAGACCAAAATATAGTTTGGAAATAATCACTGCAAGGCCATCAGTCATCAAATGATGAGCAACAAACAGATTTTGAGACGCAGCTTTTTGATGCAAGATTTTATTGACGTAGAAGGCCTGAGATTCCAGGACCTTTTGGGGCAGGATTGGAAGCTGCAGCACAACTTCAGTCGGGAGTCATATTCCATGACATTCCAGATGATGATTGTGTACACTATTGTCAGGCTAAGGACAACAGAAGAGGGACTTCTTCCAGTGACAAATGTGAGACAGCAGCTGCCTTTGGAGGTATACTTTCAGATATGAATTGCCCTAAACTGGTTAAAATACAGTCGACCCTTAAATATCACAGGAGTTGCGCTCCTGGAAAATGCCACCCAAGTTAAAACCAATTTCCTATGGGAATATGGTGGTTATGTTCTTGGGTTTCGAGAAAACGTAGAGGAACATCGGCGGCAGCCAAAAATCAACACCACAATTGAAATAAACATGTAAAATAAATATAAATAAGCGTTATGATGGTGTCCTCTTGCGTTGAAGCAGATTAAACTTTTGAACCCTGAGCTCCTTGGACTTTCAACTCCCCCACCCTGGGCTCCATGGAGAAAAAGTTGAAAATGTTCAAAAAACACTGAAAAGTTGAAATTTGTTTTATTTCAGTTTTCTGCATCTAAAAATGTTTTTCGAGCCCTGTAATGACAAAGAAATGATATTTTGAGTCGTAGACTGTCTTACTTTCTTCTTTTTTGAGTTTATCGCCAGTACTCTACTTTGTAGTGCCAGTCAACCAAGCAAAGCAGTTATTGCCCGGCTTTCCGATGCACAAGAATTCTCCAAAAAAACCTCCCCCACACTTCCTGAGCGATTAGCGGCGGCACAGACTGAAGATTAGGTGTAATATAACGGAGCCGCTATTGCTCAGGAAGTTGCTCATGATATGTTTGTAAACAAGAGAAAATTAGCATTAGACCATGTAAAAAATGAGTTCCATTACGAGCCATAGACCATGAAAAATAAATAAATACAAAAACATGTTAGGGCTGGTAGACCGGCCAACAGGGTATATTGTATATGGAGCTTTGGATAGCGTCTGTCTAAGGTTCAAAGGGTTAAACATTCAAAAGCAGATTAAACATGGCCCTTCCCTTCTGTAATTTGTCCTCTCTCTCTCTCTCTTCTTCTCTTCTTCTTCTTCTTCTCTCTCTCTCTCTCTCTCTCTCTCTCTCTCTCTCTCTCTCTCTCTCTCTACCTCTACCTCTACCTCTACCTCTATCTCTATCTCTACCTCTACCTCTACCTCTATCTCTACCTCTATCTCTACCTCTATCTCTACCTCTATCTCTATCTCTATCTCTACCTCTATCTCTACCTCTATCTCTACCTCTATCTCTACCTCTATCTCTACCTCTATCTCTATCTCTATCTCTATCTCTACCTCTACCTCTACCTCTACCTCTACCTCTATCTCTATCTCTATCTCTACCTCTATCTCTACCTCTACCTCTACCTCTATCTCTACCTCTATCTCTACCTCTATCTCTACCTCTATCTCTATCTCTATCTCTATCTCTACCTCTATCTCTACCTCTATCTCTACCTCTATCTCTACCTCTACCTCTATCTCTACCTCTCTCCCTCTCTATCCTACACCATCACCCCTTCTTTCTCTCTCTCACATGATCATAGTCTCCACAGAGCGTCGGTGCCGCCGAAGCAGCTTCCCGAGTAAGGGCTATACTGGGTGGTTTGTCATTGCCTTTCCAGCAGTAGTTCGGGCAGGAATTTTGAATTTGGCAATGGCTTGTCTAATATTCACGGACACAGTGGGATTTTTAACATCCACCAACCAATGCCGGCAGAAGGGAGGCCCAGTTTTACATGCTTCCGAGGAAAGGCAAACACATTGATGAATCAGCCTGCTTGTGGAATACCTGGATGGCAGTTTATAGCTGGGTCAGTATTCAAACCCAGGCTAGATGGCTTAGAGGTGAGGGCGTGTACTTCTCGACCATCCTGCCAGCCCCTCTTAAATTGTTTCCCTTTGTAATCTGTCGATTTTTCTTTCATAAATTGTTTTTCAGCTCCTAAATGAGCAAATAAATAGAATAATCGCAGTCTCGCCAAGACCAAGCTTGTCCATTTTCCATCCACTTTGTGTGTCAGATATCACTTTCCTTGACTTTTTTTTTTACACTCGGGAGCCATGGATAACTAGATGGCTTTCATAGAATACTTACCGTGCAGTCAACTTGATGCGAGCCAACTCTTCTGTTTTTGGAGGGGTTTTTTTTTTTTGATCCAATATGGCTGCCAGACCACGTGAGCGATGACATCATAAGTTTATATTCTCGAATATAATTGTGTAGATCATGCTCAATAAATTTCAAACTGATCAGACTAAGCATTTTCCCTGTCGAATTATGACGTCATGATTACGTCACCAATGACGTCATCGTTAACAAAACTTATTCCCCATGCAGAGCTCTTTACATTGAGCTACCTTTCAATTTTTTTTCCATGGAGCGGTTTCAGAGATATAGAGGTACAACGTTTTTTTGCTTTTCCAAGATGGCACCTGTACCACGTGACCTATGACGTCATGAGTATCATTACAAAATTCTACAGGTGGAGCCGCTCCTATGGTCAAAATTTCGTGTCCATTGGACTAACAGTTGCAGAGAATTTTTTTTTCGTACTCATTGAATTGTGACGTCATAATGATGGCAACGATGACATCATGATTAACACATCTTATTCCCCATTGGGCATACTTGAAAATGAGCCAGCCATCTTTCATTTTTTTCATTGAGCGGTTTAGAATGTATAGAGGTGTAACATTTTTCCAAGATGGCGTCTGTACCACGTGACCTACGACGCCATAATTATGAATAAAAAAATTATACAGGTGGAGGCGCTCCTATGGTATAGTTTTGTGTCAATTGGACCAACGGTTGCCGAGAAAAATGAGTTCTTAAAATGCAGACGCACGTACGGGCGCAACCGAATGCAATGCCGAACCCTGCTTTTTGCTTCGTGAACGCAGGCCGCAGGGTAAAAATCATTGAAGGCAATACTATCCGAAAGCAAAGGAATTTATTTTCCGATTACATTGAACGCATTGTTAATGCGGAGGTAGATACAGCGCTGTACTGTACGCGTTGTGCGTCTGTTACCTCCTGCACCACAGCAGCGTCGCTGATTTACAATTGTGTGTAAAGTCGAGTTTTATGTGTAAAGTCAAAACTGTTTACAATAGTCACTTTTGCATCGTTTTACGTTGCATTGTCATTATTAACGGTGCACAGCAAACAAAAGGCTCGTGATGGAAAAACCGCGATTGGTCGAAATTATACTCTGCGATAATGAAATCTGTGCATAAGAAGTTGCCCGTGATTGGTTAAAACCCGCTATATTCAAAGCCACGGTATTTAAAAGTTTACTGTACTGTAAAAGTGGAATTTTTCGCGTGATGAAATTTTCATGCTGAGCGACATGAAACGTTTGCGTGTTTTTAATTTTGCGGAGCGGGAATTGAGACTCATGACCATCTCAATGATTGATGTTAACCATGAGAAACCCCAGCGTGCGTTTACATCGGGAGAAAATAACTTGGTCTGCACAGAACCGAAGAGTAACAGGAATGAAAGCGTACGTTATTATAAACTAAGGTTTCGAACCCAGGGTAAATTATGCGGAAGCAATGAAGCACTGTATAGAACCAATGAAATAAGAACCAATGAAGGTTCTTTATCCGTCGTATGGAACAAATGAAATAAAGAAACCATTGAAGCACTGCATGGACCAATTGTGTATGGAACCAATGAAGCACTGTATGGAGTCAATTAAGTACTGTACGGACCCAATGTAATATGGAACCAATGAAGCACTGTCAAGATAAAGAACCAATGACATTGAACCAATGAAGCACTGTACGGAACCAATGTAATATGGAGCCAATGAAGCACTGTACAGAGCCAACAAAATGTGGAACCAACTAATCACTATACAGAACCAATGAAATATGGAACCAACTAATCACTTTATAGAACCAATGAAATATGGAACCAACTAATCACGATACAGAACCAATGAAATATGGAACCAACTAATCACTTTATAGAACCAATGAAATATGGAACCAATGAAGCACTGTAAAGAACCAATGACATATTGAACCAATGAAGCACTGTACGAAGCCAATGAAGCACTGTAAGGAACCAATGAAATATGGAACCAATGAAGCACTGTAAAGAACCAATGACATATTGAACCAATGAAGCACTGTACGAAGCCAATGAAGCACTGTAAGGAACCAATGAAATATGGAACCAATGAAGCACTGTAAAGAACCAATGACATATTGAACCAATGAAGCACTGTACGAAGCCAATGAAGCACTAAGGAACCAATGAAATATGGAACCAATGAAGCACTAAAGAACCAATGACATATTGAACCAATGAAGCACTGTGAAGAACCAATGACATATTGAACCAATGAAGCACTGTACGAAGCCAATGCAGCACGAAGGAACCAATGACATATTGAACCAATGAAGCACTGTACGAAGCGAATGAAGCACTGTAAGGAACCAATGAAATTTGGAGCCAATTAAGCACTATGGAACCAATGAAGCACTGTATGGAGCCAACGTAATATGGAACCAATAAAGCACTGTACAGAACCGAAGGAACTGTAAAGCACGATGCAGAGCCAATGGAACCAATGAAGCACTGTATGGAGCCCAATGAAGTACCGTACGGACCCAATGAAATGTGGAACCAATGAAGCACTGTATGGAACCAATGAAGCACTGTACAGAACCAATGAAGCACTGAACAGAACCAATGAAATATGGAACCAACTAATCACTGTACAGAACCAATGAAATATGGACCCAACTAATCGCTATACAGAACCAATGAAATATGGACCCAACTAATCACTTTACAGAACCAATGAAATATGGACCCAACTAATCACGATACAGAACCAATGGAATATGGACCCAACTAATCACTATACAGAACCAATGAAATATGGACCCAACTAATCACTATACAGAACCAATGGAATATGGACCCAACTAATCACTTTACAGAACCAATGAAATATGGACCCAACTAATCACTATACAGAACCAATGAAATATGGATCCAACTAATCACTATACAGAACCAATGAAATATGGACCCAACTAATCACTTTACAGAACCAATGAAATATGGACCCAACTAATCACTTTACAGAACCAATGAAATATGGACCCAACTAATCACTTTACAGAACCAATGAAATATGGACCCAACTAATCACTATACAGAACCAATGGAATATGGACCCAACTAATCACTTTACAGAACCAATGAAATATGGACCCAACTAATCACTTTACAGAACCAATGAAATATGGACCCAACTAATCACTTTACAGAACCAATGAAATATGGACCCAACTAATCACTATACAGAACCAATGAAATATGGAACCAACTAATCACGATACAGAACCAATGGAATATGGACCCAACTAATCACTATGCAGAACCAATGGAATATGGAACCAACTAATCACTATACAGAACCAATGAAATATGGACCCAACTAATCACTATACAGAACCAATGAAATATGGACCCAACTAATCACTATACAGAACCAATGAAATATGGACCCAACTAATCACTATACAGAACCAATGAAATATGGAACCAACTAATCACGATACAGAACCAATGAAATATGGACCCAACTAATCACTATACAGAACCAATGAAATATGGAACCAACTAATCACTATACAGAACCAATGGAATATGGACCCAACTAATCACTTTTCAGAACCAATGAAATATGGAACCAACTTATCACTATACAGAACCAATGGAATATGGAACCAACTAATCACTATACAGAACCAATGAAATATGGACCCAACTAATCACTATACAGAACCAATGAAATATGGAACCAACTAATCACGATACAGAACCAATGAAATATGGACCCAACTAATCACTATACAGAACCAATGAAATATGGACCCAACTAATCACTTTACAGAACCAATGAAATATGGACCCAACTAATCACTATACAGAACCAATGGAATATGGAACCAACTAATCACTTTACAGAACCAATGAAATATGGACCCAACTAATCACTTTACAGAACCAATGAAATATGGACCCAACTAATCACTATACAGAACCAATGAAATATGGACCCAACTAATCACTTTACAGAACCAATGAAATATGGACCCAACTAATCACTATACAGAACCAATGGAATATGGAACCAACTAATCACTTTACAGAACCAATGAAATATGGACCCAACTAATCACTTTACAGAACCAATGAAATATGGACCCAACTAATCACTTTACAGAACCAATGAAATATGGACCCAACTAATCACTATACAGAACCAATGGAATATGGACCCAACTAATCACTTTACAGAACCAATGAAATATGGACCCAACTAATCACTATACAGAACCAATGAAATATGGACCCAACTAATCACTATACAGAACCAATGGAATATGGACCCAACTAATCACTTTACAGAACCAATGAAATATGGACCCAACTAATCACTATACAGAACCAATGAAATATGGATCCAACTAATCACTATACAGAACCAATGAAATATGGACCCAACTAATCACTTTACAGAACCAATGAAATATGGACCCAACTAATCACTTTACAGAACCAATGAAATATGGACCCAACTAATCACTTTACAGAACCAATGAAATATGGACCCAACTAATCACTATACAGAACCAATGGAATATGGACCCAACTAATCACTTTACAGAACCAATGAAATATGGACCCAACTAATCACTTTACAGAACCAATGAAATATGGACCCAACTAATCACTTTACAGAACCAATGAAATATGGACCCAACTAATCACTATACAGAACCAATGAAATATGGAACCAACTAATCACGATACAGAACCAATGGAATATGGACCCAACTAATCACTATACAGAACCAATGGAATATGGAACCAACTAATCACTATACAGAACCAATGAAATATGGACCCAACTAATCACTATACAGAACCAATGAAATATGGACCCAACTAATCACTATACAGAACCAATGAAATATGGACCCAACTAATCACTATACAGAACCAATGAAATATGGAACCAACTAATCACGATACAGAACCAATGAAATATGGACCCAACTAATCACTATACAGAACCAATGAAATATGGAACCAACTAATCACTATACAGAACCAATGGAATATGGACCCAACTAATCACTTTTCAGAACCAATGAAATATGGAACCAACTAATCACTATACAGAACCAATGGAATATGGAACCAACTAATCACTATACAGAACCAATGAAATATGGACCCAACTAATCACTATACAGAACCAATGAAATATGGAACCAACTAATCACGATACAGAACCAATGAAATATGGACCCAACTAATCACTATACAGAACCAATGAAATATGGACCCAACTAATCACTTTACAGAACCAATGAAATATGGACCCAACTAATCACTATACAGAACCAATGGAATATGGAACCAACTAATCACTTTACAGAACCAATGAAATATGGACCCAACTAATCACTTTACAGAACCAATGAAATATGGACCCAACTAATCACTATACAGAACCAATGAAATATGGACCCAACTAATCACTTTACAGAACCAATGAAATATGGACCCAACTAATCACTATACAGAACCAATGGAATATGGAACCAACAAATCACTTTACAGAACCAATGAAATATGGACCCAACTAATCACTTTACAGAACCAATGAAATATGGACCCAACTAATCACTTTACAGAACCAATGAAATATGGACCCAACTAATCACTATACAGAACCAATGGAATATGGACCCAACTAATCACTTTACAGAACCAATGAAATATGGACCCAACTAATCACTATACAGAACCAATGAAATATGGACCCAACTAATCACTATACAGAACCAATGGAATATGGACCCAACTAATCACTTTACAGAACCAATGAAATATGGACCCAACTAGAGTCCCTGTATATAGAGAGTTGTGTCAACTCAAATTTGGACGCCATTTTGTGTCTAAGTGTGTCGGATTAGATATACATGTACATTCGCGATATGGGGTGATATATTCTAAACCTGCTAAAAAAAAAATTACGACGCATATTTAGTCTTATTATTACATACAGGTGATATTTGTTTTGTCAAAAACTCAACTATTGCCGTGAAAAAGAGCTGTGTGGTGATATTAAAAGTGGTATGGCAATGCATATTACAAGCCAACACTGCATATAAGAGCTAACATTATAAGTAAGACAAACCAATGCTGTCGTTCTCTGAATTTCTGAAATTTTGGACGTATGGATGGCTGCACAACCCGCAAAAAAATTGAGCAGGTCCCCCCCTAAAATTGCTTTTATGATTGCCGATTAGGCTAAAGATTTTAAACCAAAAAAATAACTTGCCTCGGAATAAGTTTTGAATGGACGGACAGACAACTGAAAACAAAACGGACCATGGGTTTCCCACCCCTATAAAATCAAAATTAATTCCCTCTGAAAAAGTACAGTGACATTGCCCGCAGACTACCCAACCGCAGACCAGGCAATGTCACTGTACCGGGACATTTCATCAATCAATGACAATATGCGGTCCGCTAGGACTACCCGAAAAAAATTGAGCAGGGTTCTTCCCACGGAAATGCATTTTTGGTCAGCTCCTTGAAGATTATAAACAAACACAAATCACTTCCCTTTAAAAGGGTTTTCAACGGACAGACAACCAAAAAAAAACCGAGCAGATAGAATTGCTTTTGAACATCGATCATCAAGCGGCATGGGCCTACCTGGCAGAGTCTCGAGGAGTCGATCGCTTTCCAGCTCTTTCGTCTGACTTTCGCTTCCCAAATTTGTCTTCTGACTTTATCACTTGGAAATCTATACATCTTATATTTCCCAGATTGGTTTGAACAACCAAAAGCAGAACAACCAGTCATTTTGTTTGGCAATAAACAACATTCCCGTACCAAGCTGACGTTCACGCACGGTGAAGTTAGACACAAAATGGCGCCACGAAATCACGTGACCAGAAATCTCGGGTCAGCGCATGGCGCAACTCTCTTTATACAGGGACTCTAGACCCAACTAATCACTTTACAGAACCAATGAAATATGGACCCAACTAATCACTTTACAGAACCAATGAAATATGGACCCAACTAATCACTATACAGAACCAATGGAATATGGACCCAACTAATCACTTTACAGAACCAATGAAATATGGACCCAACTAATCACTTTACAGAACCAATGAAATATGGACCCAACTAATCACTTTACAGAACCAATGAAATATGGACCCAACTAATCACTATACAGAACCAATGAAATATGGAACCAACTAATCACGATACAGAACCAATGGAATATGGACCCAACTAATCACTATACAGAACCAATGGAATATGGAACCAACTAATCACTATACAGAACCAATGAAATATGGACCCAACTAATCACTATACAGAACCAATGAAAAATGGACCCAACTAATCACTATACAGAACCAATGAAATATGGAACCAACTAATCACGATACAGAACCAATGAAATATGGACCCAACTAATCACTATACAGAACCAATGAAATATGGAACCAACTAATCACTATACAGAACCAATGGAATATGGACCCAACTAATCACTTTACAGAACCAATGAAATATGGAACCAACTAATCACGATACAGAACCAATGGAATATGGAACCAACTAATCACTATACAGAACCAATGAAATATGGACCCAACTAATCACTATACAGAACCAATGAAATATGGAACCAACTAATCACGATACAGAACCAATGAAATATGGACCCAACTAATCACTATACAGAACCAATGAAATATGGACCCAACTAATCACTTTACAGAACCAATGAAATATGGACCCAACTAATCACTATACAGAACCAATGGAATATGGAACCAACTAATCACTTTACAGAACCAATGAAATATGGACCCAACTAATCACTTTACAGAACCAATGAAATATGGACCCAACTAATCACTATACAGAACCAATGAAATATGGACCCAACTAATCACTTTACAGAACCAATGAAATATGGACCCAACTAATCACTATACAGAACCAATGGAATATGGAACCAACTAATCACTTTACAGAACCAATGAAATATGGACCCAACTAATCACTTTACAGAACCAATGAAATATGGACCCAACTAATCACTTTACAGAACCAATGAAATATGGACCCAACTAATCACTATACAGAACCAATGAAATATGGACCCAACTAATCACAATACAGAACCAATGAAATATGGACCCAACTAATCACTTTACAGAACCAATGAAATATGGACCCAACTAATCACTTTACAGACCCAATGAAATATGGACCCAACTAATCACTATACAGAACCAATGGAATATGGAACCAACTAATCACTTTACAGAACCAATGAAATATGGACCCAACTAATCACTTTACAGAACCAATGAAATATGGACCCAACTAATCACTATACAGAACCAATGAAATATGGACCCAACTAATCACTTTACAGAACCAATGAAATATGGACCCAACTAATCACTATTCAGAACCAATGAAATATGGACCCAACTAATCACTATACAGAACCAATGGAATATGGACCCAACTAATCACTATACAGAACCAATGAAATATGGAACCAACTAATCACTATACAGAACCAATGAAATATGGACCCAACTAATCACTATACAGAACCAATGGAATATGGACCCAACTAATCACTATACAGAACCAATGAAATATGGACCCAACTAATCACTATACAGAACCAATGAAATATGGACCCAACTAATCACTATACACAACCAATGAAATATGGACCCAACTAATCACTATACAGAACCAATGAGATATGGAACCAACTAATCACTTTACAGAACCAATGAAATATGGACCCAACTAATCACTATACAGAACCAATGAAATATGGACCCAACTAATCACTATACAGAACCAATGGAATATGGACCCAACTAATCACTATACAGAACCAATGAAATATGGACCCAACTAATCACTTTACAGAACCAATGAAATATGGACCCAACTAATCACTATACACATCCAATGAAATATGGACCCAACTAATCACTATACAGAACCAATGAAATATGGACCCAACTAATCACTATACAGAACCAATGAAATATGGACCCAACTAATCACGATACACAACCAATGAAATATGGACCCAACTAATCACTATACAGAACCAACGAGATATGGAACCAACTAATCACTTTACAGAACCAATGAAATATGGACCCAACTAATCACTATACAGAACCAATGAAATATGGACCCAACTAATCACTATACAGAACCAATGGAATATGGACCCAACTAATCACTATACAGAACCAATGAAATATGGACCCAACTAATCACTTTACAGAACCAATGAAATATGGACCCAACTAATCACTATACACATCCAATGAAATATGGACCCAACTAATCACTATACAGAACCAATGAAATATGGACCCAACTAATCGCTATACAGAACCAATGAAATATGGACCCAACTAATCACGATACACAACCAATGAAATATGGACCCAACTAATCACTATACAGAACCAATGAAATATGGACCCAACTAATCACTATACAGAACCAATGAAATATGGACCTAACTAATCACTATACAGAACCAATGAAATATGGACCCAACTAATCACTATACAGAACCAATGAAATATGGACCCAACTAATCACTTTACAGAACCAATGAAATATGGACCCAACTAATCACTTTACAGAACCAATGAAATATGGACCCAACTAATCACTATACAGAACCAATGAAATATGGACCCAACTAATCACTATACAGAACCAATGAAATATGGACCCAACTAATCACTATACACAACCAATGAAATATGGACCCAACTAATCACTATACAGAACCAATGAAATATGGACCCAACTAATCACTTTACAGAACCAATGAAATATGGACCCAACTAATCACTATACAGAACCAATGAAATATGGACCCAACTAATCACTATACAGAACCAATGAAATATGGACCCAACTAATCACTATACACAACCAATGAAATATGGACCCAACTAATCACTTTACAGAACCAATGAAATATGGACCCAACTAATCACTATACACAACCAATGAAATATGGACCCAACTAATCACTATACAGAACCAATGAAATATGGACCCAACTAATCACTTTACAGAACCAATGAAATATGGACCCAACTAATCACTTTACAGAACCAATGAAATATGGACCCAACTAATCACTATGCAGAACCAATGAAATATGGACCCAACTAATCACTTTACAGAACCAATGAAATATGGACCCAACTAATCACTATACAGAACCAATGAAATATGGACCCAACTAATCACTATAGTTGATTAGTTCAGGCCCGGCTTTAACTAAACTTGCAACTTACGGGAAACATTGAAGTTTGCCTGGATTTGAAATTGTATTCAAATAACGAAGTGTTTTGCGTTGAATTGTAGAGGTTGAAGTACATTACAGTACAGTAGTTGCGAACAATGCAGTCTTGTGCTACACATGCACACTACGGCGTGACTGGTAACTGCATATGTACCTCATGCACATTCATTGTTTGCTCTGGTACCGTGTTTTCTCTTAAAAAGGCAAGTATATTTGTACGTTGTTAAATTTGTGCTTCTCTGTTGTCGCACGAAATGTGTGAAAATTAATGTTGTGTGAAAATCTCCACTTTTACAGTAGCTCAACGGCCCAGGAGTTCCAGAGGCTGCACATCTCTGTATGGCTTAGCATGAAAATATATTGAGATATTTCCTGTTGGTCCTTATGGAGAAACAAAGTGAGAATATGGATCTTTCTTGCACTATAATGCATGTTCCAGGTAGTTGACTGCAGTTGCTTATTTACTCTGTCAGCAAGGAGGGTTGTTACTGAGAGTTGCAGCCCCTTGAGCTCTTGGGCCTATGAGCTATTTACAACGAATTTTTGGTTCATGAGAGGGGTGTGTAACTGTCCTGCAGAGAATAGAGTTGTTATCCCACACACGTGAAGTGAAAAGTGGAGTTAAGCAATAATTCTCCACTGATAGACATGTTATTGGTGTATATGAAGAGCAGGATTGGTTCGAGAACACTTCCTTTAGGGCCATTATAGTTTGGAGGTACAGCATGGCAAGTGCATAGGAAAACTGATAGCCAGACTGATGAGTAGATGAAAAGTTGTCGAGGTCTGCTACAATTATTACCCTCTGCCCATGAAGCGAAAAGCACGGTTAGGCATTCAGTTGCGTATGTGTGGCGTACGTATCTGCATTTTACAATTCATTTTCTTGGCAACCATTGGTCCGATTGGCACAAAATGTTACCATAGGAGTGCCTCTGCCTGTGGAATTTTTTTATTCATAATTATGACATCATAGGTCGTGTGGTACGTACGCCATCTTGGAAAACCGTTACACCTCTATATCTCCCAAATTG
Source organism: Myxine glutinosa (assembly GCF_964187855.1). Taxonomy (NCBI): domain Eukaryota; kingdom Metazoa; phylum Chordata; class Myxini; order Myxiniformes; family Myxinidae; genus Myxine; species Myxine glutinosa. Next base: position 120,278,639 of record NC_136262.1, read on the forward strand.
CTCAATGGAAAAAATTGAGACCTGGCTCATTTCAACTACTTCTCATGGGGAATAAGATATGTTAATGATGTCATTGGTGCCTTTGTTATGACGTCATAATTCAACAAGTACAACACCTTTGCGATCATTATGATTTTTTTTTTCTTAGCAACTGTTGGTCTGATGGACACAATTTTCACCATAGGAGTGCCTCCTCATGTGGCATATTTTGATGATAATCATGACGTCATAGGTCTTGTGGTACAGGCGTCATCTTGGAAAAACCTAAAAGTGTTGCACCTCTATCTCCAAAACCGCTCCATGGAAAAAATTCAACCGTGGCTCATTGTAAAGAACTCCATATGGGGAATAGGTGTTGTTAACGATGATGTAATTGGTGCCATAATTATGACATAATTCGACAGACAATGCTTGGTCTGATCAGTTTGAAATTTATTGAGCGTGATCCGTGCAACAATTCTATTACAGAATATAAATTTATGATGTCATCGTTCACGTGTTCTGGCAGCCATATTGGATCAAATAAAAAAATTAAAAAACGTTCAAAACCAGAAGAGGTGGCTCGCACCAAGTTGACCGCAGGGTAAGAATACCATCTAGTTGGTTGAAGTACTTTGCTTATGATGGGGAGAAGAGCTGAGTTGGGGGTCATCTTTGGCTCCATTCTTTTGAACAACTCAACAAACCAATCTTGGCTGATGCAAGTGTGAGATCCAAAGCTGATTGCACTTTCTCCGGTGCTGGCATTCTTGTTGACTCACACTGGGGGGGGGAGGGGGGGAGGGAATGGTGAATCAAATTCAAGTTACTCAGCACATTTTGTGGGAGGGTATGACGAATACTTAAATAAAACCACAGGAATGATTAATTACCTCATTGAGCTTCACAATTTATAAAGCAGAGGGATAATATACTTAGCTCATTGAAGTATAATCCTGATGGATGTGGCAGTGCCTTCAATGATTATCCAAGGCATAACCATCCAACAGGTATTGCAGTTTCCTCGCCATCCTACTTTGGTGATAACCAGGTCTACCACAAATGTGCGTGTGCTTTGATGGAATGTGTTCAAACTGGCAATTGCATTTTGAACATGCCGTACAATTAGCCAGCATTCAGATCCGTGTCTCGGAAGGCACATTTTTGCCTCCATGCTGTCATTGTCCTCTTTTCCTCCTGCGCCAGTTAATGTCCTTTTTCAGCGGGTTTTAGGCTTCCATGTGGTCAGCCATGAATCTTTAGAAGCCAACGTGGCATTCAGATGCTTTCTTTTTTCTTTACTAAAGCAGGACTTATGGAAGAGCAAGAATGAATTGACGTTAGGTAGTGCTGCAACAATTGGGCACATCCAGCAAGGGAATGGATGGAGAGGACAGGGCATGGAAGGGGGGGGGGGAGGATGGTCGGTGATCACACTGGAAGCAGCAAATAAGAAGGTCGGGTTAGGAAGGGTTAATGGGATTAATAAAGATCATGGGTTAGGATGGGGGATTACATGAGGTGGTGGTGCACTGCCTGCTTCAAGATCAGGAGGCAAGAGTGGGAAATAACGGCCTCTATAGATGTGAGAAGCGAGTTCCACAGATGGGAGAAGCGTGGAACAAAGGAGTTTATGTTTGCAGTCAGCCTGGATTTTGGAGATGTAACCATGAGATGGTTACTGGAAGAATGCATGAATCTTTAAGTTGCTGGAGAGGGTCAGAGGAATGAGAGAGTAAAGGGAGCAATACTGTAAAAGAGGCGGTTAGAAAATAGGGAGACCACCGACCTGCCTGTAATGTTAAAGCAACACAACTTGTGCTTCGGCCTCGTCATGGGAAATGCCAATAATGTGGAGAGCTGTGGATTTCACAGAATACAGGAGAGACAGATGTGATGCTGGGGTGTCAGCCCATCTAGGAGAGCAGTATTCCATTGAACTATGGACAAAGGCCTTGTAGATTAAGAATAGATCTGATTTCCCAAGGAAAGACTTGGATCAATGAAGGATGTCTAGCCTATGGCTGACTTTAGAGACCAGATTTACTACGTCGTTGTCCCAGAAAAGGTCATGGCTGATGGAGAGGTCTAAAGGTTCAAGAGACTGAACCTCTACTTGTGGCTGACCATGGAAATTGATAGGTGTGTTAGTTTGATGATACTTCTGGAGTGACAGGTTGAGACGACAAGATTTACCATGATCAGGATTGAAGGATATGTTCCATCTGTCAGATCAGCATCTAATCGATTCCAGATCAGCAGAGAGTGATGTAGCGGTGGTGTTATCTGTAAAAAGGCATAGAGGGTTTGCCAGAGCATCTGGGATTTCATTTACATAGATGATGAATAAGACTGGGCCAAACACTGCCTTGGGTAACTCCAGCTCATGTTCCACTTGTGCTCACCACAGACATTTCCTCTTGTACTGTGTGGAGCTCCTGTCAGGACAACTCACCAATAATATAATTGTTATGAATCTCCATCGCATACTTTGACCAGACTATCACGTCTGAGGCTCCTGTTAACACAGTATCCTTAGCGTTGGGAACTTTCGTCCTGGGAGATGTCAAATGGTATTTTATTGCACTGCATTTAATAAATTGTACAACTTTACCATTCTCCAAGGATCATGAAATTCGGCTGAAATCAATGGCATGCACACGCGAAAAGCAGATGGCTCAAACACGGCTTCTTACCTTTTAAAGGGTTTATTTGTAAAGAAATGTACAGGGAAGAGGGTAGACAAGACGCGAGACAAGACGCAGATCAAGAGACAGAGTTAAATGGAAACATTCAAACTTGGGTACAATGATGAGAAATAAAGCTCAAAACCTTGCCCACTCTCGGTGCCACAGAACACACTTGAGCAACAATTTTATAATGCAGGCAGGACTTCCCTTTGTCTACGATGTGTAGGGTGGACGCAAAACTAAATGCAGCCCGCTTTGGAAACTAGGTGCGAGAAGAGAGCCAGTGAAGAAATCGGTCCAAAGTCGAAGTAAGACAACGACAACTAGCATCCAAGAATGCAGAAAGCCAAATGGAGCACGATTAATTGAATCGGCCACGAGGAAAGCCAGCGACGATCAGCTCCTCAACCAGGCCTCGTGGTCTTTGTTCTTTTCAAACGAGGCCTCCTGGTCTGCCCTCTGTCTTCTCTCCAGGCTCTTCTTCTTCCTTCAAGTGAGGTGGCTCATTCCCCTCTCCAAAGGCAGGGTGATACCAGCTTGGGTCAATCCCAAAACTTCTTCAGAGCAAAACCACATGAATGTCCTGCATCACAAACTCCTCATGATCAGCTTGCTCGGCCTCCTTCCACACAATGCCTCCTCTTCCTCCTGGTTTCAGTTCTTTTCTGGACTGTCACTCTCACAGGGTGGCCCCAATAAAAATAAATCCACAATATTTTCTTCACAGCCCGACAGCACACTACGCTGCCGTGGCTGACGCACACTGGCCAGACAGATTGTGCCGGCCTGATAGCATACGTGGCACGTGTGCCTCTGTCATGGGAAGGCCTCATCTAGCCTCACCTACAAACAAGATGTTTACACATACCAAATTATTCTGTCTACCCCACCTTGTCTATAAATTACATACACTGCTTCCTCTGTGTCATGACGTTAGGTAGTGCGGAAACAATTGGGCACATCCAGCAAGGGAATGGATGGAGAGGACAGGGGATGGAGGGGGGGGGGGTGGAAGGATGGTCGGTGATGACACTGAAAGCAGCAAGTAAGAAGGAAGGGTTAATGGGGTTAATAAAGATCATGGGTTAGGATGTGGGATTACATGAGGTGGTGGTGCACTGCCTGCTTCAAGATCAGGAGGCAAGAGTGGGAAATAACGGCCTCTAGAGATGAGAAGCGAGTTTCTCACAGTACTTACTTTTTCCACATGCGAAATTTGCATTTGTTTATTTAAATTATACAATGGACTACAAAATGTAAATGTTTCATGATATTTGTTATATTATATCGCCTTTATCGATCAATATTGTTGAAATGAAGATCAAATAGCTGTATGTTGAAATATGTTGAAAAAGTCAAAACTTTACATGGGGTGTACTTACTTTTTCACGTGACTGTACATGGGCGAGGCTTGTGGAAGAGCTAGTACAGTGAACGGATCAGGATGTAACAGACAAAAACAGAATGCAAAACGTATTGTATGGGTTGGTCAAAATGGATACAGAAAAAGTCCAAGGAGGGACAACGCTAATTTTTTTTTCTGATGAATTTAAAAAAAAATCGTCATCTTATTTTGTCTCTCATGTTTGGCTCCCCACATATTTTGGATCATATGGTTTTTGTTTTTTTCTTACGTTTTAAGGCTATTTGGGGTCTTAAAACTCTTGGAAGTCTAAAAGGGTCTTCAAAGGTCAATGGGGTATCAGCAGTCTCAAGGGTTAAAAGGTACATTTCAACAGTATGTTTTCAGGTATGAGTCGGAGTGGTTGTTCTTGTGACCGAAACTGCAAACACCTCCTTGTGACGCTGCTTATCCCCCGTCCACTAGGGATAACCGGTCGGTGGACACCCTCCAGGTGGGGATAACGTGTGTGTGTGTGTGTGTGTGTGTGTGTGTGTGTGTGTGTGTGTGTGTGTGTGTGTGTGTGTGTGTGTGTGTGTGTGTGTGTGTGTGTGTGTGTGTGTGTGTGTGTGTGTGTGTGTGTGTGTCATGCCTGAAGAAGGATTATAAAAGTATCGGTGGTAATATCGTTGTCGTGTGATGAATACCTTTTCTCCTGGGAAGAAAATATCATGTTGTAGGCTCATAAAAACAAAAATCATATCTCATGAAGGCCATTTCATATGGCAGATTTCAGGCCAACTTCAAGTTTCAGCAGGAGTTGCATGCAATTGTAACTGGTCATGCTGGCAATATAAGCCATAGAGGAAGAAAGCCCAAACTTGCCATAAGTGTTATTTTAAGTACCTCAGGGTATGTTCTGTATGTAATATATGACAATCCAGTGGAGATCTTGCAAATGACCAAGCTGAATATACGGGTACTAATGTTTGTTCAAGAACAGCAAGATGTGCGTCAGCACAAAGTAGTTTCATAGGTGGAGAGGATCAAACCAAAAGATGGAAATGGGCACCGCAATTGAAACTGTGGGATGACCAAACCTGGAAGCAGATGCTCTTTACAGATGAGTCCGAGTTTGAACTGTTTGGCAATAATCAATGGCAGTTTGATTCAAGGGGGACAATGGAGAAGAATAACAGTCGGTGTGGAACGGCTACACCAAAGCATGGGGTGGATGAATACACGTGGGGGGTTGAGTCTTATCGAGTTTGTCGGAGATATACATAAAACTGAGGGTAAACTGGCGCCGACACATACAGGCAGGGTCTGACCCATCAAGCCATTCTCTCAGGAATATGTCTCATTGGGCGATGATTCATCTTCTAACATGGTGTTGACCCCCAAAGGTCCACGCAATGCGGCGAATTGGGAACATATCCATCATTGCTTCGGATATCAAATCCTTCCTCTTCTCCAATAGCCTGATCTCGTATCATCAATTTGGTTTCAGACCAGGTCACTGTACTCTGGACATGCTGCTTCTGCTGTCTCAATAATGGATGGAGGTCCTCAATGCCAAACAGGAAATCAGAGCTGTCTCCCTTGACATATCTCGTGCCTTTGATGCGGTCTGGCACCCTGCCCTGCTCATCAAACTCTCCTCCTATGGTATCCCTCAAAATCTCCAGGCTTGGCTTGCGGACTTCCTCTCTGGTCATAGTCAACGTGTGGCCCTGAATGGATTTCTCTCATCGCCCCTTCCTGTTCAGGATGGAGTTCCCCAAGGCAGTGTTCTGGGCCCTGTGCTTTTTCTGGTCTTCATCAGTGATCTCTCCGACTCTCTGGAAAATCCTCTCTATCTCTTTGCTGATGACTCCACTCTCTGCCGCTCCATTCCTCATCCCTCAGATCGGCAGTCTGCAGCCTCACTCTCTGCAGACCTGGACAAAATCACAGACTGGTCAAACAAGTGGAACATGTCTTTCAATCCTGACAAATCTCACACTCTCACTATGTCTCTCTGAAAAGACCGACTGGATAACCCTCCCATCTACTTTCTCAACAATCCTCTCCAAGGAGTTCTGTCAAGCTTTTGGGTCTCACTATCTGCCATGATCTTTCTTGAGAAAACCACATTTCAAAGCTGGCCTCCAAAGCCAGTCACCGACTGGGCATCTTCCATCGTGCGAAGTCCTTCCTTGGCACACCTGAGCTCCTCACCACATACAAGGCTTTCATCCGCAGCTCAATGGAATACTGCTCTCCCCTCTGGGCTGGTGCTTTTGCCTCACACCTAGCTCTGCTTCACGCTGTTGAAACCAAAGCTTTCAGAATCATTGGAATGTCCTGCAATGAAGCTGATTGTGAGGGCCTTTCACTCACTCACCGCAGGCAGGTTGGTGGTTTTTCTGTCTTCTACCGACTCCTCTCCGGCCTAGCTTCCCCAGGTCTATCTGTGCTCTGTCCCCCAAATATTCCTACAGGTGGCACAAGATCTGCCAGCAACCCTCTTCTTTTGAAATTGCCAAAATCAAGACTCACTGCTCACCTTCACTCTTTCATTCCTGTTTACTCCTGCCTCTGGAACAAACTCCCTCACTCTCTTCAATCCCACTCCTCCCTCTAGGTCTTTAAAACAGCTGTTCACCACCATCTCTTATCTTCCCCCATCCAAAACCTTGATCTTTTCTACCCCTGTTAATGCTCCCCAGATCCTCTTTTTTGAATTTCCTGGAAGTGTGCTTTATACCTCTCCCACCCCCCCCCCCCCCCCTTCCCATGCCTCTTCCCACCACAAGCCTTCTCCCACCCCCACAGATCTCCCATTGTCCCTGTTCTCTGCTGTGGTACTTGTGTGCTTCCGTCTCTCTCTCCATCTTGTTTCCCTCTCCCTTTATTGTATGTTTTTTTTATGATTAATGTTAGCTCTTGCACGAGCCTCGATCTTGTATACAAAAAAACAAAAACAAAACATATAGTAGTGCTGATGTAGCACTTGCAGAGATGCCTTGGCTTGCACAAAGTCCTGATATGAACATCAGTGAGGCTATACGGGGTTATCTGGATACTGAGCAAATCGGAATCCAGATAATCTCCAGCCTCCAAGTCAACAACTTGGATGAATTGGGTAAAGTGCTACAGGATGTTTGGAACAACATTCCACAATCGTACATTGATAACCTGTACGGGAGCCTGGTTTAAATAAGGTGACACCTAAATAAAGCAAACATCACATTCCAAATACGAATGCATTGTACAACGTATTCACTTTGAGGAATAATGCATTGGGTATATGCATCTCTCTGTTCCAATTACATACTCATTATATGAGCACATCCTGTTTGTGGTTGCATAAATATTTCCAATACTGTCTATACACACAACATACGATTATGGGGCACAAATGGGATGAACTTGGCCAACAACAAATTCTAGTAACAAGAGATCTGTGCATTAGCCTCTGAGCTGTCTAGCCTGGATTTGAATCCTGACCCAGCTATAAGCTCTCATCCATACATTATGGAGAAAAATTAATGGGAAAATGGCCTGGAATGTAATAAAGTTGAAGGTCCAGAAGAGGAAGTAGGTGAATCATGTATTAGAAGTTTATAGAAAGGAAAGGCAGTGGACCGAACTGTGTTCTTGGTGAAATTGATAAAGGCATCTGGAGATGTGGGGATCAACTGTCTGACTAAGTTGTGCAGAAAGGTCTCAGAAGAAACATTGATCCCTAAAGATTGGGCAAATAGCACTATTTTGTCATTGTTCAAGATGAAGGGCGACCCCATACTGGAGACAACTCTTGCAGAGGTGTTAAACTCATTGAACAAGCATTGAAAGTTTTTCAAAAGGTGGTTGAAAGAAGACAAAGCAAAGTGGTAAATATGGACAACCACCCGTTTGCTTTGTGTCAGGACGATCAACGGAAGCAATTTTTATTTTGATACAATTGCAGAAATATTTGGAAAAGAAAAGGAAACTGCATCATGTTTACGTGTAGTCCTACTTACAGAAAGCGCATGATCGAGTACCAACAGCAGTTGTGCTTGAAGAAATGGTAAATGTCATCGTGGGAATGTATAAATAAATAACTATGGCAAAGACCAACTTGGGAGGCACTGTAATGATTGAAGCCAAGGCAGAATTACACCAGGGATCAGTTTTACATGTATCGTTTATACCACTGATGGGAAGAGCTGACGAAGAATAAAATATTGAGATTCACATGCACGTTATTCGATGCTGATGACTTGGTATTGAATGCTGAAAGCAAAAAAGAAGCAAAAGAGATGTTTCAAAAATGGAAAAGTGCGATAGAGCAGAAAGGTTTACTTGTCAACAAGAATAAAATAAAGGGTGTGGTGAGCGAAGAAGAAGGAGAAAGAAAAGAAAGTGGACAATGGCCTTGTTCATTATGAGGAAAAGGAGTTGGTGTTAAAAACAAAACAAACAAAAAAACCACCACAGGGGAAGGGGCATGCCCTATAAACCAAGAGTCCTCCCCTCTCCCACCCACTAAAACCACCCTCACCTCTTCGGGAGGAGAAGAAAAGAACGATCGGAAAATACAAGAAGAAAATGACATAAAATGCCATAGCCCCTGCTGTGGTTTTAGTAATTTTGCTGTACAGAGTTAAAGGCCGTCAGTCGGCCATCTTTGGTCGGATTACAAAAAAAATCTTCTACATATGTATACACATGTATTATATCGTCTTTGTGCTAAGTTTGAAGAAAATCGGTCCATGCATGTCTGAGAAATGGATGGGGACATGTTTCAGTAACAAAATGGCCACCAGTCGGCCATCTTGGATCTGATCTTTAAAATAAATGACGTGCTTATGTAAACCATCATTCATTATCTGTGTGCCAAGTTTGAACAAGATCGGTCAATGCATTTTTGAGAAATGGTTGAGGACGTGTTCAATATCAAGTTTTTAACAACGAAAATGGCCGCCAATCGGCCATATTGGATTTGATCTTGAAAAGAAATGACATGCATATGTAAACCATCATTCATTATCTGTGTGCCAAGTTTGAACAAGATCGGTAAATGCATTTTTGAGAAATGGTTGAGGAAGTGTTCAATATCGGGTTTTTAACAACCAAAATGTCTGCCGGTCAGCCATCTTTGATTGTATCGCGAAACAAAATGATGTGCATATGTACAGTCACGTGAAAAAGTAAGTACACCCCATGTAAAGTTTTGACTTTTTCAACATATTTCAACATACAGCTATTTGATCTTCATTTCAACAATATTGATAGATAAAGGTGATATAATATAACAAATATCATGAAACATTTACATTTTGTGGTCCATTGTATAATTTAAATAAACATAAATGCAAATTTCACATGTGGAAAAAGTAAGTACACCCTTGGCTCTAATAGGTGGTATTGCCCCCTTTGGCAGAAACGACCTCAAGTAGGCGTTTCTTATAACTGTCTACCAGTCTCTGACATCGACTGGGAGAAATTTTTGCCCACTCCTCCATGCAGAATTATTTCAGCTGTGCGATGTTTGAGGGGTTTCTTGCATGCACAGCTCGTTTCAAATCCCCCCACAACATTTCAATGAGATTTAGATCCGGGCTTTGACTTGGCCATTCCAGAACCCTCCATTTCTTTCTTTTCAGCCATTCCTTGGTGGATTTACTGGTATGTTTAGGGTCATTGTCATGTTGCAAGGTCCACCTTCGGTTGAGCTTCAACTTTCCGACAGATGGCCTCACATTATCCTCAAGCACCCTCTGGTATAATGAAGAATTCATAGTGGATTCTATGATGGAGAGCTGCCCAGGCCCTGATGCAGCAAAGCTGCCCCAAACCATAATATTTCCACCACCATGCTTTACAGATGGTATCAGGTTCTTGTGGTCAAATGCTGTCTTTGGTTTTCGCCAAAACATGTCTTCTGGTACTATGGCCAAATAGCTCGACCTTTGACTCATCTGTCCAGAGCACATTGTTCCAGGAGTGCTGGTCTGTGCCAAGGTGTTCATTGGCAAACTTTAGTCTTGCCCTGATGTTCTTTCTGGACAGCAAAGGTTTCCTCCTGGCACACCTCCCATGTAGATCAAATTTGTGCAGCCTCTTGCTAATGGTAGACTCGTGCACTTTGACATCAACTGTGGCAAGAACTACCTGTAGGTCCCGTGATGACATTCTGGGGTTCTTAGAGACTTCTTTCAGCATCTTGCGGTCTGCTCTCGGGCTGAACTTGCTGGGGCGGCCTGGCCTGAACAAGTTGGCAGTTTGGAATCTTCTCCACTTGTAGATTATCTTCCGGACAGTCAAATGATTGATTTCAAATTGTTTGGAGATCTTTTTAAATCCCTTCCCAGACTCGTAGGCATCTATAACTTTCTTTCTGAATGCATCAGAGAGCTCTTTTGATCTAGGCATGGTGACGCCGCACACTTCAACAACAAAGAGCAAACCAAACTAAATGTCTGAGGTTTAAATAAGACAGGTTCCTCCAAGATCCTCTGTAACGATGTTCTAATAATTTGCACCTGAGCTGGTGCACCTGATTCTAATTTTAGGTGTTTGAAGTAGTGATAAATGTAGGGGTGTACTTACTTTTTCCACATGCAAAATTTGCATTTATGTTTATTTAAATTGTACAATGGACTACAAAATATAAATGTTTCATGATATTTGTTATATTATATCACCTTTATCTATCAATATTGTTGAAATGAAGATCAAATAGCTGTATGTTGAAATATGTTCAAAAAGTCAAAACTTTACATGGGGTGTACTTACTTTTTCACATGACTGTATACCGTCATGTGTTGTCTTTGTGCCAAGTATGAACAAAATCGTTCCATAAATCTCCGTGATATGGTTGTGGACGCACAGAAGGACGAGACCATATCCATAAGCCCTCGTTTCGGACCAAGTCCAACAGGGCTAATAAACACAATGGGGCTGCATCAGATGATTGGCTCACTATGAAATAAAAGGGGGCGAAGGCGCTCATGGAACTTTGTCGATAAACAACGACGTGGAGGCCTGTGACGATCCGGGACGATTCCTGACGAGTTTCAAGAGACGGTCAGAGCTAAGTGCCTCGTTGAAAACCACACACACATTTATTTTCCAGTTATTTTTCTCCTTTGTCTGTATACGGGTCTGTGTGGGTTGTCCCATTTAGGAATCATAGTTTTTATCGTGCATTCTTTGTTACTGGCATTTTTAAAATAAAGCCGGTATTTTTGTACAGTCAAATCCTGTGTGGGTTTTGAATTGATCATCGTAGGGTCGAAGACGTCCGCCAGTGGACCCTTGCAGGTAAGTGCTCATGGCTCTTCCCCCCCTGCATGTATCACGAAGGTCCGCCATTGGATTGAACGCCTTGGAGTTAAAGCTCGTTTGGTCATCCGTGTCGCCCTGCGGTGTGTTCACTACAGGGTAGACACACGCCAATACGAAGACAAATCAATAATTTTGTCAAAAGGTCGAAGGTCAAGCGTCACATAAAATCGTCAATTTTCATCCGATTGATGTGAAATTTTGAGAATTTGTATATTGGATCACTGAATTGGTTCACCAATTAAAATCTACAAACAGATTGTTTGTTTGTTTTTAGATCAAATGGTCAAGGTTGCATAAAATTGTCAATTTTGTCCAATTGACCTGAAGTTTTAAGAATTTGTATCTTGGGTCACATAATTTGTTCATCAATAAAAAGCTAGAAGTGGATTTTTTTTTTTGATCTAAAGCTCAAAGGTCATGGCTGCATAAAATCAATTTTTTTTTTTTTTTTTTACTCTTTTCGTTATTTGGAGCATACGGAAGAAGAAGAAGACGTCAATACAAACTGACGCGGACGGACTTTTCATTTTCAAATGCTTTCTAGTTGAAATTTGGATGATGGGATTGGTTTGGATGATGATGATGGATGATTGGATGATGGGATGGGATGATGGGATATGTGACCCAATGTCAGAAAAAATTATTGGATTGTCTGAAATAAATAATTCTGAGTTCAGAAGTCAGGAAGGGTTTGAGGCTTGTGGAAGAGTGAGAACGCTGAATGGATAAGAACGCATTGGAATAAAAGTAACGGCAGAGAGAGAGGGGGGAAACACCAACAGCAGGGTTAAAGGAGAAAATAGAGAGGGGACTTGGACAAACAATGGATGTAGGGAAGAATGAGGGGCAGGAGAGCACGCAGGGTGGACAAGATGGATACAAAAGTAAACCCTCAGGAAGGAAAAACTGGAGATTTGGATGGAGGACGGATTGGGGTGGGGGTGGGGGTGGGGGTGGGAGGAGGTGAAACGAAGGTAGAAAACATCATGGTTTAGGATTGGGGATGATGTGAAATGGGGGTGAATCTTGAAGACCTGAAGGGAAGAATGAGATTGAAGAAAATGTGGAAGTTGGTTCCATATGTGGGGGGGGGAAAGGAACAAATGAGTGGAGTTTAGAAGTCAATGCTGTACTAGTGAAGAAGAGCTTCGGAAGAGAACACTCGGTTGGTGTGATCATGCACAAACGAAGGTCAGAAGGTGAAGCTGTAAATAAATTAATTCAGGTTGTGGAAGAAGGAAGGAAGTCGAAAGGGCCTCCTTAAAGGATCTGGATTGAAAATGTCACAAAAGATGTGGAATATTTGGGTTTGCACGAAACTGATGCAATGGATCGATCCTAATGAAGGAATGCCATCATTCAATGAACCACCTGAAAAAACTGGAAAATGGTCATAAAAACAAGGTGTGAATAAGTATTGGGGTGGTAGTAGTAGTGCTAGTACTCACTATTACTAGTACTACTACATTGTGTGATGCCAGTTTACCACATTCGTTGATGTGTTTTGAACATTCCTGTTTCAGGTTGCGGATAAATGTCATGTTTTTAACCTTTAACCCATCACCCCAGAATTCCTCTCATGATCCACTCACTCCTAACCCTGCCCTCGCACCATTCCATTTTCTTATTGTATCATGCTGGCTAATACTGGCTCAAACCTTTCCTTCCATCCCCTGGGACTTTTCACCCAGTGCGAGATAGGTTCACACCGTTCATTTTACGGCGTCGGAACTAGAGCTCTCACCACTTGAGCCTCGTCTAATTTGCTTGTCTGGGAAGTTTGGATTCCCGTTAAGGTTACTCCAGGAGTTTGCATTTGAAGTTGGCTGTGTGCCCGGCGTTTTATGGTTTGTACAGTCTGCACACGGTGGCCCAGAATCTCTCGGCTTCGTCAGCTCTGCTCAAAAAGGAACAGCAATTTCAATATGATCCGTTCAAGGATCCAAAACTTTGTTCTTCCTCATCTTATTTTCTTCTTCTATCGGTGATTGCTTTCACTGGATAGCCTTATGTTGCCTCTTCAAACGGGCTTACTATCCTACTCTGTGCAATTGTCGACAAGCTTGCTTGATGTGCACTGTATGATGAACGTCGGTTTAACTGAAGGAAGCAGGTATTAGTAATGTGTTGATCACAGGGGATTACTTAACTACTCCTCGCTAAAGATATGGGATCATTAACGTCCACTGGCGAATACTAGCACATGGGAAATCTGGCTTCATGTCCGTCTGAGGAACGGGGTACTCTGTGATGCAACACCCTGCTTGCCAAACACTGATCCAAGAGTCTAACTTGTGATGCGAGGTGGCTCGAAAGGTAAATGTGCTACCTTGGTACCTTCTTGTCGACTGGTGATGATTACTTAGTATGATGATAAAATTGATGACGTCTGAGTTGAATAGAGTGAAAAGGTAAATCCCAACAGTGCAAAAACTCAGTACTGAATGATCCTGTACTCTGTTTTTACAAACGGACATGATCACCATTTTGTTTTTTATAATTCGAAATTAAATGATAGGCAATACGAATTGGAATGCACGTGGAGGGTGTGTTTACCTTATCACAAGCTTGTTCATACCTAGTTCCAAGCTTTTGTCACGGTGCCATTGCAAGATGGACCCTGTGTAGTGATTTTGCAGCAGGTAGTGGTAGAGGTACGATTGCTGTGGGTTTTCAGGGTGTTGTGGTAGAGTGGCCGTGGTCGTTTTGTTGCAGCTGAGAACTGCGACGGTATGGTAACAGTGTACATGTACAGTCGTGGCAAAACAATATTGGCACCGTTGCACTTTTTTTCAAATAAATTCACCATTTCTTCCAGAAATTTGTTGAAATAAAAAAATATTTTGGTGTCCACATATGTATTCCTTTCGTTTGCAATGGAACAAAACAAAAAAAAGCTGAAAACTTTAAATAAATCTCAGCTTATTCCACACAAGAAATCCTAAAATGGCCTGGACAATATAATTGGCACCTTTTAGAAGTTGTCAGAAATAATTTGATTTCAAGCAGGTGATTCTCCTTTACTTTGGAATTTAACTCACCTGTGGTGAGTTGCAGGTGCCTGAAATATTAAAATCACTCATGCAACCAGTTTGAATAGAGAAAAGGAGTCATTCTGCTGTTTTGTGTCAGTGTGTACCTCGGTGAGCATGGAGAAAAGAAAGAAAACCAGGGAATTGTCTGAGGAGGTCAGACACAAGATTGTAGCCAAGCATGGACAATCTCAGTGCTACAAGTCCATCTCCAGAGACCTATATGTTCCTGTGTCCACCGTACGCAATGTTATCAGGAGATTTAAGGCCCATGTCACTGTAGCCAACCTCCCTGGACGTGGCCGCAAGAGAAAACCTGATTGAAGATTGCAGCGAAGGATTGTTTGAATGATGGAGAAAGAACCTCCATCAACTGCTGAACAGATTCAAGCTGATCTTCAGACACAAGGTACGACAGTTTCAACTCGCACCATCCGTTGCCAACTCAATGAAAGGGAGTTCTCTGGTATGAGACCCAGGAGGAGCCCACTGCTGACAGAGAGACATAAGAAAGCCGAACCCGAATTTGCCAAAACCCACCGGAACAAGCCAAAATCCTTCTGGGAGAATGTCCTGTGGACAGATGAGACCAAATTAGAGCTTTTTGGAAAAGCACATCATCTCTATGTTTACAGAAAACAAAATGAAGCCTTCAAAGAAAAGAACACCTTCCCTACAGTCAAACATGGAGGAGGTTCAGTGATGTTTTGGGGTTGCTGTGCTGCCTCTGGCACTGGGTGCTTTGAATGTGTGCATGGCATCATTAAATCAGGAGATTACCAAGGAATTTTGGAGCGCAATGTGCAACCCAGTGTCAGAAAGCTGGGTCTCCGTCAAAGATCATGGGTCTCGCAGCAGGACAATGACCCCAAACACACTTCAAAAAGCACCCAGGAATCGTTCAAGACAAAACGCTGGACTGTTCTGAAGTGGCCAGCAATGAGTCCAGATCTAAATCCCATTGAACACCTGTGGGGAGATCTGAAAACAACAGTTGGGAGAAGGCACTCTTCAAATCTGGGAGAACTGGAGCAGTTTGCACAAGAAGAATGGGCCAAACTGCCAGTCGAGAGATGTAGGAAGCTCATTCATGGCCACAGGAAGTGCTTGACTGCAGGTATTTTGTCCAAAGTGTGTGCTACCAAATAGTAAGTCTTGGGTGTCAATAATTTTGTCAATGCCATTTGTTTTTATTTTCTGATTTAAAAGGATATACAGTCACGTGAAAAAGTAAATACACCCCATGTAAAGTTTTGACTTTTTCAACATATTTCAACATACAGCTATTTGATCTTCATTTCAACAATATTGAAAGATAAAGGTGATATAATCTATCTATAATTCCACTAATCTCTGTGTGTGTGTATGTTTGTTTGTGACCGCTGTTTCTCGACAACCACGGGTCCGATATACTTTAAACTTGCCAGGTATATTGCTGGGGACCCGAGGATGTGCCTTTTCAAGGTTTCATATTAATCGGACAAGTAGTTACCGAGCTATGGCGATTTAGCCGTTCGCCGTTCGCTTTGGCGTTGCGAATGGACCAAACCATTTCATGTAAATAGAGGGGGGGTTCTGTGGTCGTTGCGAATGGACCAAACCATTTCATGTAAATAGAGGGGGGGGGATTGTCACTGTACTCGCAAGCCGTTCGCCGTTCGCTTTGGCGTTGCGAATGGACCAAACCATTTCATGTAAATAGAGGGGGGGGGATATAATTTTAGATATATATATAGTACGGGCATATATATAGTACGGGCATGCCCTAGTATTACAAATGTCATGAAACATTTACATTTTGTAGTCCATTGTATAATTTAAATAAACATAAATGCAAATTTCGCATGTTTGAAAAAGTAAGTACACCCCTACATTTATCACTACTTCAAATACCTAAAATTAGAATCAGGTGCACCAGCTCAGGTGCAAATGATTAGAACATCATGAGAGAGGATCTTGGAGGAACCTGTCTTATTTAAACCTCAGACATTTAGTTTGGTTTGCTCTTTGTTGTTGACGTGTGTGGCATCGCCATGCCTAGATCAAAAGAGCTCTTTGAGGCCTTCAGAAAAAAGGTTATAGATGAGTCTGGGAAGGGATTTAAAAAGATCTCCAAACAATTTGAAATCAATCATTCGACTGTCCGGAAGATGATCTACAAGTGGAGAAGATGCCAAACAACTGCCAACTTGTTCAGGCCAGGCCGCCCCAGCAAGTTCAGCCCGAGAGCAGACCGCAAGATGCTGAAAGAAGTCTCTAAACCCCAGAATGTCATCACGGGACCAACAGGTAGTTCTTGCTACTGTTGATGTCAAAGTGCACGAGTCTACCATTAGAAAGAGGCTGCACAAATTTGATCTACATGGGAGGTGTGCCAGGAGGAAACCTTTGCTGTCCAGAAAGAACATCAGGGCAAGACTAAAGTTTTCCATTGAACACCTTGGCAAAGACCAGCACTTCTGGAACAATGTGCTCTGGACATATGAGTCAAAGGTAGAGCTATTTGGCCACAGTACCAGAAGACATGTTTGGCGAAAACCAAAGACAGCATTTGACCACAGGAACCTGATACCAACTGTAAAGCATGGTGGTGGAAATATTATGGTTTGGGGCAGTTTTGCTGCATCAGGGCCTGGGCAGCTCACCACCATGGAATCCACTAGGAATTCTTCATTGTACCAGAAGGTGCTTGAGAATAATGTGAGGCCATCTGTCGGAAAGTTGCTGCTCAACCGAAGGTGGACCTTACAACATCACAATGACCCTAAACATACCAGGAAATCCACCAAGGAATGGCTGAATCAGGTGCACCAGCAGAGAATCAGGTGCACCAGCATCTCGCAAGATCTTGGAGACGGCGGCAGGGATTTTCGAAGCTCCACACGGTCTCCACGTTTTTCGAAGTTAAGTCTGTTCACAATTGTATTTTGTCGAAACTGTATTTATCTTTCGGTGTGTGAAGTTATTGTGTGCAACTTTGGTTGTTTCTCGGTGTTTATCTTTCATAAATTGATCGTCTGTTTGCCGTGTCGCGAGCAAGGCCTTTGCCGCGTCGCGAACGATTTGAAATCGAAGTTAAGTGATTGTTCCCATTTGTATTTTCGTTAAAACTGTATTTATTTATGGTGTTGTACGTATATTGTGTCCCGACGAAGATTTTTCGGTGCAAATCTTTCATACCTGTATTGAAAATCGTGTTAATTCGTGTCGTGTCTTGAGGCCTTGTACAGTGTGCACTGTACAACCTTGAGGCTTTGTTTTTCTCAGCGGTCCGTCGTTTGTGATCCAATAACTTTCGTTCTCTGTATTCCCAGTCTTTTCACCCATAGCCTACTTCCTTGTGTAAATCTCAACTCAAAAAAAAAAAAAAAAAAAAAAAAAACATTCCCTTCTCTGTTCTCATTCGTTTATTCATTCTTATTCGTTCGTTCGTTCTTCGACCACGTGTTTCTCCCCCATTTCCCCAGATAGTTTTCACTCATTAACCTTCAATGTTTACACTTTCCCCTCAAGTTATGTATTCCGTCATATTTTATAACACCTTTTTCTTCTTCTTCTTTAAAAGGCTGCTTTCGACTTGCTCACCAAATCAATTCATCCCAAAAAAAATATCCATCTCCTATAGTGCCTTTTTTCTACATTCCCTAAACTCTCCTGCACTCCATCCTCCATCCAGCGTCCTTAAACGTATTTTTAACTCGAAGGTCACAAGAAACTCATTTTGCAATAAATGTTCGTTTCCCATAAATCGTACACTTTCAAAAATCCAATCTCACCCCTCCCCTCCAAATCTTCCCCATAACCCCTCCCCTCCAAATCTTCCCCATCACCCCTCCCCTCCAAATCTTCCCCATCACCCATCCCTTTCAAATCTCCCCCCTTGCCCCCTCCCTCCTAAACTACCCCCTCACCCCTCCCCGCCAAGACACCCCCTCGCCCCTCCCCTCCTAGACTCCTGCCTCACCCCTCCCTTCCAAATCTCCCCCATATCCCATCCCTTTCAAATCCCTCCCCTTGTCCCTTCCCTCCCAAACTCCCCCCTCACCCCTCCCCTTCAAATCTCCCCACCCTCATTGCTTCTCAATTTCCCCCCTCTCACTCCCCCTCCTCAAAGCGTCCTCCCCGCTTCTTCCCCCTTCAAACTCTCACCTCCATCTCCCCCAATCTTCTGCCTCGCTCTTCCCCCTCCTCAAATAACACCTCATTGTGGCTCACCCAATCACCATCAAACCTTTTGTCCGCCCCATCCTTCCCTTTCTCCGAGCTATTCTGAAATCTCTGACACACCTTCAACAGCTCTCCCTACCTCTTCCACCTCTTCCACATCTTACCCTACCCCTCCTCCCCCCTGTTCTGTATCTGATGCTCCCCCTTCCTCTTCATTAACGGTATGGACCTCAAACATCCGGGGCCTTCGTTCAAACTTAACTGATCTCTCCATACAGGTTGCTTCTGTCAAACCAGACGTGATCTGCTGAACAGAAACTTTCCTCCTTTATGATGTCTCTGATTCCATAGTATCTCTCCCGGGCTACTCCCTCCTCCGGTATGATAGACCTGAGCCTCGTCCTGGAGGCGGGGTTGCTATCTTTATCAAAAACTCTCTTCCTCACTCGCCCTGCACTGCACTCTCTCCACCTCACCCCCAGGAATACCTCTGGCTACGGCTTCCCCTTCGCTCCCACCTCTTGTTCATATGTGTGTTGTACCGTCCACCAAACAGTGATGACTCCATCTACATCTCGCTGTCTGATGATATGGACCAACTTCTATCTACTCATCCCAACTCTCTCTTCCTCATATGTGGTGATTTCAACTGTCATCATGCCAGTTGGCTGGGTGTGGGTACCTCTCTCACCAGCCATGGCTCCTCAGCAAAGGACTTCTGCGACTCACTGGGACTGACACAATCTGTCAATTTCCCGACCCGGATCTCAGTCAACGGAACATCTTCTCTTCTGGACTTGGTTATGACGAACTTCCCTGAAAATGTCTGCTGCTCTTCTTCTGCTCCGATCGGATCATCTGATCATGTCCTTGTTAAAGTGGACATCTCTCTGACCATCCTCAGGGAGCCTGCTCAGCGTCGACGAGTCTGGCATTTCACTCAGGCCAACTGGCACGGTCTTCAAGCAGCCATCAATCATCTGGACTGGTCTCCCATCTCTACCACCTCTGACATCAACTCATCCTGGGAATTCTTCCAAAGTAAATTGCTCTCTCTCATGCACAGATTTATCCCATCTCGTCTTCAGTTGTCATACCCTTCCTCCCGTCCATGGTACACGGAATCTTGTGGTGAGGCTGTTGCCCAGAAACAACTTGCCTTCGTCTCCTGGAAAGCAAATCCAACGGAAGGAAATCTCATTTCCTTTCACAAAGCCCGAAACAAGTGTGTGTCCACCCTCAGGAGAGCCAGGAAACAATATCTCTCCGTTCTCAAGACCGAACTCTCTTATCTGTCTCCCTCGTCCAAATCCTGGTGGCGTCTGGTCAAATCCGTTTCTGGTGTTTGTTCCCCCTCCATCCCCTCCCTTACCTCAAACGGCTACACAGCTGCCTCCGCACGTGAAAAAGCTGAATGCCTCAACTCTGTGTTTGCCTCTAAATCTTGTGTCCCAAACCCATCCCTCTCTGTACCCACCATACCCAGTCGTACCCTGCTGCTCCTGGACTCTGTGTCCTTTCCTCCTGACAAGGTGGAAAAGTTTCTGTCAACCCTCGACTCTGATTCTGCAACTGGACCCGACGGCATCAGCCCACGGGTCCTAAAATCCTGCTCTGCTGCTCTATCTCACCCTCTCTCTGTTCTCTTCACCCTCTCTTTTGCTCAAGGTCAACTGCCATCTGCTTGGAAATCAGCCAACATCACCGCTTTGCACAAAAAAGGTGCAAAAACAGATCCTAGCAACTACAGACCAATCAGCCGTCTCCCAATTATCAGCAAAGTCATGGAATCCATCATTGCTTCGGATATGAAATCTTTCGTCTTCTCCAATGGCTTGATCTCTGATCATCAATTTGGTTTCAGACCAGGTCACTCTACTCTGGACATGCTGCTTCTGCTGTCTCAACAATGGATGGAGGTCCTCAATGCCAAACAGGAAATTAGAGCTGTCTCCCTCGACATATCACGTGCCTTCGACACGGTCTGGCACCCCGCTCTGCTCACCAAACTCTCCTCCTTTGGTATCCATGGAAATCTCCACGCATGGCTGGCGGACTTCCTCTCTAGTCGTCGTCAACGTGTGGCCCTGAATGGGTTTCTCTCATCTCCTCTTCCTCTTCAGGCTGGAATTCCCCAAGGCAGTGTTCTGGGCCCCGTGCTTTTTCTGGTCTTCATCAATGATCTCTCTGACTCTCTCGAAAATCCTCTCTATCTCTTTGCTGATGACTCCACTCTCTGCCGCTCCATTCCTCTTCCCTCAGATCGGCAGTCTGCTGCCTCCTCACTCTCTGAAGACCTGGACAAAATCACAGACTGGTCAAACAAGTGGAACATGTCTTTCAATCCTGACAAATCTCACACTCTTACTATGTCTCTCTGAAAAGATCGACTGGACAACCCTCCCATCTACTTTCTCAACAATCCTCTCCAAGAAGTTCTGTCGCTCAAGATTTTGGGTCTCACTATCTGCCATGATCTTTCTTGGGAAAACCACATTTCCAAGCTGGCCTCCAAAGCCAGTCGCCGACTGTCTCTCGCCGATCTCTGAGGGCCTTTCACTCACTCACCGCAGGCAGGTCGGTGGTCTTTCTGTCTTCTACCGACTCCTCTCCGGCCTTGCACCCCCAGCTCTCTCTGTGCTCTGTCCCCCAAATATTCCTACAGGTCGCACAAGATCTGCCAGCAACCCTCTGATGGTTAAACTGCCGAAATCTCGGCTCTCTGCTCACCTTCACTCTTTCATTCCTCTTTTCTCCCGCCTCTGGAACAAACTCCCTCACTCCCTTCAATCCCACTCCTCCCTCCAGGTCTTTAAAACAGCTGTTCACCACCATCTCTTATCTTCCCCCATCCAAAACCTTGATCTTTTCTACCCCCACTAATTCACCCCAGATCCACCTTGTTTGAAATTCCAACTTCTTTCCTGGAAGTCCTGGCAGTGTCCATATGTTTTATACCTCTCCCACCGCCCCCTTCCCACGCCCCCCCCCCCCCCCCCCAAAGCTCTCGCCCTCTCTCAGATCTCTCGATGTCTCCATGTCTCTCGGTCCCTGCTCTCAAATGTTGTGTTTGTGTCCTTCCCCCTCTCTCCCCATCTTGTCTACCGCTCCCTATGTTATATGTTTTATGTGTCGGTTTGTCTTTCTGTGTGATTAATGTTCGCTCTTTCACGAGCCTCGATCTTGTATACAAAAAAAAAAAAAAAAAAAAAAAATGGAGTTTTCTGGAATGGCCAAGTCAAAGCCCGGATCTAAATCCCATCGAGATGTTGTGGGGGGAGATTTGAAACGAGCTGTGCATGCAAGAAACCCCTCAAACATCGCACAGCTGAAAGAATTCTGCATGGAGGAGTGGGCAAAAATTTCTCCCAGTCGATGTCAGAGACTGGTAGCCAGTTATAAGAAACGCCTACTTGACGTCGTTTCTGCCAAAGGGGGCAATACCACCTATTGGAGCCAAGGGTGTACTTACTTTTTCCACATGCGAAATTTGTATTTATGTTTATTTAAATCATACAATGGACTACAAAATGTAAATGTTTCATGATATTTGTTATATTATATCACCTTTATCTCTCAATATTGTTGAAATATGTTGAAAAAGTCAAAACTTTGCATGGGGTGTACTTACTTTTTCACGTGACTGTATATGAAGTTCTGAATCAAAAACAAAGGTTCTGTAATATTAACAGTGAAATAAAGAATTGTGGAGATCAAATACTTTTGTCAATTTCAACTTCTTTTTAGAGAAAATTGTGAGTTATTTTTAAAAAGTGCAAGGGTGCCAATGTTTTTGGCCACGACTGTACATCCCGTACGTTTTGGTTCTCATGTGAGAGTCTGTTCACGGTTTGATTTGTACCTGTCATATGCTCTTCCCAAGGGTATCACGAGACGTTTGGACTGTGTGCGTCTGAAACCTGGGACGTGTGTTTGGATTTCATTTCAGAATGAAATTCAAATATAGTTTTTATCACTTTGTAGTAACATTAATAATGTTAATGAGACAGATTGGGGAATGTAAGATGAGCTGTGAGGTAAAAAAAAAAAAAATTAATTACCTGAAATAACACCAACCTGAAAGGCAAGAAACCCACCGGGTGTATTCAGTTACTAAGCGCCTATCTAGCACTTGCCAAGTCAGCCATTCCTTCTCAACGGTTTCAAATGGAGTTCTTGCTTGAATGTTTAAGCCACTTGACGAGCGCCCTACCTGAAACTTTGTAAATTAACACTTGGTAACCCCCGATGTTCTTGAGGTCTGAGCCTGGATCAACAGTAATCTATATACCCCAGAGAGGATAATAACCTAACCATTCCTGCCGTTCCTGTTCAGAGTGGGTGCACTAGATGCCTGAAAGAAGACCCAGCTGTCCGTCAGACTCGTAATTGATATTGAGCCAAACTTTGAAAGCCCTCGGAGATTAATTGTATAATACCTTAAACAGCAAGGATGAGGGAGTTGAGTGGAGAGATGAGGCGAAAACATATATATATATTGTTACGGATCGCGGATTTGATGTTATTTACCGAGCGGTGGTATTGCCGCGACCTAACAATTCCCCCGATTCTTCCCCAACTCACCCGATTCCACCCGACGTTGACCTGGTCGCGCTATGCTAAATCAATGATGGAAAAGACACAACGACTGGGATAAATGAAACGACACAAGGGGTACAGTTCTCAAGACCTCCGGAGGAGGATATAATTGGTGGTGGAGAAAAGGGGTAGATTACAAGGTATGAGGTAAAGCACAGAAAAGATGGGCACTTAGTTACAGTCTTATCTTATCCCCGACAGACCACAGACAAACGGAACAAGACTGACTTACACAGGGATTGATGGCAGGGAAGGACAGGCAGTCGATAGCACAAGGTGCACCTTGGCTCAGGGGCAGAATCAAACACGGTCCGGTCCAGAGATGTGGGGAGGTATTGCAGCGCTCGGAGGTGGCGTCCTCTCTCTCCAAGCTGAGGGCGCATCTGACGTCACCTCCCTCTTCCTGCGCATGCTCAGCGGGGAGTGACACGCCCTCGGCTCGTTGGCTCCGCCCCAGATGGGAGCGGTCCGCCGCTTCTATTGGGTGCGGGGGGTTACCGGGCTCCGCCCTTGACGAGGAGCTGACAGCGAGCCCCTACGTGGTAACCCCGTCGAGCACATGCTCGATGGCGGCTCGTTGGAAAGGCTTGGTGCCCTTTCAACACCCCCTACCAACCAAGCCGGAGTGAGGACGCACACTCCCCGCGCCGCCGCCGCTGTTGTTGTTGTTGTTGTTGTACCATGAGGAAGAGCTGCGGGGAGGTATTGGGAGGTCCTAAACTTCCTAACGGTGCCATACAATCACATTCTGGTGCAACGAAGAGTCAGAATTAATGGAAACGAGTCCTTAACTGACATAGACTAAGAATAACTAGCAAGATGTCCTATAGTTGTCTACGTGAGATGCGGTGGACCTGGATGCGACATTTAATGGGGGAAATAGGGGAAGGTCGGGTCTACAGAGTGTTGTTTACAGAAAATGGGACTAGGGAATGGGGGATTGGGGATAGTTGGGAAGTATGGAGGAAATAGGGGAATATTTACAAGCGGATATGGATGGATGCCAATCTCATATCCGCAACAATATATATATATATTGTGTCGCAGGTTGTGACCACAATGCGGTCATTCGTGTTTGTCCTATAGGAGTGAGGCTCATGGAAGAGCAAGGTTAAATTGACAGTGGGGTAGTGGGGCAAAAATGTCACACATTGGTGTGACAAGGGCAAGTGGGGCAAGGGAATAAACAAATGAAGAGGGTGGAGGAAGGAGGAGGGGGGTGGTAACAACAACAACCCAACAATGGTTGGGGTTAGTTTGGGTAACGGAGATAATGGGTCAGGGTGGGGGATAACACAAAGTGGCAGCACACTGCCTGCTTGAGGCCCTGCAGGGAAGAGAGAGAGAGAGACACAGAGAGAGACACAGAAAGGTGGTTCCCTAGATAGGAGAAGCGAGGAAGAAAATCGTTGAGATGTGTAGTCAGCCTGGATTTTGGAAATTTAACAAGCAGGGGTTACTGGAAGAACACGTGCATCCTGAAGTTGTTGGGGAGCATCAGAGGACAGAGAGCAGAGGGAGCAATGTCAGAGAATATCCGGTAGAAAAGAGAGACACCACCGGCCTGGCTGCGATGTGAAATCAACAAACTTTGTGCTTTGGCATCATTGTAAAAGATTCCAATAATAGGGAGAGCTTTAGATCCCACACAATCCAGGAGACTAATTTGATTCTGGGGCGCCATCCATAGGAGAGAACAGTCAGTATTCCATTGAGCTTAAAGGACAATGGCCTTGTAGACAGTTTTTTCTGTTTTTAATCCGTTATTCTCTTTGTAACTGATCCTCTATTTTATTCCAATTTCCCTGGTTATGACCTTTTGTAAGCTCCCGGTTTTTCCCCAACTTAAAAAATATAAACCTCTCCTCCATGTTGTGCTGAGAGTTTAATAAATGACTGTGCCTCACTTTTTACCCTCAGCAGCAGTGACTCGAGCAGCACCTCCACCGATGGCTCTCCAAGTCGTTCCTTATCCTCAGCGGCTGTTCCGGCACCTTCGTTGGTCCCGTCAGGCTCGCTCGCTTTGCAGGACAAGGACGAACCACGAAAGAGCTTTGGAATCCGGGTTCAGAATCTTCCCATCCGTTCTACAGGTCGGTCCAACCACGCCTGGAATATGCACCACAAATCCCGACATGTGTACATGTATATTGTGTTGTATTACAGTGAGGTGTAATTTAACCTTAAGGAGGGAAGATCTATCCCCATTAACCCAACGTAGCCCAATCTTTTTACTTGCAGGTTGCTGTTTCTCCTTTCCTCCTCTTCCCAGTTTTCCTGTTTCTTAATTACTTTGCTTATTGTCCAACTGTGGTGCCACTGCTCCATCGTCAGTATGTTACCTTTTTAATCGATCTCTCTTTGCTCTTCTATGAGACCTGATTTTGTACACGACATAAATCGACACCGTACATGAGATCCTAGCATCTTGAGCAAAGTGTTCAGATGTATAGGTAAAACAGGGTAACCCAAAATTTGTATTCCATACAGTAACTACAGGTATTTTTAATATGTTAATATTATTGTAGGGGAAAAAGTGTACAGGACATGGTAGTACAACCTACCTAAGTGGTGCTTACTAATGATTTTGGATTTGCACAGTAGGAAGGCCTGTAAACATGAAGTGATTGCCTCAACAACTGTCCAATGGCCACATTAATCAGCCGACGGTGATGGAGCTTGTTGCATGATCTCAGATTCTAGGTTGTGCTATCGTTTGGCAAACGTGGATTGGCCTGTTGGTGTTCCCATCTGAACCTCTGGCTCAAGGTTCAAGTCCCATTTTTCCATGTCATGTTTGCCCAGTGCACCAATTCATTATCATGCCTTTGTCTTGCATGTGATGCTTCCTCCTCTATGAAACTTAGACCAGCGTAAAAAATGAAACATGTATGTGAGAAGGATTGTTTGTACAATAGTGCTCTGTGAAAGTGTTTATTCACGCCAAGGTTGTTTTGCATGTCACTGCTACAAGGCCACTAATACGTTACACACTGATTTTGGAAGGGGCTAGGAGTCAGGTAGGGCGAACAAGCTTAAAATAGTTTTTATTGGAAATTGAGACATTTCCTTTCCCTCTTCTGTGTAACGTTTCCATGTTGTTTGATTTGATATTTGGCATGTATGTCACTGTCTTTCAGACTCGAGCCTAAAGGATGGTCTCTTCCACGAGTTTAAAAAGTATGGCAAAGTGACATCCGTGCAGATGCATGGTGCGGGTGATGCTCGCTTTGGTCTAGTCTTTTTCCGGCAGCTGGAAGATCGTGGGAAAGCACTCGCTGCCTCACGTGGGAAACTCTTCTTTGGAATGCAGATAGAGGTCACCGCATGGACCGGGCCAGGTACTTGATGTTGCAAACTCTGTTACTATGCAGTTTTGTCTGGTCTGATTTATATCTGACAGTATGAGACCTGATTGCAAGCTTTCTTTCTGTCGGTTCACAGGCAGAGCGTTGTATCATTCAGTAAGCTTGTCTTCAGAGATAACAATAAGCTGGCCATTTTGTCTGCCATCCTTTCACTTTTATTGACCATCCAAATTTGTAACAGACGATCTGTAATGGGTGTGTATTGCATTTGTGGCACGGTGCTGATTTTAGGAGTGGGGGCATGGCACGATTTATGGCTCTGGGGGCACGGTGTGATTTGTGACACATGGGGCAGAGCACGATCCGTTGAGGGGAGGGGAGAGGGCACGGTGTGATTGGAGGTAGGGGAGGCCTAGCATGATTTGTGACGTGATGTGGTGGGAGCAGGTTTGGTACATGCAATGATCATTTAATGGCTTTGGTGCAGAGACTGAAAGTGAAAATGAACTGCGTCCCCTTGACGATCGCATCGATGAGTTCCATCCCAAAGCAACGCGCACATTGTTCATTGGAAACCTGGAGAAAAACACGACATACACAGATCTTCGCAACATCTTCCAACGCTTTGGGGAAATTGTGGTGAGTAATAAGAATGAAGAATTGGATAGGCCTGTGTTATAGTTTGATCCGATCACTACACTCAGTACCTCTTCCTTATCCCACAGGATATTGATATTAAGAAGCTGAATGGTGTGCCGCAGTATGCCTTTTTGCAGTATTGCGATATCGGCAGTGTCTGCAAGGCTATCCGCAAAATGGATGGCGAGTACCTGGATAACAATCGCTTAAAAGTGTGTTGCCTTTTTATTTAATTTGTGCTGTGCCTCCCTCCCCCCACTCCCATGCTGTGTACATACCAACAACAACAACATGCATTTTAAGGCCATTTTCCCTGCTAGAGCGGGGGTTAGCCTTGTGGTCCCCATGATAATCTTCTCCATCTTGCCCTATTTTCTGCATCTCTCCTTGTTAACCCCCTTGCCCGCATTTCTTCTTCCACCATCTTTAGCCAAGTCTTTCTCGGTCTTCCCCGTCCTCTACTTCCTTCTACATTAATTTCCATCACTCTTCTCAACCAGTCACTTTCAACCTTCCTCAACACATGACCAAACCATCTCAACCTGTTCCTCTTCACAGCATCAATCACAGGCAATATTCCCATCATCTTTCGCAATTCATCATTTGTCTTCCTCTCTCTCAACGATACTCCGCACATCCATCGAACCATTCGCATTTCCACCCTTTCCAGCCTTCGTTGCTGCTCTACGTTCATTACCCATGTCTCGCTCCCATAAATCATTAACACTTCTCACACATGCAGCATACACCTTTCCCTTCAGCTTCAGCGACACTCCCCTCCTAATCAGCATGCCACTCAGTTCCCGAAACTTCTTCCATGCACATCTCACTCGAGCAACCGTTGCCGAGTCTGATCCACCT
Source organism: Myxine glutinosa (assembly GCF_964187855.1). Taxonomy (NCBI): domain Eukaryota; kingdom Metazoa; phylum Chordata; class Myxini; order Myxiniformes; family Myxinidae; genus Myxine; species Myxine glutinosa. Next base: position 120,306,576 of record NC_136262.1, read on the forward strand.
TCTCCATTCAGCATGTCTCCGAGGTAGCAAAATGTTTTCACACCTTCCAATGCTGTGTACATACCAATAAATTATAACTCTACAAACAAGTTCGCCCATATCCACAAGACTTTGACAGCTTGCTCGATATATCTTAGGGCCCAGTCACTCAAACGCACTAAAGATAGAAATATATCACGAGACAGAAAGAACCTTCTCGCCACGCGATGCTTGTGCCAAGTGCCGGACTCGGCGGGAGGGAGATGGCAGGCAGGGTCGCCTTTGGACTTGCGGCTTCAGCCCAACGCACACGCGTAATCGTTGTCCCCCGACTTTTGGACCGTTGTCCCCCAGGACCCTCGGACTTTTTTTTACCTCACAACTGTCCATAGCTGTACACTCATTGGATTCCTGTAGAGCTTCTCGCAGCTTGTAGCGGTTGCTGTGGTCTTGAGCCACTTGAGCTAGTCCATGACTGCCATTCCCTGCATAGCTCCTATCTTTATGCACGGTCGCAAAGCCCTGCTTTCACCTTCCTTGAGGGGGAGGGGTGGGGATAGGCTGGCTTGCAGAGCTGCAAAGGATTTATAAAAGCAAACACAAAAACAGATTACAAAGGGAAACAATTTATTTAAAGGATTAAGAATGGAGGAACCGTGGTGGGAGGGCTTCAGACGCATTATAGAAGGAAGGGGCCATGTTTATCAGTTTCTGAACGCACTTTGGCACATGCCTTATCATTTTACACAAAACCTTACACTGATGTAGACATTGATTAATGACATAACCAGTCTGTCTTGTTCCCATTACCCCCTTATGGCTGTTCCCAGAACAACATATAATTGTCAGGTAATCCATGTCATGATTATTAATTTATTTTCGGAATGTTGTGCTCTTTTCCTTGTGTAGTTGGGATTTGGTAAGAGCATGCCTACGAACTGTGTGTGGTTGGATGGACTCAGCTCGAGTGCCTCAGAACAGTTTTTATCGAGACACTTTTCTCGTTACGGGCATGTAATCAAGGTAGGTTGTTGTGCTTTGTCTTCGCTTCTGTCCGTGTATCATACTGCCTTGGGTTCAGTGATCCTCAACTCTTTGTTCCCACTCTGTCATCTCTTAAATTTCCCAATGTCCCAAATTCCATTTCAATCGGTGTTTCATATTCATGAAGAAGTAACCTGTAGGATTGTGTGCACGTGAGATTTTTGTGTTAAGGTGCTGTTTATGGTTCGGTTAAATTCAAGGAAAAGGAGATGCACAAAAAGCCAACTCAGCTCATGTATCCTGTATCTCCACTTCCTCAAAATAGTCAATACATTTCTATCATCAGAGATCACGACAATACAAGAATACAAAACAGCTTGGCGGCATTAATGCTATTTCTTACTTTTCCTTGGAAGGGGGTGTGGGAGGGGTGATGCGGGGGAAGAAGGCCTGAGGGAAAACATAGAAGTTGTTGAAGCACACACATTTACAAGTGAGTAAATGTGTGAAACCCAATCCCCTTAACCCCCAGCATATGTGCGCAGCCCATATCAGATTGGTGTGAATAAGCTACTTCCACAACTTTGTTGAAGCTTCAAAGAAGCATAGAAGCTGAGCTAATACTTCATTGAAGTGCCTTTGGCAGCGATTATAGCTCCAAGTCTTCTTGGGTATGTCTATCAGCTTTGCACATCTGGGTTTGGGGAGTTTCTCCCATTCTTTCTTGCAGATTTGCTCAAGCTCTGTCAAGTTGGATAGGGAGCATCGATGAACAGCAATCTTCAGGCCTTTCCACAGATTCTCAATGGGATTCAAGTCTGGGCTTTGGCTGGGCCACTCAAGGACTTTCACGTTCTTGTTCTGAAGCCATTCCAGTGTTGCTTTGGCTATATGCTTGGGTCATTGTCCTGTTGGAGAGTAAATCTTTGGCTCCATTCATTGTTCCCTCTCTCCTTACAAGTCTCCCATTCTCTGCCACTGAAAAGCATCCCCATAGCATGATGCTGCCACCACCATGCTTCACGGTAGGGATGGTGTTAGATGGGTGATGAGCTGTGCTTGGATTTCGCCAGACATAGCGCATTGCATTCAAACCAAAGAGTTCAATTTTCGTCTCATCAGACCACAGAATATTTTGTCTCATGCTCCGAGTCATTCATGTGCCTTTTTGCAAACTCCAGGAGTACTGTCATGTGCTGTTTTCTCAGGAGTGGCTCCCATCTTGCCACTCTCTCATAAAGCCTATATTTATGAAGTGCTGCAGAGACTGTTGTCCTTCCAGCAGGTTCTCCCATCTCAGCCAAGGAACTCTGTAGTTCTGTCGGAGTGGTAATTGGATTCTTCCCTGACCATGGTCCTTCTTGCCCAGTTGCTCAGTTTGGCCGGATGGCCAGCTCTAGAAAGAGTCTGGGTAGTTCGATATTCTTTCCATTTCCTAATGATGGAGCTCACTGTGCTCTTGGGAACTTTCAACACTGTAGAAATTATTTTATACCCTTCCCCAGATCTATGCCTTTTCACAATTCTATCTTGGAGTTCTACGGCAGTTCCTTGGACTTCATGGTAGAGTTTCTGCTCTAACATGCTCTGTCAACCATGGGACCTTACATAGAAAGGTGTGTTTCTTTCTAAGCCATGTCCAATCAATTGAATTGGCCACAGGTGGACTCCAATCAAGTTGTCGAGACATCTCAAGGATGATCAAAGGAAATTGGATGCACCTGAGCTCAATTTTGGGTGTCATAGCAAAGGGGTTAAATACTTATTGACTCAAGACATTTCAGCTTTTAGTTTTTAATTTGTAAAAATTTCTATAAAAAAAATTCCACTTTGACATTATGGGGTATTATGTGTCAATCAGTGACAAAATATCTCAATTAAATCCATTTTTAATTCAGGCTGTAACACAACAAAATGTGAAAAAGGTCAAGGAATGTGAATACTTTGTGAAGGCCCTGTATATTTGGATTTTGTGATTAAGATAAAGTTCTGTATGGACTTAAAATTAGATTTCAACTACACAGGAACGATAATGAAAATAGATTACTTTTTGGCGTTGCTAATGCTTTCGCCGCTCAGAATAAATTTGTTATTGATGAAATGAGTTGCTATATTAGTGAATATACTCCTAATTTAACGACAGAAGACATGTTGAATAGAAGACTAAACTCAAAGAAACTTCTAAATGTATCGTACCTTAAAAGAAGATGTTACACATGGAATTTGGGTGTTCTGGAAGGAAAGCCACGATACCTATGGCTCATTTTAAAGAAACCAGATGTAGATGAAGGTACTGATAAGAATAATGCATTGAGTGATAATGCTAAGGTGAAACAACTTCGGGTTTCTCCTGATGGCACATTTTACCCACGAGACACATTGGAAATTTATTGGGAAAAAAATGATTATGCGGAAGCCTCCAAGTCTTACCAAAAGGTGTGTGAAAGCAACGGTAATAAAGATCCCATTTTGGATATGGTTGCGTTTCAAAAACTTTATACAATCTATGCAATTGACCTGAGTTCTCAAAAGGACACTACAACGTCAAATAGAGTGGATACTTCTCTATACATTGAAAGGGGGGAGAGTGAAGAAGTTGACACATATTGTTTGCTTTTGGAAGAAACAGAATTGCAGATTAATACAGATAATGGTATGATTAATATCACATAGATTTTTCTAATAAATAAATGAGTGCTAAAGTATCTACTGATGTATCTGTTAATAAAATCAATCTTGATCAACTATTATCTTGTATTCAAAATCAAAAGGCTTGTATTATTAATCTTAATACAATTCGGAGAAAAGGAGCAATAAGAATTGATGTTTTGCTCACAAGAGAGCAGTGAAAACACTAAATGATACTGGCTCACTTAAAATTAAAATGACAAAACCTATGTTAAAGAAATATTCAACAAGGGAAACGAGTGGAGGATTTCTTCCATTTCTAATTCCTTTATTTGCTGGTTTAAGTGCGGCGAGAGCATTGACGGGTGGTATTTCAGCAGTGGTAAAAACTGCTGACGAAAGGAAGGCTTTCAAATACAGACTCAAAAAGAGTTAGAAAGATATAACAAGGAGTTTTTTTTTTTTTTTTTTTTTTTTTTTTTTTGTATACAACATCGAGGCTCGTGAAAGAGCGAACATTAATCACACAGAAAGACAAACAGACACATAAAACAAATAACATCGGGAGCGGTAGACAAGATGGGGAGAGAGGGGGAAGGACACAAACACAACATTTGAGAGCAGGGACCGAGAGACATGGAGACATCGAGAGATCTGTGGGAGGGAGAGGGCTTTGGGGGGGAGGCATGTGAAGGGGGGGAGGCATGTGAAGGGGGGGGGGGGGGTGGGAGAGGTATAAACATATGGACACTGCCAGGATTTCCAGGAAAGAAGTTGGAATTTCAAACAAGGTGGATCTGGGGTGAATTAGTGGGGGTAGAAAAGATCAAGGTTATGGATGGGGGAAGATAAGAGATGGTGGTGAACAGCTGTTTTAAAGACCTGGAGGGAGGAGAGGGATTGAAGGGAGTGTGGGAGTTTGTTCCACAGGCGGGAGAAAAGAGGAATGAAAGGGTGAAGGTGAGCAGAGAGCCGAGATTTCGGCAGTTTAACCATCAGAGGGTTGCTGGCAGATCTTGTGCGACCTGTAGGAATATTTGGGGGACAGAGCACAGAGAGAGCTGGGGGAGCAAGGCCGGAGAGGAGTCGGTAGAAGACAGAAAGGCCACCTACCTACCTGCCTGCGGTGAGTGAGTGAAAGGCCCTCAGAGATAGCTTCATCGCGAGAGATTCCAATGATTTTGAAAGCTTTGGATTCAACAGCGTGAAGCCGAGCCAGGTATGAGGCAGGAGCACCAGCCCATAGGGGAGAACAGTATTCCATTGAGCTGCGGATGAAAGCCTTGTATGTGGTGAGGAGCTCAGGTGTGCCGAGGAAGGACTTCGCACGACGGAGGATGCCCAGTCGGCGACTGGCTTTGGAGGCCAGCTTGGAAATGTGGTTTTCCCAAGAAAGATCATGGCAGATAGTGAGACCCAAAAGCTTGAGTGACAGAACTTCTTGGAGAGGATTGTTGAGAAAGTAGATGGGAGGGTTGTCCAGTCGATCTTTTCGGAGAGACATAGTAAGAGAGTGAGATTTGTCAGGATTGAAAGACATGTTCCACTTGTTTGACCAGTCTGTGATTTTGTCCAGGTCTTCAGAGAGTGAGGAGGCTGCAGACTGCCGATCTGAGGGAAGAGGAATGGAGCGGCAGAGAGTGGAGTCATCAGCAAAGAGATAGAGAGGATTTTCCAGAGAGTCAGAGAGATCATTGATAAAGACCAGAAAAAGCACAGGGCCCAGCACACTTCCTTGGGGAACTCCAGCCTGAACAGGAAGGGGAGATGAGAGAAATCCATTCAGGGCCACACGTTGACTACGACCAGAGAGGAAGTCCGCAAGCCATGCATGGAGATTTCCATGGATACCATAGGAGGAGAGTTTGGTGAGCAGAGCTGGGTGCCAGACCGTATCAAAGGCCCTTGATATGTCAAGGGAGACAGCTCTGATTTCCTGTTTGGCATTGAGGACCTCCATCCATTGTTGAGACAGCAGAAGCAGCATGTCCAGAGTAGAGTGACCTGGTCTGAAACCAAATTGATGATCAGAGATCAAGCCATTGGAGAAGAGGAAAGATTTCATATCCGAAGCAATGATGGATTCCATGACTTTGCTGATAATTGGGAGCAGGCTGATTGGTCTGTAGTTGCAAGGATCTGTTTTTGCACCTTTTTTGTGTAAAGCGGTAATGTTAGCTGATTTCCAGGATGCTGGCAGATGACCTTGAGCAAAAGATAGGGTGAAAAGAACAGAGAGAGGGTGAGATAGAGCGGCAGAGCAGGATTTTAGGACCCGTGGGCTGATGCCGTCTGGTCCAGTTGCAGAATCAGAGTCGAGGTTTGACAAAAACTCCTCCACCTTGTCAGGAGAGAAGGACACAGAGTCCAGGAGCAGTTGGGTTCGACTGGGAAAGGTGGGAACAGAGAGAGATGGGTTTGGGACTAAGGATTTTGAGGCGAACACAGAGTTGAGGCATTCGGCTTTGTCACGTGCCATGTCAACTGTGTGGCCATTTGAGGTAAGGGAGGAGATGGAGGGGGAACAAACACCAGAAACGGATTTGACCAGACGCCACCAGGATTTGGAGGAAGGAGACAGGTTTGAGAGTTCATTCTTGAGTGAGGAGAGATAGTGCTTCCTGGCACTCCTGAGGGTAGACACACACTTGTTCCGAGCTTGGTGGAAGGAACTGAGATTTCCTTCAGTTGGATTAGCCTTCCAAGAGGCAAAGGCAAGTTGTTTCAGGGCAACTGCCTCACCACAAGATTCAGTGTACCATGGACGGGAGGAAGGGTAAGACAATTAAAGGCGAGATGGGATAAATCTGTGCATGAGAGAGATCAGTTTGCTTTGGAAGAATTCCCAGGAAGAATTGATGTCAGAGGCAGTGGAGATGGGAGACCAATCCAGACGATTGATGGCTGCTTGAAGACCGTCCCAGTCGGCCTGAGTGAAATACCAGACTCGTCGACGCTGAGGAGGCTCTCTGAGAATGGCCAGAGAGATGTCCACTTTGACAAGCACATGATCAGAAGAACCGATTGGAGCAGAAGAAGAGCAGCAGACATTAGCAGGGAAGTTTGTCATAACCAAGTCTAGAAGAGAAGATACTCCATTGGCTGAGATCCGGGTCGGGAAATTGACAGATTGTGTCAATCCCAGTGAGTCACAGAAGTCCTTTGCTGAGGTGCCATGACTGGTGAGAGAGGAACCCACACCCAACCAGGTGGCATGATGACAGTTGAAGTCACCACATATGAGGAAGAGAGAGTTGGGATGAGTGGATAGAAGTTGGTCCATGTTGTCAGACATTGAAATGTAGATGGAGTCATCACTGTTTGGGGGACGGTACAGAACACATATGAACAAAAGGTGGGAGCGGAGAGGAAGCCGTAACCAGAGGTACTCCTGCGGGTGAGGAGGAAAGAGAGCAGTGCAAGGAGAGTGAGGAAGAGAGTTTTTGACAAAGATAGCCACCCCACCACCAGGCCGAGGCTCAGGTCTATCATACCAGAGGAGGGAGTAACCAGGAAGAGATATTAAGGAATCAGAGACATCTTGAAGGAGGAAAGTCTCTGTTAAGCAGATCAAGTCTGGATTGTCAGAAGCAACCTGTATGGAGAGATCAGTCAGGTTTGAGCGAAGGCCCCGGATGTTTGAGGTCCATACCGTTAATGAAGAGAGAGGGGGAGCATCGGGTACAGGACAGGGGAGGGGAGGAGTAGGGTAAGATGAAGGATGAGAGGGGGAGGTAGGGAGAGCAGTTGATAGTGTTTCAGATGTTGCAGAAGAGTTCCAAGAAAGGGAAGGATGAGGAGGATGAAAGGTTTGATGGTGAAGGGATGCGGCACAGTGAGGGGTTGTTTGAGGGGGGGCAGAGGAAAGTAGAAGGTTTGGGGGGGTGGAGGTATGAGATAGAAGGGAGACGAAGTGGGGAGGAGGCAGCTTGGAGGAGGAGGGGGGAGGAGAGAGAATTGGAGAGGAATGGTATGGGGGGAGAATTGAAAGGGAGGGATTGGGGGGGAGTTTTGAAGGGGAGGAGTGAGGGGGGAGTTTAGGAGGGGAGGGGCAAGGGGGGAGTTTTGGAGGGAAGGGGAAAGGGGGGAGATCAGGAGTGGAGGGGCAAGGGGGGGGATTAGGAGGGGAGGGGCAAAGGGGAAGTTTAGGAGGGGAAGGGCAAGGGGGGAGTTCAGGAGTGGAGGGGCAAGGGGGGAGTTTAAGAGTGGAGGGGCAAGGGGGAAGTTTCGGAGTGTAGGTGCAAGGGGGGGGATTTGGATGGGAGGGGCAAGAGGGGAGTTTAGAAAGTGGATGATTAATGAAAGACGAACATTGATAACAAATTGGGTTTGTTGTGATTTTCAAGTTAGCAATCCGATTCAGAACGATGGAGGAGGGATGGAATGAATGTGAATTTAGACCATGTAGTGAGGGAGACGTATAAGATATTGAATTTCTTTTTTTTGAAGTGGAATGAGTTGGAGAGGAAATTGAGAAAAGCCTTTTAAATAGGAAGAAAAACAGCGTGTTGTAATATACCACTGAATAAAAAACAGAAGGGGAAAGGTTTAACATATTTAAATAATATTTAAACAGAACTATGAACAATCTTATATGCACAAAAATACCAACGGGGGGAGAGCCGAGAGGGACCACCACGAGTCACGTGAACAGGGCAAACGGTGGATGGCAAGGAGATAATGGGGGTGGGGCGAACAGCACACCTGGACAGAAAATACAGGATGAGACAACAGTACACGTGGAGAAAAGAAAATATATGTTTTTGTTTTTTTTGTTTTTGGGGGGGGGGGGGGGGTGGGGATTTAGAACGTTAGACAGTATTATGTTCGGGGTAGAAGGGAAAAAACCAAGAGCCAAGCAAAACACGCTTAAGTTAATAAAACACCGACGGGGGTACAACTACAAGGCCACACACGAGGAGCAGAACACGATTAATTAAATACGAGTTGCAGGAAATTCAAACCAAAACTAACTATAATCAAACAATATCGCATGGATGATAAAATAACGAGTTGAAATTTGACAATCTATCTGGGGAAATGGGGGAGAAACACGTGGTCGAAGAACGAACGAACGAATAAGAATGAATAAACGAATGAGCACAGAGAAGGTAATGTCTTTTTTTTTTGTTTTTTTGAGTTGAGATTTACATAAGGAAGTAGGCTTTGGGGTGGAAAGACTGCGAAAACAGAGAACGAAAGTTATTGGATCACAAACGACAGGCGCTGAGAGAAAAACAAAGCCTCAAGGTTGTACAGTGTACACTGTACAAGACCTCAAGACGATACGAATTAACACGATTTTCAATACAGGTATGAAAGATTTGCACCGAAAATCTTTGACGGGACAATATACGTACATACACCATAAAAGAAATACAGTTATAACGAAAATACAAATTGGAACAATTACTTAACTTCGATTTCGATGGAGAGCGTGGAGAGCTGCGAAAAAACGAACCATCGCCAGCAAGACCGGAAACGGAAGTCAAGAAACAAATTATAGAAATCTTTATTTTATTTAAATTGAATTGTATACAGTACATGAAGTACTGTATATAATTCAATTTAAATAAAATAAAGATTGTAAATATTGTCTCAATATATTAATTCAGGAAGTTTTCCATCATTTACACATAACTACCCAAGGGTGGAAATGCGAATGGTTCGGTGGATGTATGGAGTATCGTTGAGAGAGGAAGACAAATGATGAATTGTGAAAGATGATGGGAATAGAGCCTGTGATGGATGCTGTGAAGAGGAACAGGTTGAGATGGTTTGGTCATGTGTTGAGGAAAGATGAAAGTGACTGGTTGAGAAGAGCGATGGAAATGAATGTAGAAGGAAGTAGAGGACAGGGAAGACCGATAAATACTTGGTTAAAGGTGGTGGAAGAAGAAATGCGGGCAAGGGGGTTAACAAGGGGAGATGCAGAAAAAAGGGCAAAATGGAGAAGATTGCCATGGGGACCGCAAGGATAACCCCCGCTCTAGCAGGGAAAATGGCCTTAAAATGTCTGTTGTTTGTTGTTGTACACAGTGTCTATTACACCACCTTGTATAACACGTTACATTAGTTATTCATGCCTGTTGTTTGTGTCCCTTATGAGGTTTTCAAAAACCGTACCGTAAAAACGGTGGATTTGAGGTGTATTAATGGGGGTAGAAAAGATCAAGGTTTTGGATGGGGGAAGATAAGAGATGGTGGTGAACAGCCGTTTTGAAGACCTGGCGGAAGGTGTGGGATTGAAGGGAGTGTGGGAGTTTGTTCCAGGTGCGGAAGCAGATAATGAACTTGATAAGGAAAGTTTGGAATGATTGGTCTGGAATGATTTTCAATTTTGTCTGACTGCCATGCAGGCAGACAGAGTAAAGAAAGGTCATACCCGTGTCCGAAGGAAGTGGTTCAGTTTGGCGTTTTCAATAGGAAAAATAGGCGAAGCTTAGAAACGAACAAAACCCTTTAGAATCACCCTTTCAAATTACCCTTTATAATTAAACACGGTGGGTTTGAAAGGTTCTTCTTCATTTTTGACAGATGGATGGACATAGCTAAATATTGAAGCGGCTTCACCGCTTAAAAATGATCTCATTCCTCTCTGCACATGTGCAATCGGGTGGGACGAATTCAGAGACAAAGTACATTAAACGGCAAACATGTCTTCCTATTCATGTTCCGTTTCGTGTTCAATATATAACATTCAATTTCAATAAGTCGCTTCTCCATCATAAACTGTTGTTTGTGGTCAGACGGACAGACATGCACCAATTGCTTAAACCCTCTTTTTGCTTTGCATGCTTGGGGTAACAAGGATCCCCTGATGAATAAAATAAATGGAGAGAACAACAATAATCCTGTGACAGTTGGGCTTGAAGTGCCACATACCGGAATTCTTGACATAATCCGGCATGGTAAACACTTTGAGAAAGGCTTACTTTCGCCTTGTCCGAACAAAATAAAAGTTGGAAGTCAATTTGGATGTCATTTAGCCTGGTGTTAGCTTGGCGGTTAGGGTGCCGGCTTAGGATCCGAGGATCCTGGGTTCGAATCCCGGTCGATCGCTGAATTAACGCCAGGGGGGTTGACTCAGCCCGTCATCCTTCCGAGGTCGGCAAATTGAGTACCAGCTTGCTGGGATGAATGATCATGGTGTGTACCCTGGTTTAGAATAGGTACACGTATCCCTGCGCATCGTAAGAGCGTGACCAAGGGTTGGCGTCAGGAAGGGCATCCGGCCATAAAAACATTGCCTCAAACAGGGAACCATGATTGTCATGGGGCCCGCAAGGCTAACCCCCGCTCTAGCGGGGAAAATGGCCTTAAAACGATCATTCATTCATTCATTCATTCAAGCAAAATTTTAAGATTTGTTAATTATGGTACAAAAGTTTGTAACTATGCATGATGCAGAACGTGATAAATGGGCAGACACTGGCGCATTATTTTTACTGTATAATAGATGTGTATAACCTGTTAAAATTTGTGGAGTTTACTTCCACACGTTGTCAACTTCCATGATTACTGAAAAACTTTTTATTTTACACAATTACCCTCTTTTTAATTCAATTTCCTTTCAAACTGCATCACCGTAAAGCATGAGACTTGATGTCCTGGAAGGAAAAGCATGAGATAGCAGATTCTGGGAGATGCCTCCACATGAGAAGGAAGAGGGGGATGAGTAGATGATAAATGTTCCTGGGACAGCCCCAAATCTCCATTCACTTACATGTAAATTTTCCTCTCACCATCACTTTTCTTCATTTCCCATAAACACCTCTATTCCTGTCCCCCTTGGTCTTATGGGCCTTTTACTCTTACTATCAATGATCATTGTGGTTTAGTAGACCACTGAAACAATGATCCTACAAATATTTGTTTATGTGTGGGAAATAATTTAATTCTCTTACCACTTCCATCACCATCCAATACATTAACAAAAAAGATGTTTGAGTTTGGTTCTTTATTAAGATATTTTAACTGAGTTAAGATAAAATGATAAACCTCCCTCAATGTTCTTGTTTGAGCGCCTCCAGTGCCACACACTTTTTGGTCGGCTCTGCCCACTTTTTGTTAAGCTCCGCCAACTTTGTTGTTAAGCCACGCCCACTTTTTACTAAGCCCCGCCTATTTTGCTAAGCCCCACCCACTTTATAAACTATGCCATTGTATCATTTTCAGTTAAGACATTACATCATTTTCAGGGAATTTTCATCACATAATTTCCAGTTAAGACATGCCCGGGGAATTTCCACAGGAAATGACACACCCAGTCCTTCTTATAAAAGGCACCGACCACACAGGCTTTTTCAAACACGCTTTCTGCTTCACTTGAGAATGGACTACGATGCCGAAATGGAATGGGATAACTTTGCTATTCCTTGGAGTCCTACTACCTGTGTCGAACTCAACCTTCAGATTGATGAACTGGACTCGAACCTCTTATCAATGGAGGTAAGTTTGTTTATTTGTTTGTTTATTTGTTTATTTATTTATTTAATTATTAATTTTATTATTTATTTTAAAAAAAATTTTTTTTTTTTTTTTTTTTAGATGAGACTCATGTAAGAGTTAACAAAGTTTATTTTTATATTCATAGAGCTTGATTTATACAAATAAAAATATTGTATTAAATTAATACATTGTTATTTTCTTTCACAGGAAATTGTATCTGAGATACGAAATGAAAATTCTGCTTTTAACACAACTTGAGATGAAGTTATTTTTTTGTTTGAATACATTTTGAACAACCAAGACCCACAGAACGAGTTCTACCTTGATGACCCAGCCAAAGAGTTATACCTTGGAGATCCACAAAATCCTGAAAAAGTTCTACCATGATGATACTTATTGTGAGTTATCAAAACAAAACCCACTGAACAAGTTCTACCTTGATGAGCCAGAATACAAGTCATACATTGGAGACCCACAAATTTCTGAAAATTGGGAAAGGGGAGTTCTCCCTGATGGTCCGCAGTTATACTATGTGAGACACATCATAGAAACCCTAAAAAATTGGGAAACGGGAATACTCCCTGATGGTCCGCAGTTATACTATGTGAGACACATCACAGAAACCCTAAAAAATTGGGCAAGGAGAGTTGTCCCTGATGGTCCACAGTTATACTATGTGAGACACATCATAGAAACCCTAAAAAATTGGGAAACGGGAATACTCCCTGATGGTCCGCAGTTATACTATGTGAGACACATCACAGAAACCCTAAAAAATTGGGCAAGGAGAGTTGTCCCTGATGGTCCGCAGTTATACTATGTGAGACACATCATAGAAACCCTAAAAAATTGGGAAAGGGAAGTTTTCCCTGATGGTCCGCAGTTATACTATGTGAGACTTATCACGGAAACCCCCAATATTTCTGAAAATTGTGGTTCTACCTTGGAGACTTGGAAAGATGGTTATATTTTTGGAGACTCGGAATGGGGGTTTTGTTTTGATGGCTCGGAATGTGATACCTATCTTGGAGGCTCAACAGGAATGTGGTTATACCTTGGGAACTTGGAAAGTTGGTTTTATTTTGGAGACTCTACCTGTGGGGTCCATCTTGGTGACTCTTTGGATTCTAAAGCAATGAACAATGTTCTTTGTTTAACGACGCTTGATTTAAGCAATATCAAGAAAGTTCGAGGAAGAAAATGCTGGAAAATTCTTTCTTCCCATTTCTACTTCTTCAAACTGGAAAGCCTTGAAAGACAGAATTGGAAGAAGAGGAAAAAAAAAAAATGAAATATGTATTTAAAAAAAGAAGAAAAAAAAGATTATGTTAGGGTTAGGGTGGGCTTTTGAATGTGAGGGTTAGGGATGGGGTTGGGTTAGGGTGGGATTTTGAATGTGAGGGTTGGGGTTGGGTTAGGCATGGGATGGGGTTGGGTTAGGGATGGGGTTGGGTTAGGGATGGGGTTGGGTTAGGGATGGGGTTGGGTTAGGGATGGGGTTGGGTTAGGGATGGGGTTCGGTTAGGGATGGGGTTCGGTTAGGGTTGGGATTTTGAATGTGAGGGTTCGGGATGGGTTGGGTTGGGTTAGGGATGGGGTTGGGTTAGGGATGGGTTGGGCCAGGGATGGGGTTGGGTTAGGGATGGGGTTGGGTTAGGGATGGGGTTGGGTTAGGGATGGGGTTGGGTTAGGGATGGGGTTGGGTTAGGGATGGGGTTGGGTTAGGGATGGGGTTGGGTTAGGGATGGGGTTGGGTTAGGGATGGGGTTGGGTTAGGGAAGGGGTTGGGTTAGGGATGGGGTTGGGTTAGGGATGGGGTTGGGTTAGGGATGGGGTTGGGTTAGGGTTTGTATATTATTATGACTCACTCACACATACACACACACTAAAGTTAAGCCCCAACTGAAAAGTTGAGGGATTCTGTGTTTGGGGTTCACAGATCTCAAGAACGTATCCCCATTGTACACACAAAAGTTAAGCCCCAACTGAAAAGTTGAGGGATTCTGTGTTTGGGGTTCACAGATCTCAAGAACGTATCCCCATTACATTTTATTTATTTATTTATTATTTTCAAGGGTATTATATGCTTACTTGTGTTTTTTGTAATTCTTGTGAGTAAAATGAACCCAAGATTTCTTCCCCATTCATATCATATAATTTGTAAGTCCAAGGGACTGTATCCATTACAATGATTACATCAACAATTTTAAATAATTCATTAGTCCATCTCTTTGTATAACCTTTCTCAAAATGGTTTTTCCATCTGTATATTCTTTACAATATCACCAACTTTTAACTTGGGCTTTCTCAAATTAATCTCCTTTTCATATTCTAATTTTGTAAATGATTCTGACGGTTTTGATTTTGTTGATGAATGAACGGTATTATTGTAATTATCTACAATATCCTGAATTAAATATACCCATTGTTGAGAACCGAGTTGTGTGAATTTTTTATATAATTTCTCTTTCAAAGTACGATTAAAACGCTCAATAACAACTGCTTTTCCTTCATTAAAGGTGCTGTATAATTTAATACCCTCCCCCTTAAGAAATTTCATAAATATTTTGTTATAGAACTCTGTTCCCTCATCAGTCCATAACTTCTTTGGTTTCCTTTTATCCCTATCAAATATTAGCTTAAAGGCTAACATTAAAGTATTACCTCTCTTGTTTTTCAAAGGAACAAACCAGGCAAATCTACTCCTCAAATCAATAACGGTTAAAGCATACCTGTATCCCTTATCATTATTTAGTTCGATTAAATCAGCGGACCATATGTGGTCGGTGTATTTAGAATAAACTTTCCTTCTTTTAAACTTTGTGATTATAGGTTTATGTAATTCATTAGCCAAAAGCTCCTCAGTCTTGATAACATCATTGGAGTTTAATAGTTTTTTGGGGAATAACCAAGACCAAGTTTCAATTTAGCACTTATCATTTTTTCACAATAAACCTATCAACTTTCTCTCTCAATGTAGGATTTCGTATCAAAGACAAATTATACAACATTTCTCTGTCTGCTTCATGTTTTTCATCCAATGTAGTGGTGTTCCCAAAAGCAATATCATGCTTCATACACACTTCATCAACCCTATTTATAGGCTTGGACCAAGGTTTAGGATTGTCAGCCTCATCTAATCTTTTATCCAGGTTTGTTCCAGGACCACAGAAAGAATATCCAGGTAGATGTAATTCCCCTGGAATTCCAGTTGTTGTCAATTTACTTCCTGACAGAAACTTTTGTATGTCTCCTCCACTTTTAGGAGAGATGAATTGGCACTTTTTAGAGCCACACACTTGACATATTCCTTTTTGATAAACTCTATTATTTTTAGCTTTAACATAAGAGATATTTTTAGATTTGGTTTTCTTTTTACATTTGAGACAATAACTCATATTTATTTATCAGAAAAATTCCGACAGAGTATCAAAACCTTTTTGGTTTTCAACATATACATTTCTATCTTAATTTTTAAAACATAAAGAATCCTTAGGAATGCCTTCACTCTCTCCTCCATTTATTTACAAATAAAAACTAACTAAAGTCAATAACACCAACATCATCAACTATATGACCTTTGTCTTCTTCATGTAAATATCCTCGCTGAACTCATCTCAACCATTTTTTAAATCATTATCTTAGTAAGAGTCGTTAATTCTTTATTTTCCTCTTCGGTGCGTTGAGATTGATTTATTTGCTGTAATACACTCAATCTTTTACGAATCTCACTGATTTCCATCTTTTTATATTTTTCCTCCCTCTCTCTTTGCTCCCTTTCCTCCCTCTCCTCCTTCTCCTTTTTCTCCCTCTCCTCCTCCTTTTTCTCCCTCTCCTCCTTCTCCTTTTTCTCCCTCTCCTCCTTTTTCTCCCTCTCCTCCTTCTCCTTTTTCTCTCTTTCCTCCTTCTCCCTTTTCTCCCTCTCCTCCTCCTTTTTCTCCCTCTCCTCCTCCTTTTTCTCCCTTGCCTCCTTCTCCTTTTTCTCCCTTTCCTCCTCCTTTTTCTCCCTTTCCTCATTCTCCTTTTTCTCTCTTTCCTCCTTCTCTTCTTCAACTCCTTCCTCATCCCTTGCTACCCTTGAGTTTGAGCCCCAAATAATATTATACATATACTCATCTGGATTTTGAGATATTCTTGTATCTATAATTATTTTTCTCATAATAGGATACCAATAAGATTTGTTGATGATTTCTAAAAGAGTTTTATATTTCATAACTTTGAGAAGTTCATTTTTATTTAATATTTTAAACAAGTCTCTATTTGTGGGTTTAGCAATATCAGTATAAGGCCAGTTTTTTATGACAAAATTCCCATGTATATGCTCCAAATCATAAGGTATGTAATACTGAGCATCCTTTTCTTGTAGGTATCCTTGAATACAAAAATTATAATTCTCTTGTAGTCTTCTTCCTGTCATTTATGTATCAGAAATATATGTGAGATTAATATTATGACAGGTAATACCACCCCATCTTCCCACTACCAAATCGGTTTGTATTCCTCGGCTTTCTATCCTTATCTCATTACCTTCCTTCTTTGTCATGCTAACCATCGCTATACTATCATATATTTTTCTTTTCTTAAAATCATGTATTTGTTGTTTACTAATTGTACTTCCACATAAATCCTTATCCTCGCCAAGCGGATAATATTCTTCTTTACGAGACTGATTCAAATCATGTAGGTCTTCTAAGTTTATTGAAAAATACCAATTATACCCTAAATCAGGCATATCATACCCCCATTTATTAATTCGCATATTAACTATATGTCCTTTATAAAATTCAATTGTAAGCAGGTAGTTAAATTCAATGAGGAAAGGTGTATGGTCAGTATAACCAGGTGTTGTGGTTGTAAATTTTACTTGTTTAACAAAACGTGCTGTTTTCTTTAAAAATATATATTGTGATAAATCACTGAATCTAATTAAGTCATTCGCATCTATAGGGTTTGGATAATTGATTAATTTATAAGTATTCTTCATATTAATATTTTTACTTATACTATATTTTTGTCGTTCAGCCTGTGCCTTTGTATAATAATTTGATAAATCAATATCCTGAGAGGATTCTCCAAAGATAGAACCATCTTTTCCAACATAAGTCATTTATATTAGATTAAAAATGATATCATAAAAATTTTCATTATTGTTGAGTTGAAATAATACATATAAACATAATTGACCACAACATTTAGAATTAATTTCTTGAACTTGAAATGTTTGATAAACACCATTCTGTAAGAATTGTATTACTTCAACAGGTGGTGGCATACCATAACTATCAAAATAATATTTATCCTGACTATTATGAATACAAACCCAATGAGAACCATTCTGTGTGTCTAAATTCATAATAATATTCTTTGTATTCTTATTTATATGTATTAATTCATCTCTCATACAAATAACCACATTATCAATTTTTAGTGTTTTACAATACTTAGCTAGTTCTATATTTGAGGTTGTATTCTTTCCAAATTGTTTAAACCATTTATCCATTTATTTATAAGAAAGATACAATCCATTACCCCGTTTAGTTAGTTTAACACCCGCTTGAGCGATAGAGGAAAGCATATCTCCAACCAACAATCTAGCTTTATCAGGTCGACTTTCAAGTTTTTGAGCAAAATCTACAATTACACCACTTCCACTAATTTGTTTCTCCAACTCCTTATTATGTCTTTCCAATTCTTTTTGAGCTTTTAGTTGTGCCTTCCTTTCGTTAGCAGTTTTTACCGCTGCTGAAATGCCACCAGTCAATGCTTCCGCCGCACTTAAACCAGAAAATAAAGGAATTAGAAACGGGAGAAATCCTCCCTCTTGTATTGAATATTTCTTCAACATAGGTTTTGTCATTTTAATTTTAAGTGATCCAACATCATTTCGTGTTTTCACCTGCTCTCTTGTGAGTAAAACATCAATTCTTACTGCTCCTTTTCTTTGAATTGTATTAACATTAATAATACAAGGCTTTTGATTTTGAATACAAGATGTTAATTTATTAAGATTGATTTGATTAACATATACCGGTTCTTTCCTACTCATTTATTTATGAGAAAAAACCTATGTGATATTAATCATAACACCATTATCTGTATTAATCTGTAATTCTGTTTCTTCCAAAAGCAAACAATAAGCATCAACTTCTTCACTCTCCCCTCTTTCAATGTATAGAGAAGTATCCACTCTATTAGACTTTATAGTTTCCTTTTGAGAACTCAGGTCAATTGTGTAGATTGTATAAAGTTTTTGAAACGCAACCATATCCAAAATAGGATCATTATTACCGTTGCTTTCACACACCTTTTGGTAAGACTTGTAGGCTTCCGCATAATCATTTTTTTCCCAATCAATTTCCAATCTATCTCGCGGGTAAAATGTACCATCAAGAGAAACCCGAAGTTGTTTCACCTTAGCATTATCACTCAGCGCATTATTCTTATCAGTACCTTCATCTCCATCTGGTTTTAAAAAAATGAGCCATAGGTATCGTGGTTTTCCTGCCAAAACACCCAAATTCCAAGTGTAGGTAGTGTGTTACAGTTTAACGTGTTGACATCTTCTTTTAAGGTATGATACATTTAGTGGTTTCTTTGAGTTAAGTCTTCTATTTAACATCTCTTCCGTTTTAAGATTAGGAGTATATTCACTGATATACCAACACAAATCATTAATAACAAATTTATTATTGTCTCCAAAAGCATTTTGAGCCCCAAAAAGCAACCTATTTACATTATCATTCCTTTGTCGTTGAAATCTAATTTTAAGACCATACAAAACTTTATCATAATCACAAAATCCAAATATCCCTTTCAGAGGTACTGCTACAGGAAAACTAATCTCTGCTTTTGTATCATCATTATACGTTGACTTCCTTTGACTATAACCAGGGTCAGCATTTGTTCCCATTGACATATCAGGAATAAAACCTTCAACAGCTCCCTTACCCATTCTATCACTAAACGAATATAGTGTAAATTTCATAATTTCAGATGCAGCAGAGACATAATCAACCGCTTCAACCTCTTGTGTTCCAATATACAGGCGAACACTATCAAACATTTTCCAGAAGAAATCATTTACGAGTGTAGCATTAGTATTATTCGCAGCCTTAGTGAATTTAAATTTACACAGCAAGAAACTATCAGCTATATTCAAGTAAGTTTGTTGATTATTTATTTCAAAACTTTTTGTTCCGTTTGAATTCCAGTCTGTTCCTGTTATAGCATTTACCTTAAAATAGTCTTCCTTTTTAGTGGAGTTTGAAATGATAATCGTATCATCCAAATCATAGATACTATCAATCGCTTCCATACTTGTATTTATATAGCATTAAAATTGTTGAAACCCTGACCCAAGTATTTTAATGATTTTTTGTCGTTCTTGTGAAGATAGTTGAGTTTTACCTTTTTTAATTTCTTTGATTGCTTGTAATTTATGAGACTCCTTTTGAGCATCTTTTATACTCTTTATAGCACCCGCAACTGAGCCCACGGCAGAAGCAGTTGAACCAATTAGGTCTTTATGTTTAAGGATGGTTGAACCAATACCCATTAGAGTATCAATTATCCCATCTCCTTTATTTCTAAATTGATGTCCCACACCCCGTTGTCTCTTTGGTTTATAGTATCCTCTACCAAGAAACATACCTTCACCCTTATAGTATGGTGAAAGGAACATCCCATCCCCTGTAATTATTTTATATTTTCCCAACTCGTGTTTTCTCACAATAACCATTATTTATTTATTGAAAAACTTCACGTAGGTGAATTCTGATGGATATAATTTCATCATTAAAGGATATCATACGATTATCTTGGTCGGTTATCCTAAAATTTACTCTGTATATGGTTTTTCCTGACACAGGTAAATAGACAAGATTTTTTGGTTCCATATTAAATTTATAACCAATCAGGGTTGAGTATGCGCTGAATGAAAATATTGTATTTGTTCTTATTCCATCGTTATAAGCACCATCAATCAAATCACAATGAATTAATACTGAATTTATACCGGAGGATATTTGAATGACATTATCACTGTAAAACGTCCTGTTAGTTTCAATCTTTTTTGAAGAGAAACCCAAAAGCTCTCTAAACGATTTTTCAATCGTGAAATCAACTTTATAATTATTTTTAAGTTTAATAGTTGATTTTGAAGTGTGTTTTTGAATATCTATTACAATATTTTTTGGTTCATCACCTTGTTCTTTCATAAGTCGAGAGACTTCAGAAGATATTTGAGAAATCTCGTAAGCTCCGGGTGAAACGGTTATAGTTTTATATCCACTTCCTGGATTATAACTAAACTTGTTGTTTTTCTCTGTGATATTAAAAAGGGTATTGTAAGTCTCCATTGACAACAAAAGCCTCATATTCTTTTGTGGGGTTAAGTTGTAGTGGGTAAGAGAATGAAGCTATGTAATCACTCGTTGTGAAATTAAAACTAAGAATTGTGCTTCTCATCTTATTTAATATCTAATAAAATATCTTTGTATTGACATTTATTAATTATTTTCATGTTCATCAACTGGTCTAAAATGGCTGAGGCTTCATGAAAACAATTGTTGTTTCCAGCCTTCTTACTACCCAACAGCAATAATAGCCTATTAACTAATTGTGATGGGTCATTTGGAAGAAAGCTAACACCCGAACCAAGCTTACTTAAAGCATCAATAATATGTTTCTCCTTCTCATTCTTCTTCCTTTTACCAGCAACAGAAACTCCATAATCAAGTGCGTTTAGCAACTCAATATATACCCTATCTTCTGCATTTTCCGTATCAAGCGGTTCCTCAAAATAAGGTGAATTAGTATATCCATCTTTTGTTAGAAGAAACATTAATCTTGGAGTTAATTCAACATTTGGTTGAACAGAACTTAAGAACACCAATTTATCATTAAATATCAATAACTTTTCTTTCACAAGATGGAACTGTGCTGGTTCTTCTGTTGGAATGAGACCTGCTCTGGTTTTTGAACCCACCGGATATTCATTGTTTTGAAGAGCTTCCACAACATAATTGGGGGGTTGATTTACCTCCTCAAGTTTCCGAAATAATCCTTCATCATCATATTCTAATTCTCCAAGTTCTTTCTCTGTCATTTGACTAAAATCTTTGAGCATTTGAAGTTTTTTCGGAGTAAATTCTACCGTGGGAACTGTAGGTGAAATCGTTTGTTGAGTTTTTAAAAGTGGTTTAAAAAATTTCTCTTGTTTTCTTTCAAAGGCTTCTTCACCAGTTAGTTTCTGTCTCCGTTTCTTCTTTATCTCTTCCTGTTGCTTTACAACTTTTGAAAGCAACTCTTGATGTTCTTTAAACTTTCTTGCTCTTTCTTCGGTATCCATCTTCTGTATTTATTTATTGAAAAATATCATTTAATGAATTGTAATTGTCAATGGGAAAATTTTCCTTTTCTTCGTCATTATAGTAAATGTGTTGAAATAAAAGCTTTTCTTTAAATATTTTATCAAATTCTTTATTGGTATTAATACGAGTTGTTATTTCTTCTTCACTAATACTTGTATCTCTGCTTTTCATACGTTTGCGAGGAGTCTCCTCATCGATATCAAAACCGAATGATAAAATCTTAACTCCATCACTACACAAATGTTTAATAATTTGTCTCATTCCTTCAGGATTAGTTTCTAAAATCCCAAGACCATTAGATTTTACTTTATTTAACTCACTCTTACAATGTGAATATTTTGTAGAACCATGAGAGACCTCCTCAAATATTTGACCTTCGTTTCCTCAATCGCATATGTTCCTCCATTGAAATGTAGTAATAATCTTTCCCTTCTATTTCTCCTGGTCGCATTGCTCTGGTTGTAGTACCTACAAAACGAATCATAGGGTGTTTAAAAAAAAAAACTTACAAGCTTTTCATTTTTACTATTCAAGAGTTTAGATTTATGAAAGTTCTTTCCTGAAGCAGATTTACCCACAAGATTAATAATCGTTGTCATTTATGTGTGTAAAATATCAGTTAGTATTTCATCTTGTTTCACAACAATATATTTATATTTTCCAATCGTGTGTTTCATATAATTTTCAAATTCTTTTTTACTACATAACGTAGAGCAATTATCTCTCCAAAAATTATTTACATCTATTGAATTTAACGTAAATAAAATAAAAGTATTGGCATTGTTTCTTATTGAGCGTCGAGGGAGTTGAAAATATGACTGACTAAGATAAATACAATTACAAGAAGAATGTCTCCCTCTTGTATAGTAGCTATCCATTACTGTTTGGTTTCTCTCATTAACACAGTCATCAAAGATAACGAGGTTCTTTTTTGATTTGTCTGAATCTTGAGGTGAAGGTATATCATCCGTATTATCACTGAGAATACAAGTTATGGGTTTTGATTTTGATTTCTGTGTATCACAAAATAGTTGTATTATATCCTCAATGTTGTAATCATTTAGTTTGTTTTGAAGTTTAAATAAACTGATAATGTCTTGCTTTTTAAGACCCGCATTAAAACCTTGTGATAGTAGTTGATACTCGGGTTGAAAACTTGACTTCGTAAAAATTATTAAATTATCATAATCTAAAAAGTTGGGGGTAAGGAGCATCTTTAAAAGCAAACAGGTTTTTCCACATCCGCTTGATCCGACTATTAGACATCTTAATGAATTTGGAAGATTTTTATGGTTGTTAAATTTTATCTTGTTTTCCCAAACGGGTAAAAAATCATTCATTTATATATTTGGAAAACAAGTCATCTAACTTTTTTTGAGCTATTTTAGAAACTCTATATTTTATCCTGAGTTCAGGTTTAATTTCAAAATAATTCATTATTTTATTTATATAGTATTTTGTATTAACATTTCCATTAAAATTATTTTGAATAATAAATATCATTAAACCCTTATACATTTCCTCAATACAAAGAGTCTCTTCCCTTGAAAGAAATGGTGTATTATCATCATAATACTTAACATTCATCTCTCTTATTAATCTTGTAAAGTAATTCATTTTTGGTTCTAATTTAAAAGAGTTATATATATTTTTATATTTTTTATTGTCATTAATTAGAAGATAATCACAGAAAATACATTGTTTATATGAACCCTCATTATTAAGCCCTATTCTATCACAAGCCAGACAATTCTCTAATTTATCATATGGAGAGTCTGGAAATTCTAACTATCCTTCAGAACTTATCATATTTATATGGTAAATTTTTACTTAAACTAAACGCAAGTTTATTCGTTAATAAATACAATGTTTCAAAGCACAAAAGACAAATTTCAATCAATCTCTACTTTGGTGAAAGATATAGAAAAATATGTCAAAGATGTTAAATTGAACAAAGATAAATATGGAAATTTTTGGGTAAAACCAGTTATGGAAAATAACATGAGCCCCTCTATTTCATTTAAAGGAAGAGCTCTAACTATACCTGGAAAGACATCCATTAAAGTAAATCTAACAAAAGTTTCTCCTCTCCTCCTGGCAATTTATTCAAAGCTTGAAAAAGTGATCGATCGCGATACTTTTAAAAAGAATGATAAGACCATCAACAATACTCGTGGAGAAATTTGTATTTACTTTAATAATCCAAAGGGTGTAGATCTAAGTAAAATGAATGATGTTAATATTTCTGGTGAAATGTCATTTCGTTCTATGATAGTTAGAGATTATTTAAAGATAACTTTTGATATTAAAAATGTAGAGATTGAATCTGTTAATGAAAGAAAGTATATAGATATTGATGGGAATATTTTTCCTGCTAATTAAATATGAGTCATTACAGCAGTGAAGATTTTACTATTTTATTGAACTCGGACGATAGTGATGATAGTATTTCATTGAACTCAGATGATAGTTATGATGCTAATAGTTTGTGCTCAAATGATAGTTATGAGAGTAGCTTTATTGATGACTCTGAGTATGATTCTGAGTATTCATGTGATAGTTATGACTCAGATGATTCTGAGTGAAAAAGTGTTTTAGTTTAAGTATAGTTTCATATATAAAAAGCCTGTAAAAAGGCACTTTCTTCTATAAGTGTTTTACTTAAAGCACAGTTTCATCTTTTAAAAAACCTCTAAAAAGGTGTTTTACTTTAAGTATAATTTTGCTACATAAATATGATCAAAGCAACGTATTGTGACGTTTGTGAACAAGAATATAAACAATACAAAAGACACCTTAAAACTAACAAACACACATTTAATCTACTTCACCTACTATCTCCTATTCAGAAGGAAACAAAACGCTGTTCTGCCTGTAATAAAAATATCCTCAAGAAAGGCTTCGAAATACATCATAAAACAAATCAACATTTATCAAATTTTATTACAACTAAAAACAGTGATGGAGCATTCAAAGGACATATTAAAATAAGAGTCTGACTTCAAACCTCCCGAACCAAAGTCTATAGTTGATGCTGTAGAAATAGTTAAACCTGCTGTTCAAACATTGATTGAAAAAACACGAAAAGAAATGAAACCACTTAAATTTTATATGGGAGTAAAATTAGAAAGGATGAAGGAGTTATAGATACACCATACATGAGAACTGAGCCACACTTTATATCTTCATATCAAGATTTTAAAACATCAGGAGTCTATGATGAACTTATTAAACAAGAGCAAGATGTGGATAATTCAATCGTAGGAAGTGGATTCAATATAGGAAAAATTATTTTCATAGACATTCATATTCTTAAATCAAATCCACTAAAAGCTTCTTCTTACATTGATTTACCTCGTGTTATCAAAAATAGAAAAGCAGTTATCAATATCAAAAATAAAGACTAAATGTTTTCTCTGGTCTATTCTAGCACACTTACATCCTCCACATTTTCATGATGAAAGAGTATCTCATTATAAAAAATATGAGAATACATTAAATACGAAAGATCTAAAGTTTCCTATGGCTTTAAATGATATTCCTAAATTTGAAAAGATGAATAATTTATCAGTTAATGTTTATGGTCTAACAGACACAAACAACATTCAGGTTTTAAAGCTTTCTGACAATTGTAAACAAACTCATATTAATCTTCTATATTTTAATTCAGAGGAAAATTCACATTATACATACATCAAAACACAACACAACAACATGCATTTTAAAGGCCATTTTCCCTGCTAGAGTGGGGGTTAGCCTTGCGGTCCCCATGACAATCTTCTCCATTTTGCCCTATTTTCTGCATCTCTCCTTGTTAACCCCCTTGCCCGCATTTCTTCTTCCACCATCTTTAGCCAAGTCTTTCTCGGTCTTCCCCGTCTTCTACTTCCTTCTACATTCATTTCCATCACTCTTCTCAACCAGTCACTTTCATCCTTCCTCAACACATGACCAAACCATCTCAACCTGTTCCTCTTCACAGCATCAATCACAGGCTCTATTCCCATCATCTTTCGCAATTTATCATTTGTATTCCTCTCTCTCTCTCTCAACGATACTCCGCACATCCGTCGAACCATTCGCATTTCCACCCTTTCCAACCTTCGTTGCTGCTCTACATTCATTACCCATGTCTCGCTCCCATAAATCATAACACTTCTCACACATGCAGCATACACCTTTCCCTATACATACATACATATATATACTATACATACATATGATACATACATATACATCAAATACTCCATATACATACATCAAAGATATTGCTAAATTAATAAAACCACAAGTATGTAAAAGAACAAATAAAATATATATTTGTTTGCGTTGTCTTAACTTCTTCAATTCACAAAAAAAAATTAGATAAACATTCAAATTATTGTGGTGATCATAAATCAACGGTAATCAATATGTCTAAAGAAGGCTCAAAGATCACATTCAAAGATGAAAAGAAAAAGATCAAACATCCGTTTGTAATATATGCTGATTTTGAAAGTATTCTAGAAAAAATAAATACTGCTTCTCCAGATCCAAAAGAATCATACACAAATAAATATCAAAAACATACTCCTTGTGGTTTTTGTTATATCAAATCATCCGTTGGTGATAAATATAACAAGTTAGAGGAGTATAGAGGCTCAAATACCCCAGAGGAGTTTGTGAAACGACTAGAAAAAGACTGTGTTCGATTAACCAAGATAATGAGAGAAACCAATAAACCAATGTCCTTGACGAGTGAAGAGAAAAGGGAATTTAGAAAAAACAATGTTTGCTATATTTGTGAGGAAAAAATTAGTGAAGGTCTAAAGGTTAGAGATCATTGTCATCTCACTGGTAAATATAGAGGTCCGGCTCATCAAAGTTGTAATATTAATTATAAACTCCCCTCTTTCATTCCTGTCTTTCTTCATAACAATGCTCATTATGATACGCATCTATTTATTAATGAACTTTCAAAGACATCTGGACACATTTCAGCAATTCCTAACGGATCAGAAATACATTTCATTCACAAAAACAATTCACACATCTCCTATTACTCATATCAGATTTCTTGATACATTTAAATTCATGGCAAGTCCATTGGCTAACTTGATTCAAAATCTAAAAGAGTTTCCATGTCTTTCAGATTATTTTTCAGATAAAGATTTACTAATAATAATAACAATAATAATTCATTTATTTTGTATAGCCCTTTTCAAGAAGCCCAAAGGCGCTTTGACAGAGTGGAAAACATAATGCATAACAATACATGAAAACAACAATTGCAAAAAGGCGAATCAATAGGGAAATATTTAAAGCAAAAGGAGGGAGAAGGAGAAGAGATAGTCAGGGGTTAAATGCTGTGGGTTGAATGTTGAATGCAGTGTTGAACAGGTGGGTCTTTAGTGATGTTTTGAATGTGGTGAGTGAGGAGGAGTCTCTGATGGTGTGAGGTAGTGAGTTCCAGAGGGTGGGAGCAGTGATGGAGAAGGCCCTGGCCCCCCAGGATCTGAATTTGGTCCGGATGGAGGGGGTCAGGAGGTTGGTACCAGCAGAGCGGAGGTTGCGGGTGGGAGTGTGTCTGGAGAGGAGGTCAGCCAGGTAGGATGGGGCCAGGTAGGATGGGGCCAGGTTATGGAGGGCTTTGTATGTCAAGAGGAGGATTTTGTACTGGATTCTCTGGGGATGGGGAGCCAGTGACGCTTGTAAAGGACGGGGGTGATGTGGTCACGGGTCCGGGAATGGGTGAGTAGACGGGCAGCCGAGTTCTGAATGTATTGGAGTTTATTGGTGATTTTTGAGGGTGAACCATAGAGGAGGCTATTGCAGTAGTCCAGACGGGAGGTGATGAAGGCGTGGATGAGGGTTTCTGCAGCCGTGGAGGAGAGGGTTGAGCGGAGACGGGCAATGTTTTTCAGGTGAAAGAAGGCTGACTTTGTGATCTGTTTAGTGTATTTGTCGAAGGAGAGGGTTTGGTCAAAGATGACGCCAAGATTCCGGATGTGAGGGGAGGTGGATCCTGGGATACCGTCGATGTTGAGGGCAAAGTTATGGGTGGATTTTGTGAGCGTTTTTGGGCCAATGATGATTATTTCAGATTTATCACAGTTAAGCTTGAGGAAGTTAATTTGAAGCCAGGATTTTATTTCAGTGATGCAGTTTGTCAGGATAGAGTGGGTGTCGGTGGAGACGGACTTGGTGGAGATGAAAAGCTGGATGTCATCGGCGAAGCAGTGGAATTGGAGACCATGACGGTGGATTAAGTGACCGAGGGGGGACAGGTAAAGTATGAAGAGGAGGGGGCCAAGAACTGAACCTTGGGGGACACCTTGGGGGAGGGGAGCAGTGGGGGATTTGCAGTTATTGATGGAGATGAACTGGCGTCTGTCAGAGAGGTATGATTTAATCCAAGAGAGGGCAGTGCCGGTAACGTTAAAGGTGGATTCAAGTCGGGTGAGGAGGATGGTGTGATCGATGGTGTCAAAGGCAGCGCTGAGGTCGAGGAGGACGAGAATGTTGAGGTTGCCAGCGTCGGAGAAGAGGAGAAGGTCGTTGGTGATTTTGAGGAGAGCAGTTTCAGTACTGTGGTTGGAGCGGAATCCGGATTGGAATGTTTCATACAGGTTATTGGCAGAGAGGTGATGTTTGAGTTGAGTGGCTACAGCGCGTTCCAAAACTTTTGACAGAAAGGGTAGGTTGGAGATGGGTCTGAAGTTGTTTAGGGTGTCAGGGTTTAGACCAGGTTTTTTTAGAATGGGGGTAACAGCAGCAATTTTGAGGGAAGGTGGGACGATGCCTGTAGACAGGGAGGAGTTTATTGTTGCAATGATAAGTGGAGAGAGAGCAGGGAGGGAGGCCTTGACAAAGCTGGAGGGGATGGGGTCAAGAGTGCAGGTGGCAGTTTTCATTCAGTTTTCATTCCACAAATACTAACACAAAAGGGAATTTACCCCTATGACTATATAGACTCATTTGAGAGATTCAATGAAACACAACTTCCTTTAAAAGAAAATTTCTATAACAAATTAAACAACAGTCCTATATCTGATAAAGATTATGTACACACACAAAATGTTTGGGAAAAATATAACATCAAGAATCTTGGCGAGTATCACGATTTGTATCTCAAAACTGATGTGCTTTTATTGGCCGATGTATTTGAAGCCTTTAGATCTGTTTGTCGCACTGGATATGGATTGGATCCTGCTCACTACTACACAGCACCTGGATTGGCTTGGAGCGCGATGTTGAAAATGACAAAACAAGCTTTGGATTTGATAACCGATGTTGATATGCTTTTGATGATTGAAAAGGCAAAAAGAGGTGGAATTTCGCAAGTCTGCTCGAGCAGATACGCAAAAGCAAATAACAAATATCTTCCAAATTATGATTCAACGAAAGAGAGTTCTTACTTGATGTACTATGACGCAAACAACATGTATGGCTGGGCAATGTCTCAAGCTCTTCCTTATGGAAAACTTAGATGGGTAAAGGAAAAAGACTACAAAAAGGTTTTACAAGATGTATGTATCTCTACACAAAAAGAAATGGATGATTCAAAGGTTGGTTATTATTTTGAGGTCAATTTAAAATATCCTGAAGAACTTCATATCAAACATAAAGATCTTCCATTTGCTTGTGAGAAAGAAAGTCCAAAGAAAGAATGGTTGAGTGATTATCAACGATCGTTTGATTTTGGTGAATCAACAGAAAAATTACTTACTACATTATATAACAAGAAAAATTATGTTCTACACCAAAGAAATTTGCGACAATATTTATCAAAAGGTCTAAGAGTAGAGAAGATCCATAGGGTTCTAAAGTTCAATCAAAGTCATTGGCTAAAGGAGTACATTGATTTTAATACACAAAGAAGAACAGAGTCAAAAACAGATTTTGAGAAAGACTTTTATAAATTGATGAATAATGTGGTCTTTGGTAAGACTATGGAGAATGTGAGGAAAAGACAAAATATCAGACTATCAACATCTTGGAAACGAGCATCAAAATTAATTAATAGACCGAGTTTTATCAGAGCCGAGGTCTTTCCTGAGAACTTTTGTGCGATCCATTTGGTTAAAGAGAGTATTGAAATGGACAAACCTATTTATATTGGAACATCAATTCTTGATTTATCAGTCATTAATGTATGATTACTTTTATAATAACTTGAGGAAGAAATATCAAAATGATGTTAATCTACTTTATATGGATACAGATCGTTTTATTTTGAAAATTAATACTGATGATGTTTATTCAGACATGAAAAAGGACATTAATATCTATGATACAAGTAATTACAGTCCAGAGAGTGAGTTGTTCTCTTCTAAAAATAAAAAGGTGATTGGAAAGTTCAAGGATGAATTAGGAGGAAATGTTATGAGTGAATTTGTGGGATTGAGGTCCAAGGCTTATGCTTATAAATACATTGTGAATAACGTTGAAAAGACTGATAAGAAGTTAAAAGGTGTAAAGAAAAATGTTATTAAAGAAACAAGAAACTTTAAGGATTATTATAACTGTTTAACAACAAAGAAAGAAGAGTTTAGAAAGATTAATGGAATAAGAAGTTATAAACATCAATTATATACAGAAGAAATAAATAAGAAATTGCAAGGTTTATTTTAGAAAATGGAATTGATAGTCTCCCTTATGGTTATATAAGTATATAAGTGATAAGTTAAAAAGGGGGTTCGGGATTTTAACGGGCTACCGCCGCCTTTTTTTACTATTATATAAATGATAGAACCAAGTATCAACCAGACTAAAGAGTGGAGGTGTAATCAACCTTGGTATATAAATGGAAAACATAATGAATGTGAAAAATATCAAATAAGACTTATTGAAAAGGCAACTGGTAAAAAAAGTTCACAAAACAAATAAGAGAATTAATTTAAATATTGGTGAGTTGGGTAAAAAAGATGGAAATATTTTTGAGTGGACGGAAAACTTTGATGGTTGTCAGGAAAATATATACTTTAATTTAAAAATGGTGTGTGGCACTGGAGGTGCTCGGACAAGAACATTGAGGGAGGTTTATCATTTTATCTTTGCTCAGTTAAAATATCTTGATAAAGAACCAAACTCAAACATCTTCTTTGTTAATGTATTAGATGGTGATGGAAGTGGTAAGATAATTAAATTATTTCCCACACATAAACAAATATTTGTAGGATCATTGTTTCAGTGGTCTACTAAACAACAATGATCATTGATAGGAAGAGTAAAAGGCCCATAAGACCAAGTAAAGGGGGACAGGAATAGAGGTGTTTATGGGAAATGAAGAAAAGTGATGGTGAGAGGAAAATTTACATGTAAGTGAATGGAGATTTGGGGCTGTCCCAGGAACAACATTTATCATCTACTGGGATGATTACGAATGACTTCCTAAACATCACCCTTTTTTGTCTAAGTGAAAATCGATTGAGGATGTTTGAAACAAATGTACATGCAGAGGACGAATTATTGTAACGTTGGGTCGGAGAAGTGAAACGGGCAGGTACAGCATGTCAATGATTTTTACCCATGTTGCGATGCATCCACTCATTCATCATTTATCTTGTGTGCCAGGTTGTGTTGGATCGGCATCGAGGCATGGCACTTGTCTTTTACAGCGAAATCGAGAGTGCCCAGGCTGCCGTTTTGGACACAAAGGGACGCAAAATGTCTGGGAATCGCATAAAGGTGAGTAATGTCTGTCAGTGAAGGGGATAATGGGGTTACTTAACCAGATACCTAGACAAAAGCTGTGTGTTGCTGAAGCACCTTCCACTTCCCTACAACCTCTATTCTGCCCAACTTTGACAAAAGGAAGCCAGTAACATACCTGAGAAAAATGAGTAAAGTTGCCCAATTACATCGTGTAAGCAAGTGGCATCCACTGACACACAGATCTTTCTAATTTAGTTCTTATTTTAGCTTTAACTGCCCCATGTCAAAAGGAAGCAAGTAGCCAAACATGTTTTTGTAACTACTTCCTTTTGAGTAGTATTAAGTAGGGTAGTATTAGAGGACTGGTTGTTTATAGTGTCACGCATTTGTTACAATGACATTTGTTACTACTTCTGGTTCGGGGATCGGCGATCTCTCCTGTCAGTACTTCTAAGTTAAGTTTCCCTGACCATTTACATTGCGTTTTACTGTCTCGTTACCTCTGCCACCAAAGGTGGATGGAGGTTATGTTTTCACCCCGAACTGTCTGTTTGTGAACAGGATTTCTCATAAAGTTGTGGACGGATTCGGACGAAATTTAGTGGAGAGGTTGGCTATTTGATTTCAGGTGATCTCAGGCTATTTGATCTCATTATACGCTGGTGATCTCAGGCACTACACCTGAAAAGAAAAAAAAGGAAATTTGTATAATTTTATTTGTTATGTACCCTAGATAATTAAATTAAAAAATTATTTTCACTTGGTCGAGTCTTTTTCATGGAATCAATGACCATAATGTTCCTACCCTTTTTTGTGATTTTTTAAGATCTCAGAAGGCAGCTATTTTGTATAAGGGGTCAAGGTGACTTCAAAAATAAAAAAATAACTGCCCTATCTATTTCCACATGCTGGAATTAATGGGGGAAGAAACGTCATTCGTGCATATAGCTCGTTTGGTTCCCAAGTTATACCATTTTTTAAACTCAACTGGACTATGTCCAGCTGAGTTTTTGTCGACACCCAGTGTCCATCGTCCGTCTGTCGTCTAAACAATTTGACATCTACGCTCTAAAAGTCACTAATATTGATGAAATTTGATGAAACCTGTTATGCAGCATCTTTAAGACATAAACTAGTTTGGGATTGCATTTGGGCGTTGCACACCCAAAAATGGGCGCGGCAGGGCGGCCATATTGAAAAACAATTTTTGTCATATATTTTTAGCACATATAAACGATATAGTTTGTGGTTCTATTATGCATATTCTAACCATATTGATATAGACCAGTTGAGTTCAGGTTCCCTGGAACCTCTCTAGTTTGCTTTTCAACATGGCCAACAGCAGACATCTGGGATTTCGAGGTCAGGATGACCCCCCAAACCAAAGATTGACCATCCCATAGATGTCACACCTCAAAATTACTGGAAAATTACCCCAGTTCATGATTGTAGTGTATTTAGTTCAAAGGTTATCACCAGCCTCATGCCCGAAATGACCACCAGCGTCCATTTTTGAATTCGCGCTCTAGCAGGGTTAGCCCCCATATTTCAAATAAGGAGCTAAAACTTTTCATAGGAGCTAAATCTTTTCTAAATAGTCGAAGGTACATAGAACAACAATAAAAAGGTAGGAACATAATGGTCACGGATTCCATGAAAATGACAGGGAGAAAAGAGAAACAAAAGAGGTGTGTGGAAAGCCTGGATTTTGGGATTTTAACCAAGAGTGAATGGCTGAAAGAACACACACACATGTTGGAGGGGTTGTGTAGGATTAGATATGTTCCATTTATCAGTATGCCCAGTATGTGGTTGGCTTTACAGGCCAGCTTTGCCTTTTTGATTCATTATATTTTTGATTTTTGATTTCAGCTTTGCCTTTGCCCATGTGAGGTCATTGTTGATGGTTAGGTCTTGGGGTTCAGGAGACTTAACCTCATCTCGTGACTGAGCATGGAAATTTATACGCGAGTTCTTTTTTCCTGAGAAATAGGGTGAGACTGAGAGATTTACAGAATTCCATGTCTTTTATATATTTTTCTATTGCTTCGAGAAGTATTGTCACATCACCAGCGATTAAGACCACTGGATGACAAATGGCCGAAGGGGTTTTTTTTTTTTTTTTTTTTTTTAAATCCCGAGGCGAACTCCCGAATTATTGGCAGTTATAACGCACACGAGATGGAGACTGCGAGACGTTTACCTGATGAAACACATGGGTTTATTCACGAATCCAACACCATGCAAACAAGACAAGGAAAATTCAACAAATAATTTAATGAAAATAAAGCAAGGGGTGAAAATGTCGAAATAAATGTTGAGGTAAATTAAATTCCTAATTGAGGTCCCTCCACACACAGACTCAAATACGATCACACAGGGGAAAATGAAATGAAATAAAACCCCTTCAGCCGGCACTTAGTTTGTCCAACGAGATCGTTTGGTTAGGTCGGCAGTGGTGACCAAGTCCAATGCTTCCCGCGCCTGAGCACCCAATATGGCGCTGGCCGACGACGTGAGTGCACCCATCCGTGAAACGAGCAGCCAAGACGGCCTTCTCAGTGTTCTCCACCACTTTTCAGGAGGGACAGCGTGGCCTCCAGCTCCCTTGCGCCAACAATAATCGCAGCTCCTTAACGATTGTTGCAGAAAAACGATCTCCTCAAAAGCACACAAAAATGGCCAAGCTTCTTCACTAGGACCTCTTCTTCTCTGGAAGCTTCTGGATCACCTCCCACCAACCAATTGCGAAGCTCTTTCCAACTCACCCCATGCTCCTCTCGGCCAATGTGAAGACACATAGACAATCTTAAGCTACAGTTTCCCGACTTAAATACATCGAGATTTCTCTTACGCGTCCACAGTCCATTCTACAATTATACAATCCTACTTTTCCTATGGGATATTTTTACCAACCTACCCAAGCCCCCCACAAACCTAACAGTATTTATATACCTGTACTTAGTTTTGTGTGCTCCTTCTGTATCCATCACACTTTTTTCTAAAGAGTTCCTGCTGCTATGTACCTTTGTAACTGCTACATTGAGACTCCAAGTCCTGCTTCCTATTCCTTCACAGAAAGACAGACTTAAATCGATTATTACCTTTGCAACGTGAACATTTATATTATTCTACGACAACAGGAATCCTTTAGAGTTTAGAATAAAGCATGATTAATTGACACGCACACACACACACACACACACACACACACACACACACACACACACACACACACACACACCTTACTTCTTTTTTAAGTAACTAGGGCATGCCCGTACGTGGGTGCAATGCCCGTACGTGGGTACGTGGGTACGTGGGTGCGAGTACGGTGACAATCCCCCCCCCCCCCCTCTATTTACATGAAATGGTTTGGTTCATGAAATGGTTTGGTCCATTCGCAAAGCCAAAGCGAACGGCTTGCGAGTACGGTGACAATCCCCCCCCCCCCTCTATTTACATGAAATGGTTTGGTCCAAAGCGAACGGCTTGCGAGTACGGTGACAATCCCCCCCCCCCCCCCCCCTCTATTTACATGAAATGGTTTGGTCCAAAGCGAACGGCTTGCGGAGTTTGGTAAAGAAATCGCCATAGCTCGGTAACTACTTGTCCGATTAATATGAAACCTTGAAAAGGCACATCCTCGGGTCCCCAGCAATATACCTGGCAAGTTTCAAGTATATCGGACCCGTGGTTGTCGAGAAACAGCGGTCACAGACAAACACACAAACACACAGACACACAGACACACAGAGATTACTGGAATTATAGATAGATAGATACACCCAGACATGTTGCTGCACTGTGGAAATGAACATGTGCCTATGGTGATAATTGTTTTACTTTATTTTTTTCTGTTTTTTAAAAAATTTTTACATATGGTTAAGACTCGTGCAAGAGCTATGACACAGAACAAATGTGGACACAACATAGCAAAGGGAACAGCAGGAGACAGGGGAAACGCCAACAGCAGTGTGGAGGGAGAAGGTAGACGGAGACGGACAAACAAGGGATGCAGGTAACGATAAGGGGTCGGGTAGAACGCAACGGGTGTACAAGGTGGATACATAAGCAAAATTTTGGGAGGGGTCAGGGAGGTTTAACAGGTGTAGAAAAGGTCATTTTGGATGGGGATGACTTGAGATGGTGGTGAACAGCCATCTTTAAGACGTGGAGGGAAGAATGACATTGAAGAGAGTATGGAAGGTGATTCCACAAGTGGGGAAAAAGAGGAATAAATGGGGAAAAATAGGAATATATTGCATGTATGGTAAGTATATTGGATTTGCAGGACAAATGGCAACTTATGCGATGCATTAATGAACTACACGTTTTTGTGTACAAAATCTTTGTACATGGGAGAGAACGAGTATTCCGATTACAAGCGTGGATAAGCCTACCCTTCATGTACTTTGTAATCTTTATATTTAATGTACAGCCAGAGCAAATAAGGATGAACAAGATGGAACCTCATGATCAAGATAAGTTTAAAACATGTCATTCAATCTGGAAAGAAATGTTCTTCGTCTCACATTAAGTTTTCCTTGCACCCAGGTGGACTTCGCGAATCGTGACAGCCAAGCCGCCTTCTATCAGAGCATGGAGCGCACTGGGCAAGACGTCCATGAGTATATCCGTGAACATGAAAGCTACTCTGAGCGAAGGTAAGTGGGGTGAGGGGTGGACTTTTCTTTTTGAGAAAATATTTGTGCACCAAGATGAGGCATGAAAGAGCTAGAGTACAGAAAAAAACAGAACTGAAAGATCATGCACTTTTCATAATACACTTTTCATAACACATTTTTAGCTCTTGAAAAAAATATATTTTTAACACTTGAAACTTCTCCGAAACCGCTGATGGGATTGCAACCAAATTTGGCACAAATGATATTTGTTCTGTTGTGACTATAGTTTGTTCACGGCATTAAAAACAATCGGGGTCTAAGGGGGTTTACCGGGGTCAAAGTGGATCCAGGTTTGACCTCCCAAAATACGAATTTGCTTTTTCCTCTAAA
Source organism: Myxine glutinosa (assembly GCF_964187855.1). Taxonomy (NCBI): domain Eukaryota; kingdom Metazoa; phylum Chordata; class Myxini; order Myxiniformes; family Myxinidae; genus Myxine; species Myxine glutinosa. The sequence continues at coordinate 120,342,640 of NC_136262.1, forward strand.
AACTACACACTATTTCGATGAAACTTCACCACAACCTTCACCACCCGCGATGTACCAAAGTTTGTTCATGGCATTAAAAAAAAATCTGCCCCTTTCGGGGTTTATGGGGGGGGGTGCCCCCCAAAATAGTTATTTGCTTTCTTCTCAGAAACTACACATGCAATTCTGATGAAACTTGACCACAGCCTTAATCACCCGTGTTGTACCAAAGTTTGTTCCTGGCATTTAAAAAATCGGGGTCTAAGGTGGTCTATGGCTTGCCCCATTTTCATGATACACTTTTCATTGTACATTTTTCACCATACACTTTTCATCATACACTTTTCATCATACACTTTTCATCACACACTTTTCATCATACACTTTTCATCATACACTTTTCATGATACACTTTTCATCACACACTTTTCATCATACACTTTTCATCACACTCTTTTCATCATACACTTTTCACTATACACTTTTCATCACACACTTTTCACTATACACTTTTCATCACACACTTTTCATCATACACTTGTCATCATACACTTTTCATCATACACTTTTCATCATACACTTTTCATCATACACTTTTCATCACACACTTTTTATCATACACTTTTCATCACACACTTTTCATCACACACTTTTCATCATACACTTTTCATCATACACTTTTCATCATACACTTTTCATCATACACTTTTCATCATACACTTTTCATCATACACTTTTCATCATACGCTTTTCATCATACACTTTTCATCATACACTTTTCATCACACACTTTTCATCATACACTTTTCATCATACACTTTTCATCATACACTTTTCATCATACACTTTTCATCATACACTTTTCATCATACACTTTTCATCATACACTTTTCATCATACACTTTTCATCATACACTTTTCATCATACACTTTTCATCATATACTTTTCATCATACACTTTTCATGATGCACTTTTCATCACACGCTTTTCATCATACACTTTTCATCATACACTTTTCATCATACACTTCTCATCATACACTTTTCATCACACACTTTTCATCACACACTTCATCACACACTTTTCATCACACACTTTTCATCACACACTTTTCATCACACACTTTTCATCATACACTTTTCATCATACACTTTTCATCATACACTTGTCATCATACACTTTTCATCATACACTTTTCATCACACACTTTTCATCATGCACTTTTCATCATACACTTTTCATCATACACTTTTCATCATACACTTTTCATCATACACTTTTCATGATACACTTTTCATCATACACTTTTCATCATACACTTGTCCTCATACACTTTTCATCACACACTTTTCATCACACACTTTTCATCACACACTTTTCATCACACCCTTTTCATCACACACTTTTCATCATACACTTTTCATCATACACTTTTCATCACACGCTTTTCATCATACACTTTTCATCATACACTTGTCCTCATACACTTTTCATCACACACTTTTCATCACACACTTTTCATCACACACTTTTCATCATACACTTTTCATCATACACTTTTCATCATACACTTTTCATCATACACTTTTCATGATACACTTTTCATCACGCACTTTTCATCACACACTTTTCATCACGCACTTTTCATCACGCACTTTTCATCACGCACTTTTCAGCACGCACTTTTCATCATACACTTTTCATCATACACTTTTCATCATACACTTTTCATCATACACTTTTCATCATACACTTTTCATCATACACTTTTCATCACACACTTTTCATCATACACTTTTCATCATACACTTTTCATCATACACTTTTCATCATACACTTTTCATCATACACTTTTCATCATACACTTTTCATCATACACTTTTCATCATACACTTTTCATCATACACTTTTCATCATACACTTTTCATCATATACTTTTCATCATACACTTTTCATGATGCACTTTTCATCACACGCTTTTCATCATACACTTTTCATCATACACTTTTCATCATACACTTCTCATCATACACTTTTCATCACACACTTTTCATCACACACTTCATCACACACTTTTCATCACACACTTTTCATCACACACTTTTCATCACAGACTTTTCATCATACACTTTTCATCATACACTTTTCATCATACACTTGTCATCATACACTTTTCATCATACACTTTTCATCACAGACTTTTCATCATACACTTTTCATCATACACTTTTCATCATACACTTGTCATCATACACTTTTCATCATACACTTTTCATCACACACTTTTCATCACACACTTTTCATCACACACTTTTCATCACACCCTTTTCATCACACACTTTTCATCATACACTTTTCATCATACACTTTTCATCACACGCTTTTCATCATACACTTTTCATCATACACTTGTCCTCATACACTTTTCATCACACACTTTTCATCACACACTTTTCATCACACACTTTTCATCATACACTTTTCATCATACACTTTTCATCATACACTTTTCATCATACACTTTTCATGATACACTTTTCATCACGCACTTTTCATCACACACTTTTCATCACGCACTTTTCATCACGCACTTTTCATCACGCACTTTTCAGCATGCACTTTTCATCATACACTTTTCATCATACACTTTTCATCATACACTTTTCATCATACACTTTTCATCATACACTTTTCATCATACACTTTTCATCACACACTTTTCATCACACACTTTTCATCACGCACTTTTCATCATACACTTTTCATCACGCACTTTTCATCACACACTTTTCATCACACACTTTTCATCACACACTTTTCATCACACACTTTTCATCATTCACTTTTCATCATTCACTTTCCATCTTGCACTTTCCATCATGCACTTTTCATCATGCACTTTTCATCATGCACTTTTCATCACACACTTTTCATCATACACTTTTCATCACACACTTTTCATCACACACTTTTCATCACGCACTTTTCATCACGCACTTTTCATCACGCACTTTTCATCACGCACTTTTCATCACGCTCTTTTCATCACGCACTTTTCATCACGCTCTTTTCATCACGCACTTTTCATCACGCACTTTTCATCACGCACTTTTCATCACGCACTTTTCATCACGCACTTTTCATCACGCACTTTTCATCACGCTCTTTTCATCACGCACTTTTCATCACGCTCTTTTCATCACGCTCTTTTCATCACGCACTTTTCATCACGCACTTTTCATCACGCACTTTTCATCACGCACTTTTCATCACGCACTTTTCATCACGCACTTTTCATCACGCACTTTTCATCACACACTTTTCATCATACACTTTTCATCATACACTTTTCATCATACACTTTTCATCATACACTTTTCATCATACACTTTTCATGATACACTTTTCATCACACTTTTCATCACACACTTTTCATCACACACTTTTCATCACACACTTTTCATCATACACTTTTCATCATACACTTTCATCACACACTTTTCATCACACACTTTTCATCACACTTTTCATCATACACTTGTCATCATGCACTTTTCATCATGCACTTTTCATCACGCACTTTTCATCACGCACTTTTCATCACGCACTTTTCATCACACACTTTTCATCGTACACTTTTCATCGTACACTTTTCATCGTACACTTTTCATCGTACACTTTTCATCGTACACTTTTCATCGTACACTTTTCATCATACACTTTTCATGATACACTTTTCATCACACTTTTCATCACACTTTTCATCACACACTTTTCATCACACACTTTTCATCACACACTTTTCATCACACACTTTTCATCACACACTTTTCATCATACACTTTTCATCATACACTTTCATCACACACTTTTCATCACACACTTTTCATCACACTTTTCATCATACACTTGTCATCATGCACTTTTCATCATGCACTTTTCATCACGCACTTTTCATCACGCACTTTTCATCACACACTTTTCATCGTACACTTTTCATCGTACACTTTTCATCGTACACTTTTCATCGTACACTTTTCATCGTACACATTTCATCATACACTTTTCATCACACACTTTTCATCACACTTTTCATCATACCTCACTTTTACATTCTCTCTTTTTCTATTTCTCTTTCCTCACATTTATCAATGTGGGTATTTTATTTAATGCCTGGCCTCGATGAGGACTATATAGTCCGTGACTGCTGCCTTCAACATAAAGAAACACAACAGATGGAACATGTACAAGAGTGAACGAGCAGGTTTTTAGGATGCCTGTGCTGATGCCGTCGGGGCCTGTTGCAGAGTCAGACTCTGGGGTTGCCAGACAATTCTCCACTTTCTCAGGTGATAAAGTCAGTCTCCACTAGCAGTTGGGTATAAAAGTATAGGGGGGGATACAGGGAGTGAGGACTTTGGGGACACAAGATCTGGAAGCAAACACAGAATTGAGGCATTCGACCTTCTCACGAGCGGTGTCGGTTATGGTGTCATTTGAAGTGAGGGAAGTGGTGGAAGGGGAGCACATACTCCGGAGACAGACTTACCAAGGTGCCGCCAGGTTTTGTGAAAACGATAGGTGTGCAATTCTTTGGTATAAGATATTTCATGCCTGGTTCTAGAAAATGTAAGACATCTGGGATGCATATTAAGTTTGATGCCGTTGATTGTTCATCATCTTTGTTATCCAGTGGGCATGTTTTGTTATTTTACAATGCTGTTTAATGAATATTGGATGGTCACTGCGAGCAAATATTCTTTGGGATAATTTGGCATGACCATTTTTTCCTTTCTTCCATTGTGCTTGGTTGCAATTGAACATGAGCAAAAAATATATATAAATTCGGGGAACTTCTTGTTCTTGGTTTCTTGTTCTTCATCATTTCCTTCCCTCTTTCTTAATTGACTCTGGACCAATGTCTAGCCAGCCAGGGAAGACATTGGAAGATAATTATAGGGAAAGAGAATGAAAATCGGCTGAGAGTATGCGAGTATATTTTTGGTTGTTCTTGATTCCAGAGGTGTAATTTAGCACAGCATTATGGTATTCTCTGACAAATTTGATTTTTGTTTGATGCAGTGAACATGAATAATTTTCAATAAATGTCTTCATTAAGTTTAATCTTCTGCCTTGCTCTGCCTTTGAGTGGATGTACGATTATAGCTGCACATCCATTGCAAGTTTTGATCGGCTTGCATTTTATTCCAGCAGGGATGATCGGAGAGGTGTGTACCACGACTGCGTTACTGACCGGACATCATACTTCGAGGCACTGCACACGGCAACTGTTTTTCATGAGGATGCTCGGCGTGAATTCCACACACGGCGGGAATTCTACTCTGAATGGGAACCTTATCACTTTGAATACTACGACCCTCATTATTATGATGACCAATGTGACTTCCGTGAATTTAGGGGAACATTTGAGCAAGAGGCACGGGAGTTTGCTTATCGGAGGGACCGAGACCGTGACAGGGAAGGGACGAGTGGCGAACGCAGGGTGCACGATTTCAGTCCTTCTCGGAATACCCACAGCCAAACTCCACCGCCACTTCCTCCACTCCCCCCACCACCCCCTCCGCTACCTCCATCAGTGGTTGTTACTCCGTCTGTCACAGATCCAGATGGTCATATGATTGTGGGTGGCTATGATATTGAACCAGAGAGTGGCTGTTTGGTCACCTTGGACGAGAAGGCCCTTCACTCAGAAAAGCGATTTGACAAGCTTGGTTGGCCTCTTGCTTGGGAGCGTGGTCATAAAGACTGTCGTGGAGGAACTGCTGACTGGGAGAAACAAGGTGATGCGGGTGGTGCTACTCGGAGAGGTTCTAATGTGAGTGCAAATGATCGATGTGATGATGTTGGCCATGGTATCGAAAGCAGACAATGGAAAGGGCCAGGCTCAGCGTCTTCTGACTCGGAGGTGGATGCAAGACTTAGAAAAGAGCATGCTCGAGATGGACGACACCCACGGAGTAAGCGTCCAAAAAGAGAGCGATATAAAAAAGATACCACAAGTGGTCGCCCTAAAATTGAGGTCATTGTCTCTTCCTCACAGATTAACATGGCTCGACACTCCTCCAAAGAGAGAGAACCTGGATGGTCTTGCGATCGTGATCCACTTGTTAATAAGGTGAAGATCAAATCTCACTTGGACCCTGAGGTTTCTCGATCTGTAACTGAGCCTTACAGGACAGAAAGTTTGAGGCTTGATGGAATAAAAGTAGAATGTGGGCGGTTGCGACCAAGCAAAGACAGGCCATCATTATTCAGTTTGGTTGAGGTTCCCTCACCTGGATTGACTTTGATAAACCAAGGTACTGCAGCCCAAACCAAAAGCTCAAGCACAGAACGAGAGCGGCATAGACCTGGAGCCCGTCCAAGCCGCTCTGATGAAAAACCTGCCACTGAAATAGTTGAGACTAATCGCCGTCGGATGGAGGAACGCAAAAGAAGGTTTGCAAAATGTGAATGGCAGAGACCACGGGAACAGGAGGGTGGGCATCGTGAGGAGATAGTCATCTGTGAAAAACGGATAGACATTGAGAACATGGGACAATGCGATCAGCATAGCGAGCACCGTCGAAATCGGTCTGTTACACGTACAATCAAGTGTCTTCAACAGGGGCGCAGCTCTCCTAGCTCAACGCTGTCGCCATCTTTGCTCAGGCCAGGCCTTGCTGAGTTTCTGGCAACTTCAGTGACTTCATCACCATCCTCGGAACATAAGCAATTTTCCAATGAGAAACAGATAGACCTCAGTCTGCATATTGTCAAAGTGGATTTTAAAGTTGAATTAGGTCAACTGAAGCATGAACCACAGGAGATGGAAATGAGCAGTCCACCGCCGCCTCCTCCACCACCACCACCACCACCACCACCACCACCGCCTCCTCCTCCACCACCACCACCACCTCCTCTTCCACCTCTGCCACCTGCTCCAGTGCATCTTTCTGGACCATCTCAGTCAATTAAGGCACTAGAATCTATATTGCAGGTTTCAAGCAGGTCTCCAGGTAAGGGGAGAAATTGTAAGGCAGATTCTGGGATAAATATTGACCACTCGCAAAGTTTTCGCAAGCAGATGGAGTTGTCACGTATACGCCAACGAGAGAAAGATGCAACTCGGAAATTTGAAGCCGAAAATCCCTCGATGCCTTCATCTTCATCAGTTGTTCCATCTGCCCCACCTTTTCCATTTGTGCTGCCTTCGCCTGATCCAGGGACAAGTTCTGATCTTTCAGCAGCAGTGTCTGAACCCCATTTTAAAAGGCGACGCCTTGATGTTGATATTTCAAGTAAAGGCTTGCTGAAGCCTGAGCGAAATTATCGTGACTCTCGAGCAGATGATGGCACTGAACCTCCATCTGAGGAAGCTCAAGAATCCTTGAAACCTTTAAGCAGGGAGGAGGTATCTCCACAGCCTGTGGGAGATGTTTGTCCTCCAGATGAGTCATCTATGTTGTCATTGCCCTGTAACATGGTGAGGTGTGATGACTTGAGAAAGAAAGTATCTTCTGATCTGGAACCTGGGGAGGTTCGCACAGATTCTGAAGATGATGAGAATGTTGACCGCAGTGTCAGTGGGGGAGTAACATGTCCTGCTCGTCTTTCATTTTTGGGCCGTCCCACCAGCAGCACTATACGTTCCCCTCAACAGCAGCCCTCTCCCTCTCTAGTTTTGTCCAACGTTCCTGAAAGAAAGAAGAGCTATTCCTTTTCTTTAGATCATTCAATTACACCAGATACGAAGGCCCTGCTAGAGAGAGCAAAAACACTTTCTTCTTCACGGGATGAGAATCTGTCATTTTTTGGAGGAGGTGGTGTAGGTGGAGGAGGAGGGGGTACAGAGGAAAATGACGGTGCCACATCTGAGCTCCAAGTGGAAAACATTGGCCATGAGAAGGAGCGTATTGTTGACAGAGATAGTGAGCGTATTTGCCCTGCAAAGCCTACTCCACCATGGTACATGAAAAAGAAGAAGCGACTCGGTGGTCCTGGAGATGGAGAGAAAAAAGCAGAAGTGAAAGAGGAAACTGAGGAGCGACAGCAACTATTTGCTTCCCGCTTCCTGCACAGTTCAATCTTCGAGGAAGATGCTAAACGCCTTGAACATGTTGTTCGCCGGGGTGGAGAGGATGATGGTAAGATTGGTAATACATCAGTGGATGTAGCTGCAGTCATAATTGGAGGAATCGGACTCAGCAGGGTGGCATTAGAAGGAGCTACTGCTGAAGAGGGCGGAAACGGGGATCAAGCTTCTCGTGGCCCAGAGCCGATTGGCCTGTTTCATAGCCGCTATGTGGAGCTGACAAGACTGCAAAGGAAGGAACAGAGAAACAAAGAGGGCATAGGAAGTGCAGCCAGATTTAAAGAGGTCATCGTACCTAGCAGAGCCAGCAAGGCTGATGAGGCTAGAGCACCTGTGCTTCAATATAACATCATTCCTAACAACCAACACCTCACCCCAATATTAGAGAATCGTGTAGGGCCTAGAGGTGTATCTGGCAGTGTGGGTGAATCCAGCAACTCTCTTGGAAAATTTCCTTCTTTTAAGATTAAAACTGATTGGATGGAAGAGCAACAACAGCCACCAGTTAATGATAATTGTCAGATAGTCACTTCCAGCCAAAAGAAGGTCAAATGTACTGACACTGTGGAGTCAGTTGTTGAACACACAGTTCGGGACACAAGATTGGATACTGCAGAGTTGCATGGCTTGCAAGCCTCTGGGCAAAAATGTAAACGCTCGTCACCAAATGAACCTAAATGTGCCGTAAGGAAAGAAGAATGTGGATCCATGATGATGGATTTGCCTCAAAGCACCCGTAGCAATTCAATTGACCACAAAGTCACAAAAACTCCACCGGGGATTTTGTCTGTCTCTCCAAGCTGTGAAAGTATCAAGGTGACAGATATTTGTGCTCAACCACCCAGTCATGCTTTACTGGGTGGAGACGAGCCACTTGATGACGAGGAATTGCTTCCGACCCCATCAAAAGTGATTTCTCAGCTGCAAAAGCCAATGCTACTAGATGATAAAGGGACAACAGAAGCAGCTTGCAAAGAGTTGATAGTAACCAACAATGAAAATGAAAAGCCAATCGTAACCAATGAAAGTGAAAATGAAAGTGGTTCGAGTTTAACCAGAGAAGGATTGGACAAACTGTCACAGTTACCTGGAAAGGCAGAGCTGGAAATTTCACCAGTTGCTGGTCCAGACTCGCCTTTGATTAAGGTAGATGTTTTGACAAAGATGCATGTTGACACAGGTGTCACTTTAGAAAATGTAAGTGAAACATCTTTACATGATGAGGGGCATGGGATGCAAACGGGGATGAACCTTCCTAGTTTGTGTGATAAAAGTAAAGAGGTGGCAGTCTCTCTTACTTCACCTGTTGATGAAGATCAGAAAACCAGCAAAGCATGCATTGGTACAGAAGGATTGAAGCACCGAGAGTGTCGCAAATCTGCAAAAACAAAACGACCTCGTATCGCTATCCAACATGCTGGCACTTCTGAAGTACCTGCTGAAGACACCGAGGAGCGGACTGCTACACGAAAGAGTGAAAGAATTGGAAGTGCTGACAAGTTGCGCCGAATGATGTGTCCAGACGCAGATCTAGATCGTGCAATTGAGATAGACAGAGTTTCTCCAAGATTGGCACGAAAAAATGCCGATGCTGCGAAAGCATCAGGACCATTTAGTCATGCTGGGGACGCAAGTGTTGAACTGGTTTTGACTCCTGCAGCTGAAACTGGGCGTGTCCGAAGGTGCAACGTTAAGTCTATTTATGCCACCGTACGGCCAGATACTGAAACAACATGCAATTCTGGACGCCCAAGCCGTAGAAAACAACCAGCCAGAGAAGTTAGACGTGGTCGACCACCAAAAAATCGACGAAGAAACATGGAATCTGAAGATGGCAGACAGGAAACGGACAATGCCGTTGGTGAAGATCAAAGGGCTGCTTGTTCTGTAAATACACTTCAAAGTGATGATCAAAAACAAGATTCAAGCAATGAAGCAACAAGGGAGCCAGCTTTGACAGCAGAGGTAGCTACACCTGGTAGGAAAACCAGAGTCCAGCGGCGTGTGACCCGGCGGGGAGCAGGCAGTCGAATTCTGAGTGGTGGAAACAGCAGAGGTCGCAACAGTTCTCAGGGACCAGAAGAAAAGAAACCACAGGTTGTTGATGAATTGGGTTCAGAAGGTCATCCTTTAGAAAAGGGGAAAGAGTTGCAAGAAAATGATGATTTATCCTTGTCAGATGGCAGATGTCAGGATAAGAAACAATGTGACAAGATCACTCTGACATTGAGGTCACTTGCAGCCATGGAAACAATCGAGGTTAGGCAAACAGAGCTTGAGCAGGCAGTGGAAAATATTGAGCGGCTGGCTGATGCTTCGGCAACAGTCAGTGGTGTCGGGCCCGGCCAAGCAACTGCACAATCCTTTGAAGAGGCCGAGGAGAAGCCCTCAGAAACTGAGCTAGCAGCAGCCATTGACTCCATAATGGGAGATGAGAAAAGCTCAGAAGCTGAGGGTTTTGTTGGGCAAGCTCCACAAAGTTGCACCACATCCAGGCAAGATGAAACAGATGCTGATCTGCAACCTCTGCCCTCGCGTGTCAAGCAGCAGTTAGTGGCTAAGCTTCCTGATTCACAGGCTACAGCAGTGGCTGCACAGCAGACCGAGGATCCTTGTGAAATGCTGAAATTGCCAGGAAGGTTGAGAGTGAGGCCTGAGCGGGGTCGTGGTCGAGGTCGTGGTCGCAGAGGCAGCGCTGGTCGTAAGAGTGATATTTCAGATACTAGGGCCTCAGAGTCCGAATCGGTGGAACCTGCTGCATCTAGTAACACTTTGGGAAGTGGCAGTGATAGACAGTTACACATACTAGATTCTATTCCTGAGAAAGATGACGTAAAAATGAAACCACAGTTCGATTCGCCTGTCCCAGTCTCCAGTCAGACGATACTTGCGACCTTCCCTTTTGATGCTAGTCGACATTTACCAAATACTGAGACTAATCAAGCAATAGTACGGCCCACAGATCCACCATCTGTTTCGCAGCCATTGATTGTTTTCCCAGACTTAAAGTCTGTATTTAGTGTGCCTGGTAACATTTTACGACCTCCTTTAGTACACGGCACGACCCAACTCCACCATTCCACTGGTACAGTAGGCACCCTTGTGCGTGGTGGACTATTACTTCCACAGCCACCACCACTTTCACTTCCTCCAGACTTTGCAAGTGATCCATCATATAAGCCTCGGTCACTCTTGCAGCCTGTTGTAGCAGAGGGACCACCACCAAAATTTTCAGCTGGTGTGCCGGGAATTGGTGGGGCTACGCCCCTGACTTCACGGCCAGATGAATTGACTGCTCCACGATCAACACCACCTCCAGCAGCTCCCCCACCAGATACAAAGGCTTCAGACCTAGATCCAAATTCGAGCACGCTGCGCAAGATTCTCATGGAACCAAAGTATGTTCCTGCAGGAAGTGGAGTGCATTCCACTGTGACCTCCACTGTTGTCACGAGTGCTTTAGTTCAGCCACTGCTTTCTTCCCAGGTTCAGGATACTCATCCTATTACCTTGGATTCTGCTGATAGCAAACGATCTTCTTTGCCTGAAGCTTATACACGATCCTGCGAAGTAACCCGACTGGTGGAGGCTTCACGTCCGTCTCATGTTGAGGTAGTTCCAGCTGGGTATGAAAGGCGGCCAGCGTCTTCACCTCATTCTGTAATAAGTCCACCAGTGCGCTTTTGTGCACCACAGCAGGAAGACCTGAGTCCTTCACTTCCTGTAAGTATTTCACTTCCAAAGCAACGTTTCAAGCAAGCTTTCATGGAAGGCACAAGTGGAGTCATTCCACCATCTACCTTTGCTTTGTCTCCCAATGAAATTGCCACCTCAGCAGTTGCTCCTACCCACACATATCCTTCGACATCTACTCTCAGGCATCAAACAATGGCATCTGCAGGTCGTACGTTCCCAGCAGGAATGTCATTCTTGCCATTTAGCAATACTAGAACCACTGAAGCAGGACCAGCAGTATCTGGGGCAAGGCTCCGAGTAAAAACATCAGAAGGCACAGTGGTCTTGCTTAGCCACTCTGGTCAGAAAGCAGAAGGTCCTCTTCGTGTGAGTGCTCCAATCAGTCAGATACCAGCTGCCACTACTCTTGACAATGATTCTGTGGGTACTCAGTCAACTGCAGTTATCTCTTCAGTTCCCAAATCCATTGGGAAGTCAGAGATATCACAAGTCTCCCTGTCTTACAAGTCGGCAGCCTCAGGTTCTGCACACAATCTTCCACATTTTTCTACCCACGTGACCCTTCAAAAGCCAGAGGAACGTCCAGCCCTTACAAGCAAATCACCTAGCAGCCTCAAAGTGAGCTCTTCTTTTCCATGTTCCATTATTCCAGGACGTCGCTCGGCAGAACAAGCTTCAGTCATTACAATGACTCAGACAAAGACTGTGGAGTCTGAAGGACATGGTTTGCCTGAAGCAAAGGCCTACAAGCAGGAGCCACATTCCCCACGAATTTCCAGTGGGCTGTCACCTTCTTTTTCCAAAGCTTCACCTTCAGTGCCTGTTGCAGCATACTTGCGGCCAAACGACCCCAGCTCGACACAATGTGGTGTCGTTGCCAGTGTCCTAACATCAGCTACCTCTGTTATTTCTCCGGGACATTTATCTACTTCTATGGGTGCTGCGGGAGGCTCTTATTCTCGATCAAGCATACCTCATGTTGAACTGCACACTGGAACATCACGCTTACAGACATATGGAACTCGCAATGGGGGCGGGGGCACTGAAAATGAGCACGGGATGTTGGCATATGGGCAGGGTGGCACGCGGGTGATAGGACCCGAGGTGGTCGTCAGGACACCCCCAGGTGGTCGTCATGACCAATACAGTCAGGAGATGATGATGCTTCGAGAGGGGCGGTTTTATCAGTCTTCAGCTGGCCCGCATGATGGAGAGTCACGTCATTCTGGTACACCTGACTGCAAACCTGAGATGAAGTCCTCTCCAAGTGGGACTAACCCATCAGGGAAAGAAGCCGGAGGCAAGTTGGCCGGCCTGCCATCTCTGCAGTCCCATCGTGGGGGTGTACAAATGATGCTGAGTGGTCACAGTATACTGGCTTCAGGAAATAAAAGCTTCAACGACTTCCGTGGGACGTATGGAGAAGCCGTACTCGTGGGTGCACAATATCGTCAGCTGTCCGGTCTTGCCCTTAGTCCCACAACACGGAGCCTAACTCCTTCACAGGTAATTGGTCTTTACTCACAAGCACAGCCTTTTCTCTCTATAAATGCTCCCAAAGGGCATTGCACTTGGCACAAAATAATATACACTAACCCAGGTTATTTGTGTGTTGTATTTGGCTTAATTTCATCACTTTATTTTGCTGTTATTGGGAAGATCATTTATCTGTGTATGTCTTTTGTGTAATGAAAACTTCAATTTTATTGAAATTGAGATAGATGTAGAAAGACAAATCGCAGAATGGTGTTGTTTTTACTGCACTGCCATCAAAGTATTCCATGGTCTTCGTTGACACCTTCAATAACAGGCTAGTTATTCCCGAATTTAATCTTTGCATCTCGTGTCGTGTTCTTCTGGGAATCTTTGTGATCCCGGGATCCCAGGCTCAAATCCCAAATTATGTTCACTTTCTGGATAATTTCCTCATGTCCTTGTAACTCATGAAAGTATCGGATTTTTCCTGACATTCTTATCCTCTATGCCATCTATGTACGAGTATAAACTCTCCCAAAAGCATGACAGCACGTATGATGGCACGGCGATACCTATAAATCTGACAATTTTTTGGCTTTGTGAATAAGTGAGAAAGTTTACTTGTGTAAAACCAGAGAGGTCTCAAAAGAGAATTACCACCTTGATTGGCTCACAAAAAATAAATTTTGTTCAAATTTTTAACCTTATTCTTGGGAAAAATGCCAGGGGCATAGAAAAGGCCCCTTTATATATATCATGTGCCATGTGGAAAACTAGCTATAGAAGGGAAGGGACATTCCATAGCTTGTGGAAAATGCCAAACAATACAAAATAAGGGGCATTCAAAAAATCTCGTATGCATGCTGGACTACCCTTGTATTCTTAGGAGTAACCAAGTAATGCTCTAGAAAAGTTCATATAAAGGGGCGCCAATTTGATTCATACAACCTGCATGCAACCATACCTGGTGTTGGCTTAGTGGTTAGGGTGCCGGCTTGGGATCCTAGGATCCTGGGTTCGAATCCCGGTGGATCGCTGAATTAACACCAGGGGGCTGACTCAGCCTGTCATCCTTCCGAGGTTGGCAAATTGAGTACCAGCTTGCTGGGATGAATGATCCCGGTGTGCACCCCGATTTAGAATAGGTACACCGTATCCCTGCGCATCGTAAGAGGCGACTAAGTGTTGGCGTCAGGAAGGGCTTCCGGCCATAAAAACATTGCCTCAAACAGGGAACCATGATTGTCATGGGGCCCGCAAGGCTAATCCCCACTCTAGCGGGGAAAATGGCCTTAAAACTTCATTTCATTCATTCATTCATTCATTCAACCTGTATGAAAAAGTAAATGTATTTTATCTGCCAGATGTAGGGCGCCCCTTTATATGACCTTTTCTAGAGCATTACCTGATTCCTCCTAAGTACGCAAGGGTAGTACAGCATGCACACAGGCTTTTTTTGAATGTCCCTTCTTTTCTATACTTTGCCTCATGGCACATACCCTTATATCCTTATATACTAGCCACAAAAAGAAACTGTGCATTGTTAAAACTCTGTCTGAATTGGAAAATATAACAACAATGTAACATTTCCATGTAAACTTTAATAGGTGGATTATGAGACCATAACAAGACGGTAGAACTGCATTTGTAATGTCCATCACAATGACATAACGAGTCCAAGCTCGGAGCAGGGGTCAAGCGACAGTGACACGAAGTCAATAACGGGTATGCCCACCATGAGCATCGATAACGCAGATCGACCTGGAATGGTCTGGGCAGTGGTCACTGCAGTCTGGAACCTGTTGTGGAGATGAGTCACCCGTATCCATCTGTCCTGTCTTGGCGTCGTCACACGTGGACGTCCTGAATGTAGGCCATCGGCAACATCATTAGTGTTCTGGTAACATCTCACCAATGCAGAAATGGTGTTTCGGTGACGATGGAAATGCACAGCCACTTGACGGTGAGACATTCCCCCACGGATCATCCCAATAGTCTCATGACGCTGTGCAGTTGTGAGCCGTGGCACGACGTGCGTTTTATTAGCCACTTAATTTTTTGAACGATTGAAAATCCAACGATTAACCTGACCAAAGTTAAAGCAGTTTGTGACATTCATGTGCTCTATGCAGTTTCTCACGATGCACATGCAAAAACTGTTGCACGTGCCCATACCGAAACCATTGACGTCACGAAACATGGCGGTGTGCATACCTGTTGAATTCACTTCACTAATTGCCGTGTTTAAATCTGTATTTGTATACACAGGTGTTTCTAATATATAATTTCATTTTTTGTGTGCACAGTTTCTTTTTGTGGCTAGTATATAAAGAGGCCTTTTCTATGCCCCTGGAATTTTACCCAAGAATATCCCTTCTTTTCTATAGTTTGGCATTTTCCACAAGCTTTGGAATATCCCTTCTTTTCTATAGTTTGGCATTTTCCACATGCTATGGAATGTCCCTTCTTTTCTATAGTTTGGCATTTTCCACAAGCTATGGAATGTCCCTTCTTTTATATAGATTGCCACATGGCCACATACCATATAAAGGGGCCTTTTCTATGCCCCTGGCATTTATCTCAAGAATGTTCTTCATTTTCTATGGCCACTTATAGTGAAAGTGACAATCACAACGACAGATGAAAAAATACATACAGTCATCACATACAGGAGACATCACAAAAACATCTCCCGATGTCCCTGCTCTCAAATGTTGTGTTTGTGTGCTTCCTCCCCTTCTCTCCCCATCTTGTCGACCGCTCCCCTTTTTATATACTTTGTTTGCTTGTTTGTTTGATTTGTTTGTTTGATAAATGTTAGCTCTTTCACGAGGCTCGACTCTGTATACAAAAAAACAAACAAAAAAAAGGTCGCGTGAAAAAGTAAGTACACCCCATGGAAAGGTTTGACTTTTTCAACATATTTCAACATACAGCTATTTGATCTTCATTTCAACAATATTGATAGATAAAGGTGATGTAATATAACAAATATCATGAAACATTTACATTTTGTAGTCCATTGTATAATTTAAATAAACATAAATACAAATTTCGCATGTGGAAATAGTAAGTACACCCCTACATTTATCACTACTTCAAATACCTAAAATTAGAATCAGTTGCACCAGCTCAGGTGCAAATGATAAGAACATCGTTAGAGAGGATCTTGGAGGAACCTGTCTTATTTAAACCTCAGACATTTAGTTTGGTTTGCTCTTTGTTGTTGAAGTGTGCGGCGTCACCATGCCTAGATCAAAAGAGCTCTCTGAGGCCTTCAGAAAGAAGGTTATAGATGCCTACGAGTCTGGGAAGGGATTTAAAAAGATCTCCAAACAATTTGAAATCAATCATTCGACTGTCCGGAAGATCATCTACAAGTGGCGAAGATTCCAAACAACTGCCAACTTGTTCAGGCCAGGCCTCCCCAGCAAGTTCAGCCCGAGAACAGACCGCAAGATGCTGAAAGAAGTCTCTAAGAACCCCAGAATGTCATCACGGGACCTACAGGTAGCTCTTGCCACTGTTGATGTCAAAGTGCACGAGTCTACCATTAGAAAGCGGCTGCACAAATTTGATCTACATGGGAGGTGTGCCAAGAGGAAACCTTTGCTGTCCAGAAAGAACATCAGGGCAAGAATAAATTTTGCCAATGAACACCTAGCCAAAGACCAGCACTTCTGGAACAATGTGCTCTGGACAGATGAGTCAAAGGTAGAGCTATTTGGCCACAGTACCAGAAGACATGTTTGGCGAAAACCAAAGACAGCATTTGACCACAAGAACCTGATACCAACTGTAAAGCATGGTGGTGGAAATATTATGGTTTGGGGCAGCTTTGCTGCATCAGGGCCTGGGCAGCTCACCATCATAGAATCCACTGTGAATTCTTCATTGTACCAGAGGGTGCTTGAGGATAATGTGAGGCCATCTGTCGGAAAGTTGGAGCTCAACCGAAGGTGGGCCTTGCAACATGACAATGATCCTAAACATACCAGTAAATCCACCAAGGAATGGCTGAAAAGAAAGAAATGGAGGGTTCTGTAATGGCCAAGTCAAAGCCTGGATCTAAATCCCATCAAGATGTTGTGGGGGGATTTGAAACGAGCTGTGCATGCAAGAAACCCCTCAAACATCGCACAGCTGAAAGAATTCTGCATGGAGGAGTGGGCAAAAATTTCTCCCAGTCGATGTCAGAGACTGGTAGACAGTTATAAGAAACGCCTACTTGAGGTTGTTTCTGCCAAAGGGGGCAATACCACCTATGAGAGCCAAGGGTGTACTTACTTTTTCCACATGCAAAATTTGCACTTATGTTTATTTAAATTATACAATTGACTACAAAATGTAAATGTTGCATGATATTTGTTATATTACATCACCTTTATCTTTCAGTATTGTTGAAATGAAGATCAAATAGCTGTATGTTGAAATATGTTGAAAAAGTCAAAACCTTACACGGGGTGTACTTACTTTTTTACGTGACTGTACATCAATTAAATTACACTAATTAAAACCCAACCTATTTCCCGCGGTCTGTATGGGGGTTCTGCCCGATACTGTAAACCATCTCTCCCATTGCTCGTCATGAAATACGGTATCAATCCAATCCTGGACAAAGAAAACATTCCGTATTGATTACTACCGGAGTCGAAATTTTTCTATGTCCAACTTTTTGGGGTTCACCCCTATGAGCCAAGCAAAAACTATGGCACTTAGGTGGACTTTGTTTTGAAAGCCATTTATAAGACGTATTGGCCGATGTATATTCCAAGTTTCAGCTAATTTCAATGTATAGCCTTTGAGATATGAGCGCCAACACATTTCGGACAGACAGACGGACGGACACAAATGTGATTTTGAGGGTTTTCTAAATGTAACTCAAGAATTCATAAATAGACGTTGCTGAAATTTGGAACATATTACTTCAACGTACAAAGCATTTACTT
Source organism: Myxine glutinosa (assembly GCF_964187855.1). NCBI lineage: Eukaryota > Metazoa > Chordata > Myxini > Myxiniformes > Myxinidae > Myxine > Myxine glutinosa. The sequence goes on from NC_136262.1 coordinate 120,360,836, forward strand.
CTGAAATTTGCAGCTGATTTCGTCCAGTAGAAGCTGAGAAACGTATTTTCAGTCCCCATGTTAAAGCTGCAAACAGAGAAACGATCCCATATATATATATAAAGGGAGGGGCGCTTTGCGCTTCCTTTGATTACGGCTTTATTCTCCACCATTGCTTTGGCAGAGGAATACAAATGTTGGTGGATTCCCAAATGGACATTTTCTAGCTCTTCAGCAATACAGAACTTTCGAAATTTGCATCGAACTTTCAGGTTGGTCAGGCATTTGGATCACGAGTGAAGTAAACAAATAAGAAAAAATCCGTCCAGCTCTTTTTGTTGCGAGATGAACTTGTTGCATTTGGCTTGGTTGAACTTGTCACCATCATTTTGGTTCAACGATAGCAAAATATTTATTTGCGAAGGGGCAGCAGAGTGAGATATGACACCACAGAGCGTCAGGCGTTTTGACACACTCGTCTTGTCTGCCGTCTCGTTTCCCAAGGCCGAAGCGGAGCAGGCTACATACATCAAATCCCCCCATGATGCGCGTGGTGCCATGGAGGGCTGTGGCCCTTCTCATTTTGCCAGCGTCCTAGCGGGAGGTGGCGCGGAAGTGTCGACTCCCGGCCGTTCATTCTTGGCCGCTTCTCAAATGGACCACCACATTATCCATGGACGTTTGGATCCTCCTGCTGCTGCCTCTCGTTCAGAAATGGCTACAGCGGTCCGCTCGCAATCCAAGGTGGGTTTGTGTGACGGCAAGACAATACTCAAATGAATACGGCACGACGAGCACTTGATCAACTTTGTTGTGTTGTCAAATATCTTCCATCAAATTTAAGCCACAGCCATAAGCCATCACCACTAAAATTATTAGCATGAGCCAAACCTGTAGTTGGTGTGCTCGATACAGATCTCTCACAGCTTTTTCTTCAACATTATATAGTTATATCTCTTACACCCCATCCCTCTTTCCTCTGCCCACCTCCATTTTACTTCTTCAACACTATAGAATTCAGCAGCTCAAGTTGTGTTTATACTCACTTACGTGTGTTTAAGTTATCATGGTATCTTTCAGAAAGTCTTCCCTTAGTACATGAATTCTTGGGCCAATCTTTTGCCCAATCTCTGAAAGTATCTACCCTTTCCTAATCTGATCACCTCTTTCTGCTATCTACTTTAATCCCAGGCTTAGTGTCATATGCTTATTGTCATGGGGCCTGCGAGGCCATCTAACCCCCGCTCTAGCAGGGAAAATGGCCTTAAAATGCCTGTTGTTGTTTAGTGTCATATGTCAACTTTATTAGTTCATCATTGTCTTATAATGTAACTCGTTGATTTCAACTTCATCGTAACGCGTTCATTTCAACTTCATCGTAACTCGTTCATTTCAACTTTATCGTAACTCGTTCATTTCAATTTAATCGACAAGTTGGATGAGACAGGAAAATCCTCATGCTTAGATCACCCCGAGTCTTAAACAGTGAACGGCAGCTATTGGAAAATAAATATTACTGTAGTAAATTCAGGAAAATCAAACCACAGACTATCCAGGAAGTGCCTCCTCCTTATATTTAAATTGTACATGTGTATTGCTTTAACGTACCTGTGAAACAAGTTTACTATCGTGCAATCAAAAATCGACGAAGAAACATAGAATCCGAAGGTGGCAGACAGGAAACGGACAATGCCGTTGGTCAACATCAAAGGGCTGCTTGTTCTGTAAATACACCTCAAAGTGATGATCAAAAACAAGTCAAGCAATGAAGCAACAAGAGAGTCAGCTTTGACATCGGAGGTAGCTACACCTGGGAGGAAAACCAGAGTCTAGTGGCGTGTGACCCGGCCGGGAGCAGGCAGTCGAATTGAAACAGCCAAGGTAGCTACACCTGGGAGGAAAACCAGAGTCCAGTGGCATGTGACCCGGCGGGAACAGGCATTCGAATTCTGAATGGTGGAAACAGCAAAGGTAGCTACACCTGGGAGGAAAACCAGAGTCTAGTGGCGTGTGACCCGGCGGGGAGCAGGCAGTCGAATTCTGAGTGGTGGAAACAGCAAAGGTCGCAACAGTTCTCAGGGATCAGAAGAAAAAAGAAGAACCACCTTTAGAGGCCATGTTTCCCCGCAGAGCGGGGGTTGACCTTTTTTTCGGGCACCGTGGTCCCCTTTTTGAAGCAATGTTTTATGGCCGGATGCCCTTCCTTCTGCCAACCCTGCTAGTCGCCTCTTGCGACACACAGAGAATTACCAGTGAACTGGTACTCAACAGTACCAACAGGTCTCAGGGATCAGAAGAAAAGAAACCACAGGTTGTTGATCAATTTGGTTTAGAAGGTCATCCTTTGGAAAAGGGGAAAGAGTTGCAAGAAAATGATGATTTATCCTTGTCAGATATCAGATGTCAGGATAAGAAACAATGTGACGAGATCACTCTGACATTGAGGTCAGTTCCCTAAACATTTTAATCTGTTCAAACGGTCCTCGCTTGTCACCTTCTTCCTTTGCTTTCTTGCTTCTGATTGTGACCAATATTCATGTCATTGACCCACGCTACTCTTGGGCACCGTGTGGACTCCGCTGTTTGTGCGGAACGTGTTAAAAAAATATTTGCTCTAACCTGTCGTTATCTTTACGCGTCATTTATTTGTTTGCCCACAGATGGATTTGCACCTGTCGGCAGCGCTACCGGCACAACTGCAGCGCAGCCATTCGGACGCGTTACATGGCTATCAGGTCAGCACCGGATACCTTCAAACCAAGGTCGGGGTACCGACCATACCCGGGTTATCGAGTTCGTCTTGCCCGTCGGTGGCCTACCTGCAACAGACCGGTCGTGGTTTTGAGGCCCAGCAATCTCCCCCTCCGGTAGTCTATCTACAACCCCCTGGCTGTATCTCTGAGACCCAACGTTTGTCTCCTCCGGAAGTGTCCTCTGCCGCCCCTGTGCCAAGGCCCGTGGACCAGCCTTTGCTAAGGGTAAGTGCCGTGTTTACCCGACAAATGGACCGTCTTGGTTGGTCTATTAATGCATTGTCGTACGAATATTGCTGATATCGTGTTTTATTTTTACTTTCAACGACTGGTCTGGCACTGTAAGTCCTGTACCTTAGTGTAGAACACAGACCTTCGAACTAGTCTTCCCTGCAACATGTCCATGGTTCATTCTGTGCACCGGGTGTCGGCCTACATCTCACTGCTTTAGCTGGTATTTCATCATTCCAAATTAATGAATTCTTTTTCTGTTCTCTAAATAACCGAAGGATGCAAGAAAAGCACAATTTGACAACAAACGATGATTACTGATCAGGTACTTTTATGTGGATGCTTTTTAAGTCGTCTGTATTTTGGTCACCACGACTTTCTTCTCGTCTGAAATGGAAAGTCCTATAAACTACCGTGGTGACACCCAATCAGGCCTTCATTCACACCAGACCCCTGTATTTTTCTAGCGATCTGAGTAAATCCCAGTGGGCTGAGAATCGAGATTTATCCTTTTTGAGAGATTTATTATGCTCCTCCTGCCTCTCCTCGCCACCCCTCCCCCTCCCTTTTCCTCTCTTTCCCTCTTTCCGTCCCCCTCCCTCTCTCTCTTCTCCCTCCCTCTCTCTCTTCTCCCTCCTTGTGTTCCTTCTCCTTCCTCCCTTTCCCTCTTTCCATACCCCTCGCTCTCTCTCTTCTCCCTCCTTGTGTTCCTTCTCCTTCCTCCCTCCTTCTTCCTCCCCCTCTCTCTTCTCCCCCCACTTCCTTAGCTATTAAGTTACTCTCTACCACAACTACTTTCACTTAGCTATTAAGCATTTACTAATTAGTGTGTGTGTGTGTGCGCGTGCAGCGCTACCCCACGGTATGGCAGGGTTTGCTCGTTTTAAAGAACGATGCCGCGTTGGTTCAGTTCCAGTTTGTAGGAGGAAACAACGTGCTGGCACATCGCTCGCTGCCATCACAGGACAGCGGGCCTTCCCTGCGCATCGCCCAGCGCATGCGCCTCGAAGCTTCTCAGCTTGAAAGCGTCACCAAGAAGATGATGGTACGGCTGGGAGCTGGGATGAAGTGCGGGTGGGGAAGGGTATGAAGGGGGTTAACAGAAGTCTTGCAAAATGCGGCATGAAGCCAAGCACCGTAAACCGTTTGTGTGCCAGGCGGAGAATGAATACTGCCTGCTACTCGCACTGCCGTGCGGGCGAGACAAGAAAGACTTGGTCAATCAGACGGAAGCTCTTCGCACGGGCTTCATCAGCTACCTGCAGCAAAAACAAGCTGCTGGTATTATTAACGTACCTGGGCCTGGCACCAACCAGGTGAATAGCACAAAAGTCCACTTTCAAAATGTCTCCTCGTATTCTTTGCCTTTTGTCTGCTCAGAGTACATTTTATCACTTCAATCCATCATGTTTATACCGTGTACCCTGCCGCAGCCCTCTCCCTTCCACAGATCTCCCGATGTCCCTGTTCTCTACCTCTTGTCTCCCTCTCCCTTTATTATGTGTTCTATGTGTTAGCTCTTATACGAGCCTCGACTTAGTGTAGGAAAAAAAAAAAGTGAATGCTAAATGACCGCCATTTGAACAAATGTATTTCTGATGTTTTCTTTATTTTTAAAATTGTGATAATAGGCTCATGGAGGTACTTGTACATGCATCACGTGTAGTTGAAGACATTAGGGGACAACAGCATACATTTACATGCATATCAGACACCGGTATACATTCGACAAGTTAATGCAGAATATGGCATTTGAACGTGCGATTCTAGCATCCTGAACCATGTGATCAAATGTAAATGTTAACCAGGTCAACCATGACTATTTATTAATTTAAGATTAATATTTCTTTTTTATTAATATAATTAATATCAATATGATTAATATAATATTAATATAAAAATATATATTTCTTTTTTATAGCTCTTCTGGCTAAAGAGTCACATAGGCTCTGTCTATTAGGCATTCGCTTGGTAAGGCTACAGCCAGCTCCCTACCTCCCAGTAGGATTGTACAACAGCCAATACTGAGCTGTTTAATTTAACTTAAACAGGTTAAAGAAAGGAAGAGTTTAATTCTCAAGTTTATAGACCAGTCCACTCATGAGAGCGAACATCTATGGACGGACACCGAGTTTCAGGCTTGTTGGCCCTCGTCAGCGTGGAGCAGGAGCTCCTCCCCAGAGTGAAATGGTCAAAACACTCCGGAGATGTAGCGGGCTGTAGCTTTAGATGTAGCAGGCTCTAATGTTTAGCTAGAAGTATTTTTATGCCTCCACTGACGAAGTCGCCGGAGGCATTGTATTTTCAGGTTGTCCGTCCGACCGTCTGTCCGTGATAGGTTTTCGTTGCCGTGATAACTTGAGAACGGCTGAAGATATCTTAGTCAAACTTGGTGCATGTATGTATAATGATGTAAAGATTAACTGATTCGATTTTGGGGTCCCGAGAGTCAAAGGTCAGAGGTCATGCCAGGTAAAATGTGATAAATTGAGAACAGCTGAATGGATTTAAATCAAATTTGGTACAAATATTATAATGATGTAATAATGTGGGCGGAGTCATATCGGTCGACATCGTGACGTCGAAGAGTCGTTCTCGTTTCCCATCGTTTCACTGATGGATTTAATCAAGAGACAGTATGTTGTACTTCAGAAACATTCTGCTCTATGTACTCTATCATTTGCCCAAGGTCATCTTCCATCTGCTTGGAAATCATCTCACACCATCTTCATAAACCATCTTTGCTGCTTATATATGGCGTGAGGAAAACTCACTTCCACTTTGCTCCGAAGCTCCGTGTTGAATGCTTTGGTTTAAACCTCCACTTAAAATGAGTGAAATGAAACATTTTGAAAATTTTGAATTATTCTCACTCAGATTTCAACATCACCGGAACGCATATTGCTAAGTTGTTCAAACTTTATTTAAGATCATGATTTGTAATACCGGATACCACCGGGTGGCGCTATGCGACACACATTTTAATAGAAATGGGGACTTCCCCCCACCCTGAACCCCATCCCCAGATATGCTACCCAGACAGAAAGCATACTTGGGGTATATTTGGTTACCATGAAAAATTTAGTTGGATTTGTTTCAGTTGTTTTTTTTTTTGTTTTTTTTTGAGGTACGTTATATACATGTAAACAAATAAACAATCCCCTTTTACAGTATATATTCAAGTTGAAGCCCTAAGGTGTTTTTTAACATCTCATTCACTTTCTCCACATTTTTACATCTCTCTCCAATGCACTTGCTCTTTTTCCTGCCATTTCTTTACGCCACGCCATGTGTTGAGACACGAGACTCGTTAGACTTTAACATGGCCCGTTCTCGCCTTCCCTGCCCTACCTGTCCAGGCGGCGTACGTACTGCAGATCTTCCCACCATGTGGGTTTTCTGAGCATCATTTGTCCAGCCTCGCTCCAGACCTCCTGGCCAGCGTCGCCAGCATCGCCCACTTGATGATAGTCATCGCATCCGTATGACCATCCTCTTTTCATCTCGGTCCCGTTCCACTGTGCTTGCCATTTTGTCCTCATCGCTTGAACTTATTTCACTTTTTACTTCTCGTCACCATTTTCCTTCCTCTCGCTCCTGAGCCTTCATTGCCGGGCCTCCCGGATGGTTCGTGAGACCATGACGATGGTTATTGTTTGTAAAGTTGATTTTATTTTTTACACCAAGCCAGCAATGCCTCGTGGAATGTGCATTTTCTCTCATTGTACAGAGCACTCACATTGCCGTGTAATATTGTGCCCGGTTGTAAATATCGCTGTGGGTATACATACTTGTTTTTACGTCTCGTCGAGTGAATGCGTGCGCTTCGTTTTTTTATACGCACACTGGTATGTATAATTGTGCTCGAGTTCACAAAACATTGTACATTTCCTGTGTTTTACAATAAAATTGTGAATGCAAACGGATTTGTGCTCATTTTTGTTTTTCTGTGAGTTGTTATTGAACCGGACATGGTTTCTAAAGTAAAATGGCATCCATCTTTTTAGATATCTCCACATTTCATTCCCTCTGGTGCTCTCCATTGCTCTAACCTTCTGAACGAGAAATACAAGCTCGTTTGTGTGGATTCGAACCCTTGTCCACGGAGATGTGTGGGATAGAATTCCACGCGCTTTCATTTGGCCATGTTGGTGTGGGTTGAAGCAGCAAGCACACTTTAGCGGGTGTGCCGGAAGCTTTGATTTCTGTTGTAATTTGTCTTTGTCCAAAATGCGAAACCCTTTTCACTTTTACATGAAAACGCTGGAGGAGTCACCATCAGCATCTTTAAATAATTCCGAATAGTCTCAGGGAGTAGCACAAGTCAGAGGGCATGCGGACCTTCCTGTACAGCACAACTCAAAAGGGTGATTTACTACATGCAAAAAGGAAGGCAGAATAAACTACAGAGCTCATAGAACACATTACCCCATGCAGTGTTGAAGTAAATACTTCAATTTGAATAAAATAATGATTTTTTTTTAAATTCCGAAATGTTAGCGCTATTTAAGCAGTCTTATACACCACCCTATTTACATGTCCAAGTACTGCTAAACTGGAGGTTATGGGAAGCGATAAGAAGGTGACCTGTGTCCTGTGTTCTACAGTGTTAAAGTGTACAATTCAATTTAAATAAAATAAGGATTGTAAACGTCGTTCTAACATATGCGTTGGTCTACGTTAATGTGGCTTTATGTTATTAGTCCCCTACCGGTGTACACCGGAGGGGACTATAGGTTTGCACGCCGTCCCTCCGTCAGTCTGTCAGTCCGTCAGTCCATCACGCAAAGAACAGTTTTCCGGACTTTTTTTTCTAAACTCTTAATGCTAATGATTTCAAACTTGGCACATGGTTTCCTCATGATAAGTTACAGATCAAGTTCGAACTTCACGACGTTTCGATCATTTTTGACAAAGTTATGGCACTTTGAACTTTGGTAATTTTGATAATTCTGATGATCCTTAACTCAGTGCCATTTTAATTTTTAATTTCCTTTAAAAACCAATTTCTCTGCAATAGTTGGACCGATTGAGATCAAATTTTCACCGTAGGAGGGACTCGGTCTGTAGAATATTTTAATGGTAATTATGACGTCACAGGTCACGTGGTTCGGCCGCCATATTGTTTTTCGTGAAAACACGAAAACCCCTTTTTCTCTGCAACGGCTGAAAAGATCGAGGCCAAACTTTGCAGGCAGAATTGCATTCCCATGACAAACAAAAAAGTCAGCGAGCATGACGTCATGCATCACAGGGTTTCAGAGTTATGACGTTTTTAAGCCTGAACCTTTAAAACCGAGCTCCTCCCTCATTTTTGATCCAATCGAGGGGAAACTTCACAAATCTGTTCAGCATATCAGTCTACTAAAATGTCATTTTGGAATTTGCGATAGGGCATGTGGTTTGGCAGATATCGTTAATTAAACGACAATTTTTTTTTTTTTAAATGGATATCTCTTGAATCGCCAGTACCTCAGACCGTGAGTTGGTAATAATTTATATAATTCACACAGTGCAATACGTGCAGGCCGCTGCACGGAGCGACCTTGCGGGCTTATCTACGAGGCGAGGCGTGACACACGTGTCTCAGCATACCTCAGATCAAGTTTGAAAACCAGCATCAACCGTGCATAAATTTGCATATTCGATCATTTTTGACAAAGTTATGGCACTTTGTTTATTCTAGAGTTCTCCTCAAGCCGCAACGCGTGCCCTCGGCCTCGTCTCGCGAACGTCAAAAGCGCGACACCGCGCTCTTTCAGGAGGGGCGGAGCCAAGCCGAGCAACGTATATATATATATATATACACATCGATCATTGATCTTGAAAAACAACGTATTTTCTCGTGCTTCTGCTGACCTGTCTGCGAGGTGAAAAAATCGAAGTCCCGAGTGCGAATCACAGGTGAGCCCGTCCTGAGGTCATTAGTGATTGGGAACGATTCAGAACCTGTCTGTAAATAACCCTTGGTAATTTCCCCAACAGTTTTCCGGACTATAATTTGGAGTGCGGTAAGTCAAAGCTGTTAATATTCCTTGTGCACAATATGCTGTAATCGTGGACTGTTCTTTAAAATGCTTTCCTAGAACAAGCATCAAGTCAAAAACGTTTTCACTGAATTTTGTTTCCATTGACACAATTCTTCATATCAGGCAAGAATACATTGAATTCACATCGTTTACCAATAAATCAACAATACATCTAGGGAGGTTGGAGTGTCACTTTACCATATGCTTCTGTGCGTATAATCTGCGTGAATACTTCTTTAAATATGTATCTGATACTCTGCCCTCTTAGCAGTATACACAGTACGCGTCAGAAGTAACCTAGCTTCCACGGTCTGCGGATAACCTGGTCAGGATAACCCGATCAGGATAACCCGGTCTCACATCATCCGCGCCCACATTCAACCGTGCATAAATTTGCATATTTAATGAAGTTCGTCTGTCACACTTTGGTTTCGTGCGATAACTCCACCAAACATTGGCTGATTTCAACAAAATTTTGTACACACATGTCTCAGCATAACTCAGATCAAGTTTGAAAACCAGCATCAACCGTGCATAAATTTGCATATTCGATCATTTTTGACAAAGTTATGGTACTTTGAACTTTGGTAGGGGACATGTATTGCAGCGCAATACTCAGAATGCTTGTTACTTGCCGGAAAAGATTCCGGCAAGTATGTTGATCTGTTCGTTTGTTACTTGCCGGAAAAAGTTTCCGGCAAGTATGTTGATCTGTTCGTTTGTTACTTGCCGGAAATTTTTTTCTGGCAAGTATGTTGATCTGTTCGTTTGTCTGTTTGTCTGTCTGTCTGTCTGTCTGTCTGTTTGTCTGTCTGTTTGCAGCACTGCGTCTACACCGTTGCACGTAGAATCGCCAAACTTTGCACACTTATTGGTCTTGCCCTGGAATAGACTGTGCCAAATTGATGACGTCATCGGTTACGTGGTTCGGCCGCCATCTTGGAAAAACCGAAAAACTTTGCACCTCTATATCTCTGAAAGTACTGAACAGAAAAAATTGAGACATGGCTCATTGTAAAGAACTCTCCATGGGGAATAAAATATGTTAATGATGACGTCATATGTCACGTGGTCGGCCGCCATCTTGGAAAAACCGAAAAACTTAGCACCTCCATATCTCCGAAAGTGCTGAATAGAAAAAATTGAGACACGGCTCATTGTAAAGAACTCTCCATGGGGAATAAAATATGTTAATGATGACGTCATATGTCACGTGGTCGGCCGCCATCTTGGAAAAACGGCAAAACTTTGCACCACTATATCTCCAAAAGTGCTGAACAGAAAAAATTGAGACATGGCTCATTGTAAAGAACTCTCCATGGGGAATAAAATATGTTAATGATGATGTCATCGGTCACGTGATTCGGCCGCCATCTTGGAAAATCCGAAAAACTTTGCACCTCCATATCTCCGAAAGTGCTGAACAGGAAAAAATCAGACATGGCTCATTGTAAAGAACTCCATGGGGAATAAAATATGTTAATGATGACGTCATATGTCACGTGGTTCGGCCGCCATCTTGGAAAAACCGAAAAATTTTGCACCTCCATATCTCTGAAAGTGCTGAATAGAAAAAATTGAGACATGGCTCGTTGTAAAGAACTCTCCATGGCGAATAAAATATGTTAATGATGACATCATAGGTCACGTGGTTCGGCCGCCATCTTGGAAAAACCGAAAAACGTAGCACCCCCATATCTCCAAAAGTGCTGAATAGAAAAAGTTGAGACATGGCTCTTTGTAAAGAAATCTCCATGGGGAATAATATATGTTAATGATGATGTCATCTATCACGTGGTTCGGCCGCCATATTTGTCCTAAATGGCCGATAAAAAAGTACATTCCGGCAAGTCCTCGGTCTCTGACCGATTTTTCATTTGTTACTTGCCGGAAAAAATTTTCCGGCAAGTATGTTGATCTGTTCGTTTGTCTGTCTGTCTGTCTGTCTGTTTGTCTGTTTGTCTGTTTGCAGCACTGCGTCTACACCGTTGCACGTAGAATCGCCAAACGTTGCACACATATGGGTCTTGCCCTGGAATAGACTGTGCCCAATTGATGACGTCATCGGTGACGTGGTTCGGCCGCCATCTTGGAAAAACCGAAAAACTTTGCACCTCTATATCTCCGAAAGTACTGAACAGAAAAAATTGAGACATGGCTCATTGTAAAGAACTCTCCATGGGGAATAAAATATGTAAATGATGATGTCATCAGTCACGTGGTTCGGTCGCCATCTTGGAAAAACGGCAAAACGTTGCGCCACTATATCTCCAAAAGTGCTGAACAGAAAAAATTGAGACATGGCTCATTGTAAAGAACTCTCCATGGGGAATAAAATATGTTAATGATGACGTCATATGTCACGTGGTCGGCCGCCATCTTGGAAAAACCGAAAAATTTAGCACCTCCATATCCCCGAAAGTGCTGAATAGAAAAAATTGAGACATGGCTCATTGTAAAGAACTCTCCATGGGGAATAAAATATGTTAATGATGATGTCATTGGTCACGTGGATCGGCCGCCATCTTGGAAAAACCGAAAACCTCTGCACCTCCACATCTCCAAAAGTGCTGAATAGAAAAAATTGAGACATGGCTCATTGTAAAGAACTCTCCATGGGGAATAAAATATGTTAATGATGACGTCATCGGTCACGTGGTTCGGCCGCCATATTTGTCCTAAATGGCCGATAAAAAAGTACATTCCGGCAAGTCCTCGGTCTCTGACCGATTTTTCATCTGTTTGTCTGTTTGTCTGTCTGTCTGTCTGTTTGCAGCACTGCGTCTACACCGTTGCACGTAGAATCGCCAAACTTTGCACACATATTGCTCTTGCCCTGGAATAGACTGTGCCCAATTGATGACGTCATCGGTGACGTGGTTCGGCCGCCATCTTGGAAAAACCGAAAAACGTTGCACCTCTATATCTCCGAAAGTACTGAACAGAAAAAATTGAGACATGGCTCATTGTAAAGAACTCTCCATGTGGAATAAAATTTGTTAATGATGAGGTCATATGTCACGTGGTTCGGCCGCCATCTTGGAAAAACCGAAATATTTTGCACCTCCATATCTCTGAATGTGCTGAATAGAAAAAATTGAGACATGGCTCATTGTAAAGAACTCTCCATGGGGAATAAAATATGTTAATGATGATGCCATCGGTCACGTGGTTCGGCCGCCATCTTGGAAAAACGGCAAAAACTTTGCACCACTATATCTCCAAAAGTGCAGAATGGAAAAAATTGAGACATGGCTCATTGTAAAGAACTCTCCATGGGGAATAAAATATGTTAATGATGACGTCATCGGTCAGGTGGTTCGGCCGCCATCTTGGAAAAACCGAAAAACTTTGCACCTCCATATCTCCGAAAGTGCTGAACAGAAAAAATTGAGACATGGCTCATTGTTAATAACTCTCCATGGGGAATAAAATATGTTAATGATGACGTCATAAGTCACGTGGTCGGCCGCCATCTTGGAAAAACGGCAAAACTTTGCACCACGAAATCTCCAAAAGTGCTGAACAGAAAAAATTGAGACATGGCTCATGGTAAAGAACTCTCCATGGGGAATAAAATATGTTAATGATGATGTCATATGTCACGTGGTCGGCCGCCATCTTGGAAAAACGGCAAAAATTTGCACCACTATATCTCCAAAAGTGCTGAACAGAAAGAATTGAGGCATGGCTCATTGTAAAGAACTCTCCATGGGGAATGAAATTTGTTAATGATGACGTCATATGTCACGTGGTTCGGCCGCCATCTTGGAAAAACCGAAAACTTTGCAACTCAACAGCTCCGAAAGTGCTGAATAGAAAAAATTGAGACATGGCTCATTGTAAAGAACTCTCCATGGGGAATAAAATATGTTAATGATGACGTCATCGGTCACGTGGTTCGGTCGCCATATTTGTCCTAAATGGCCGATAAAAAAGTACATTCCGGCAAGTCCTCGGTCTCTGACCGATTTTTCATTACTTGCCGGAAAAGATTCCGGCAAGTATGTTGATCTGTTCGTTTGTTACTTGCCGGAAAAGATTCCGGCAAGTATGTTGATCTGTTCGTTTGTTTGTCTGTTTGTCTGTTTGTCTGTTTGTCTGTTTGTCTGTTTGCAGCACTGCGTCTACACCGTTGCACGTAGAATCGCCAAACTTGGCACACATATTGGTCTTGCCCTCTAATATACTGTGCCCAAATGATGACGTCATCGGTCACGTGGTTCGGCCGCCATCTTGGAAAAACCGAAAAAATTTGCACCTCGATATCTCAAAGTGCTGAACAGAAAAAATTGAGACATGGCTCATTGTGAAGAACTCTCCATGGGGAATAAAACATGTTAATGATGACGTCATCAGTCACGTGGTTCGGCCGCCATCTTGGAAAAACCGAAAAAATTTGCACCTCCATATCTCCAAAAGTACTGAACAGAAAAAATTGAGACATGGCTCATTGTAAAGAACTCTCCATGGGGAATGAAATATGTTAATGATGACGTCATAGGTCACGTGATTCGGCCGCCATCTTGGAAAAACGGCAAAAAAATTGCACCGCTATATCTCCAAAAGTACTGAACAGAAAAAATTGAGACATGGCTCATTGTAAAGAACTCTCCATGGGGAATAAAATATCTTAATGATGACGTCATCAGTCACGTGGTCGGCCGCCATATTGGAAAAACGGCAAAACTTTGCACCACTATATCTCCAAAAGTGCTGAACAGAAAAAATTGAGACATGGCTCATTGTAAAGAACACTCCATGGAGAATGAAATATGTTAATGATGACGTCATAGGTCACGTGATTCGGCCGCCATCTTGGAAAAACGGCAAAAAAATTGCACCGCTATATCTCCAAAAGTACTGAACAGAAAAAATTGAGACATGGCTCATTGTAAAGAACTCTCCATGGGGAATAAAATATCTTAATGTTGACGTCATCAGTCACGTGGTCGGCCGCCATCTTGGAAAAACGGCAAAACTTTGCACCACTATATCTCCAAAAGTGCTTAACAGAAAAAATTGAGACATGGCTCATTGTAAACAACTCTCCACGGGGAATAAAATATGTTAATGATGACATCATCGGTCACGTGGTTCGGCCGCCATATTTGTCCTAAATGGCCGATAAAAAAGTAAATTCCGGCAAGTCCTCGGTCTCTGACCGATTTTTCATTACTTGCCGGAAAAGATTCCGGCAAGTATGTTGATCTGTTCGTTTGTTTGTCTGTTTGTCTGTTTGTCTGTTTGTCTGTTTGTCTGTTTGCAGCACTACGTCTACACCGTTGCACGTAGAATCACCAAACTTTGCACACGTATTTGTCTTGCCCTCTAATATACTGTGCCCAAATGATGACGTCATCGGTCACATGGTTCGGCCGCCATCTTGGAAAAACCGAAAAATTTTGCACCTCCATATCTCCAAAAGTCCTGAACAGAAAAAATTGAGACATGGCTCATTGTAAAGAACTCTCCATGGGGAATAAAATATGTTAATGATGACGTCATCAGTCACGTGGTCGGCCGCCATCTTGGAAAAACGGCAAAACTTTGCACCACGATATCTCCAAAAGTGCTGAACAGAAAAAATTGAGACATGGCTCATTGTAAAGAACGCTCCATGGGGAATAAAATATGTTAATGATGACGTCATATGTCACGTGGTCGGCCGCCATCTTGGAAAAACGGCAAAACTTTGCACCACTATATCTCCAAAAGTGCTGAACAGAAAAAATTGAGACATTGCTCATTGTAAAGAACTCTCCATGGGGAATAAAATATGTTAATGATGACGTCATATGTCACGTGGTTCGGCCGCCATCTTGGAAAAACCGAAAAATTTTGCACCTCCATTTCTCTGAAAGTGCTGAATAGAAACAATTGAGACATGGCTCATTGTGAAGAACTCTCCATGGGCAATAAAATATGTTAATGATGATGCCATCGGTCACGTGGTTCGGCCGCCATCTTGGAAAAACGGGAAAACTTTGCACCACTATATCTCCAAAAGTGCAGAATGGAAAAAATTGAGACATGGCTCATTGTAAAGAACTCTCCATGGGGAATAAAATATGTTAATGATGACGTCATCAGTCACGTGGTTCGGTCGCCATCTTGGAAAAACCGAAAAACTTTGCACCACTATATCTCCAAAAGTGCTGAATAGAAAAAATTGAGACATGGCTCATTGTAAAGAACTCTCCATGGGGAATAAAATATGTTAATGATGATGCCATTGGTCACGTGGTTCGGCCGCCATCTTGGAAAAACGGCAAAACTTTGCACCACTATATCTCCAAAAGTGCAGAATGGAAAAAATTGAGAGATGGCTCATTGTAAAGAACTCTCCATGGGGAATAAAATATGTTAATGATGACGTCATGTATCACGTAGTTCGGCCGCCATATTTGTTCGAAATGGCCGATAAAAAAGTACATTCCGGCAAGTCCTCGGTCTCTGACCGATTTTTCATTTGTCTGTCTGTCTGTCTGTCTGTCTGTTTGTCTGTCTGTTTGCAGCACTGCGTCTACACCGTTGCACGTAGAATCGCCAAACTTTGCACAAATATTGGTCTTGCCCTGGAATAGACTGTGCCCAATTGATGACGTCATCGGTGACGTGGTTTGGCCGCCATCTTGGAAAAACCGAAAAAATTTGCACCTCTATATCTCCGAAAGTACTGAACAGAAAAAATTGAGACATGGCTCATTGTAAAGAACTCTCCATGGGGAATAAAATATGTAAATGATGACGTCATCAGTCACGTGGTTCGGTCGCCATCTTGGAAAAACGGCAAAACGTTGCGGCACTATATCTCCATAAGTGCTGAACAGAAAAAATTGAGACCTGGCTCATTGTAAAGAACTCTCCATGGGGAATAAAATATGTTAATGATGACGTCATATGTCACGTGGTCGGCCGCCATCTTGGAAAAACCGAAAAGCTTTGCACCACTATATCTCCAAAAGTGCTGAACAGAAAAAATTGAGACATGGCTCATTGTAAAGAACTCTCCATGGGGAATAAAATGTTAATGATGACGTCATCAGTCACGTGGTTCGGCCGCCATCTTGGAAAAACCGAAAAACTCTGCACCTCCACATCTCCAAAAGTCCTGAATAGAAAAAATTGAGGCATGGCTCATTGTAAAGAACTCTCCATGGGGAATAAAATATGTTAATGATGACGTCATCGGTCACGTGGTTCGGCCGCCATATTTGTCCTAAATGGCGGATAAAAAAGTACATTCCGGCAAGTCCTCGGTCTCTGACCGATTTTTCATCTGTTTGTCTGTTTGTCTGTCTGTCTGTCTGTTTGCAGCACTGCGTCTACACCGTTGCACGTAGAATCGCCAAACTTTGCACACATATTGGTCTTGCCCTGGAATAGACTGTGCCCAATTGATGACGTCATCGGTGACGTGGTTCGGCCGCCATCTTGGAAAAACCGAAAAACTTTGCACCTCTATATCTCCGAAAGTACTGTAGAGAAAAAATTGAGACATGGCTCATTGTAAAGAACTCCCCATGGGGAATAAAATATGTTAATGATGATGTCATATGTCACGTGGTCGGCCGCCATCTTGGAAAAACGGCAAAACTTTGCACCACTATATTTCCAAAAGTGCTGAACAGAAAAAATTGAGACATGGCTCATTGTAAAGAACTCTCCATGGGGAATAACATATGTTAATGATGACGTCATCAGTCACGTGGTCGGCCGCCATCTTGGAAAAACCGAAAAACCTAGCACCTCCATATCTCCGAAAGTGCTGAATAGAAAAAATTGTGACATGGCTCATTGTAAAGAACTCTCCATGGGGAATAAAATATGTTAATGATGATGTCATCGGTCACGTGGTTCGGCCGCCATCTTGGAAAAACCGAAAAACTCTGCACCTCCACATATCCAAAAGTCCTGAATAGAAAAAATTGAGACATGGCTCAATGTAAAGAACTCTCCATGGGGAATAAAATATGTTAATGATGACGTCATCAGTCACGTGGTTCGGCCGCCATATTTGTCCTAAATGGCCAATAAAAAAGTACATTCCGGCAAGTCCTCGGTCTCTGACCGATTTTTCATTTGTCTGTTTGTCTGTTTGCAGCACTGCGTCTACACCGTTGCACGTAGAATCGCCAAACTTTGCACACATATTGGTCTTGCCCTGGAATAGACTGTGCCCAATTGATGACGTCATTGGTCACGTTGTTCGGCCGCCATCTTGGAAAAACTTTGCACCTCGATATCTCCAAAAGTGCTGAACAGAAAAAATTGAGACATGGCTCATTGTAAAGAACTCCATGGGGAATAAAATATGTTAATGATGACGTCATATGTCACGTGGTCGGCCGCCATCTTGGAAAAACGGCAAAACTTTGCACCACGATATCTCCAAAAGTGCTGAACAGAAAAAATTGAGACATGGCTCATTGTAAAGCACTCTCCATGGGGAATAAAATATGTTAATGATGATGTCATCAGTCACGTGGTCGGCCGCCATCTTGGAAAAACGGCAAAACTTTGCACCACTATATCTCCAAAAGTGCTGAACAGAACAAATTGAGACATGGCTCATTGTAAAGAACTCCATGGGGAATAAAATATGTTAATGATGACGTCATATGTCACGTGGTCGGCCGCCATCTTGGAAAAACGGCAAAACTTTGCACCACTATATCTCCAAAAGTGCTGAACAGAAAAAATTGAGACATGGCTCATTGGAAAGAACTCTCCATGGGGAATAAAATATGTTAATGATGACGTCATATGTCACGTGGTTCGGCCGCCATCTTGGAAAAAAATTGCACCTCCATATCTCTGAAAGTGCTGAATAGAAAAAATTGAGACATGGCTCATTGAAAAGAACTCTCCATGGGGAATAAAATATGTTAATGATGACGTCATCTATCACGTGTTTCGGCCACCATATTTGTCCTAAATGGCCGATAAAAAAGTACATTCCGGCAAGTCCTCGGTCTCTGACCGATTTTTCATTACTTGCCGGAAAATTTTTTCCGGCAAGTATGTTGATCTGTTCGTTACTTGCCGGAAAAAATTCCGGCAAGTATGTTGATCTGTTCGTTTGTTTGTCTGTCTGTCTGTCTGTCTGTCTGTTTGTCTGTCTGTTTGCAGCACTGCGTCTACACCGTTGCACGTAGAATCGCCAAACTTTGCACACATATTGGTCTTGCCCTGGAATAGACTGTGCCCAATTGATGACGTCATCGGTCACGTGGTTCGGCCGCCATCTTGGAAAAACCGAAAAACCTTGCACCTCCATATCTCCGAAAGTACTGAACAGGAAAAATTGAGACATGGCTCATTGTAAAGAACTCTCCATGGGGAATACAATATGTTAATGATGACGTCATCAGTCACGTGGTTCGGTCGCCATCTTGGAAAAACCGAAAAAATTTGCACCGCTACATCTCCGAAAGAACTGAACAGAAAAAATTGAGACATGGCTCATTGTAAAGAACTCTATGGGGAATAAAATATGTTAATGATGACGTCATCAGTCACGTGGTCGGCCGCCATCTTGGAAAAACGGCAAAACTTTGCACCACTATATCTCCAAAAGTGCTGAACAGAAAAAATTGAGACATGGCTCATTGTAAAGAACTCTCCATGGGGAATAAAATATGTTAATGATGATGTCATATGTCACGTGGTCGGCCGCCATCTTGGAAAAACGGCAAAACTTTGCACCACTATATCTCCAAAAGTGCTGAACAGACAAAATTGAGACATGGCTCATTGGAAAGAACTCTCCATGGGGAATAAAATATGTTAATGATGTCATATGTCACGTGGTCGGCCGCCATCTTGGAAAAACGGCAAAACTTTGCACCACTATATCTCCAAAAGTGCTGAACAGAAAAAATTGAGACATGGCTCATTGTGAAGAACTCTCCATGTGGAATAAAATATGTAAATGATGACGTCATCAGTCAAGTGGTTGGCCGCCATCTTGGAAAAACGGAAAAAAATTTCACCTCCATATCTCCGAAAGTGCTGAATAGAAAAAATTGAGACATGGCTCATTGGAAAGAACTCTCCAGGGGGAATAAAATATGTTAATGATGACGTCATCAGTCACGTCGTTCTGCTGCCATCTTGGAAAATTCGAAAAACTTTGCACCTCCATATCTCCGAAGGTGCTGAATAGAAAAAATTGAGACATGGCTCATTGTAAAGAACTCTCCATGGGGAATCAAATATGGTAATGATGACGTCATCAGTCACGTGGTTCGGCCGCCATCTTGGAAAAACCGAAAAATTTTGCACCACTATAGCTCCAAAATTGCTCAACAGAAAAAATTGAGACATGGCTCATTGTAAAGAACTCTCCATGGGGAATCAAATATGGTAATAATGACGTCATCGGTCACGTGGTTTAGCCGCCATCTTGGAAAAACCTAGCACCCCCAGATCTCCAAAAGTGCTGAATAGAAAAAATTGAGACATGGCTCATTGTAAAGAACTCTCCATGGGGAATAAAATATGTTAATGATGACGTCATCGTTCACGTGTTTCGGCCGCCATATTTGTCCTAAATGGCCGATAAAAAGTAAATTCCGGCAAGTCCTCGGTCTCTGACCGATTTTTCATTTGTCTGTTTGTCTGTCTGTCTGTCTGTCTGTCTGTTTGTCTGTCTGTTTGCAGCACAGCATCTACACCGTTGCACGGAGAATCGCCAAACTTTGCACACATATTTGTCTTGCCCTGGAATAGACTGTGCCCAATTTATGACGTCATCGGTCACGTGTTTCGGCCGCCATCTTGGAAAAACCGAAAAACTTTGCACCTCCATATCTCCGGAAGTGCTGAATAGAAAAAATTGAGACATGGCCCATTGGAAAGAACTCTCCATGGGGAATAAAACGTGTTAATGATGATGTCATCAGTCACGTGGTTCGGCCGCCATCTTGGAAAAAACGAAAAACTTTGCACCTCAACATCTCCGAAAGTGCTGAATTGAAAAAATTGAGACATGGCTCATTGTAAAGAACTCTCCATGGGGAATAAAATATGTTAATGATGACGTCATATGTCACGTGGTCGGCCGCCATCTTGGAAAAACGGCAAAACTTTGCTCCACTATATCTCCAAAAGTACTGAACAGAAAAAATTGAGACATGGCTCATTGTAAAGAACTCTCCATGGGGAATAAAACATGTTAATGCTGACGTCATCGGTCACGTGGTTCGGCCGCCATCTTGGAAAATCCGAAAAACGTTGCACCTCTATCTCTGAAAGTGCTGAACAGAAAAAATTGAGACATGGCTCATTGTAAAGAACTCTCCATGGGGAATAAAATATGTTAATGATGACGTCATATGTCACGTGGTCGGCCGCCATCTTGGAAAAACGGAAAAACTTTGCTCCACTATATCTCCAAAAGTGCTGAACAGAAAAAATTGAGACATGGCTCATTGTAAAGAACTCTCCATGGGGAATAAAACATGTTAATGATGACGTCATCAGTCACATGGTCGGCCGCCATCTTGGAAAAACGGCAAAACTGTTCACCACTATATCTCCAAAAGTGCTGAACAGAAAAAATTGAGACATGGCTCATTGTAAAGAACACTCCATGGGGAATAAAATATGTTAATGATGACCTCATCGGTCACGTGGTTCGGCCGCCATATTTATCCTAAATGGTCGATAAAAAAGTACATTCCAGCAAGTCCTCGGTCTCTGACCGATTTTTCATTTGTCTGTTTGTCTGTTTGTCTGTCTGTTTGCAGCACTACGTCCACACCGTTGCACGTAGAATCGCCAAACTTTGCACACATATTTGTCTTGACCTGGAATAGACTGTGCCCAATTGATGACGTCATCGGTCACGTGGTTCGGCCGCCATCTTGGAAAAACCGAAAAACTTTGCACCTCCATATCTCTGAAAGTGCTGAACAGAAAAAATTGAGACGGCTCATTGTAAAGAACTCTCCATGGGGAATAAAATGTTAATGTTGACGTCATAGGTCACGTGGTTCGGCCGCCATCTTGGAAAAACCGAAAAATTTTGCACCTCCATTTCTCCAAAAGTGCTGAATAGAAAAAATTGAGACATGGCTCATTGTGAAGAACTCTCCATGGGGAATAAAATATGTTAATGATGACGTCATCGGTCACGTGGTTTGGCCGCCATCTTGGAAAAACGGCAAAACTTTGCACCTCCATATCTCTGAAAGTGCTGAATAGAAAAAATTGAGGTATGGCTCATTGTAAAGAACTCTCCATGGGGAATAAAATATGTTAATGATGGCGTCATCGGTCACGTGGTTCGGCCGCCATATTTGTCCTAAATGGCCGATAAAAAAGTACATTCCGGCAAGTCCTCGGTCTCTGACCGATTTTTCATTGTTGTTGTTTATTGGTTTGCAGATTGTGCTACATGATGATGCAATCGCGTGAAAATCGCTCTCACTTCCCGCAGGATGGCGGCTGTGTGAGTTCGTTATATGGTGTCAGAAGTGTTATATATATATATATATATATATATATATATATATATATATATACATACACAGTATATATATATATATATATATTCATGCAATGAACCGCCATCCGTCTCTCTAAACATAGCATCGCTGAACTTTGAACATCCGTCTATCGACTGGAATAATCTGATCTCTATCAGGAGTTTCGGCGTTTCAGAAATCACGTCAGTTGTCTTGGCGGGGCCGCTCCCAGATATACCAAAGCCTCGTCAAGCATGATGGCTCGGAACGTGGATCGGCGAACAAGGTCGGCAAATCTACCAAACTCTCGCTTGGGAGGAAGGAGACAAAGAAAACCCGGAGAAAGCGATCGACAAATTTCAGAAGTATGTGCGGCCCAGGAAAAACAAGAGGGTTGCCACACTCCGACTGAAGCAAAGGCAGGAGCGGAGTGGTGAGTCCTTTGACCATTTTATAAAAGATCAGAATAATTCTAATGGGTTGTGATTACCGAGACCCGGACGACATCCTCGTCGATTGTATCATTAATGACAGTCATGATAAGGGGGTCCAGGAAAAAACTTCTCGATAGGGGAGAGGAGCTCACACTGGCCAAAGCCATAGAAATCGGCCAACAGCTTGAGCTCTCGCAAAAGCAAATGAGGATAGTTCAAAATGAGGAGACTCTCATCTCAGCTCTCAAATCTGGGAACGAGCAGTCAGCACCAGACTGAACGTTCTAAGAGCAACCCTACCAAGCGTGCTCAAGCACAAGGTCCCTGCAGCAGATGTGGTCAGTCAGTGCACAGTCAAGCCAAGTGTACAGCAATTACCTCTGACTGCTCCTCCTGGAAGAAGCCTGGTCACTGGCTAGAAGTGTGTCAGAAGAGACTTCGCAACCTAAAGTTCCTTGATGTAGAGACTGATCCAGACCACGTAGATCTTCCTCAAGAATGAGTCCACTAATCTGACGTTCTAAGGATCTACGCTCTTCATTCAAGCAGCAATATCGCCACTTGTGTCAAATGGGCACAGACGGTCTCGGTGCTGGGTCAGCCGACTCTGTTCCGGATCGACACAGGTGCTAGATGCAACACGCTAACACTCAGCAACTATCAGTAAGTAAGTTCAGCACCTTGCAGGCGATCTACAAATGTTGCAGAATGTTCTGAAAACGTACTCTAATCATGTTATTCATCCTGTAGGAACGGTGACACTTCTCTCCTTCTCTCTCCTTCTCTCTCCTTCTCTCTCCTTCTCTCTCCTTCTCTCTCTCTCTCTCTCTCTCTCTCTCTCTCTCTCTCTCTCTCTCTCTCTCTCACACACACACACACACACACACACACACACATGGGCAAGACTACTAAGACCAGTTTTGAGATCATTGACCTTGATCAGGAGAATGTAATATCAGGTGTTATGTGTGAAGCCCTAGGCCTCATTATTAAGCTTGACAAGTTGTCTGTGGTTCAGCCTCCAGTCGATGGGCCTCCGCAAGCAGTGGGTTCTGAGTTTCCAAAAGTTGGCAAGACAACTGAAATGCTTCCCTGAACTTATTGGATCAAGCTTGTAGAAGGGTCACAGGAAGTAATTCACCCTCCTCACAGACTACCTGCAGCATTGAAGGAAAAGATAGTTGACAAGCTAAAAGAGATGGTCACTGAAGGTCACATCACAAAGGTAGAATGCCTGACCGAGTGGGTGAGTTCCATGGTAGTAGCTCTTCGCAACGGCAAAGTCAGCATCTGCATAGATCCCAAGGACTTGAACAAGTGCATAAAGCATGAGCACTACCCGATGAGAACTATTCAGGAAGTTTTGGCTCAAATCCCTGGGGCTCAGGTTTTTTTCGGTGCTTGATGCCCGCAGCGGATTTATGCAAATCTGTCTTGACGAGTCATCCTCATTCTTGACCACATTCAATACACCGGTGGGGAGAGATACCGCTGGTTGTGTCTTCCCTATGGTTTGAAGTGTTCTCCTGAGATATTCATTCCAGCGAATTATGGACCAGATGCTGGAAGGGATTGAATGGGCAACAGCAGTCATTGATGACATCCTAGTCGCCGGTTGTGGCATCAGACACCATGACTATAATCAGCACCACACAATAATCACAGTAATAATTATTACTCCAAGGTGGTGGAGGTAGACTTCCTCAAGGACGTTACCACTCGCTCGGTGATCGGAGCTCTCAAGCAGCAGTTTTGTCATCATGACATTCCAGAGAAGCTGCGAAGTGATTCTGGAAGTCAGTACATGTCAGAGGAATTTTCTCAGTTTTGCAAAGAATAGGGCATCATACATAATATAGTGCCCCCCAAATTCCATAGTGCCAATGGAGAGGCAGAAAGAGCGATCCAGACAGTTGAAAAGCTCTGGAAGAAATCAACTGATAAGCAATCGGCCCTGCTGGACTATTGTACCAATCCACTTGAAGGAATACACTTGTCCCCAGCTCAGCTCCTAATGGGGAGACACCTTGGAAACACACTGCCCTGTAACCCTGCCCTTCTCAAGCCGGCTGAGTATGACCATCACATCGGGTAATCTCACATAGATGCACAGAAGGAGAAACAAAATCACGATCACGACAAGCTATCTATGTCAGGCCTGCCACCGCTTCAGCCTGGAGACAGTGTTCGGATGTTACCAAGCCCAGATGTCAGGCATTCGATCCCAGGTGTAGTCGAGGCACATCACAACAGCCCCCGTTCGTATATGGTGAGGACCGCAAACAACGTGTATCGGCGTAACAGGTGCCATCTCCGTGGTGTACCCACATCAGCCAACGTTGACCCGATGGAAAGTCAGCCACCATCTTGTTCTTATGTTTCCCCGGATGTGAATGATGTCCCTGCTCCTGTTCCTCAACGGGATACCCCAGTGGAGAATTTCTACGAGTCCCCAAGTCCCACTGCGCAAGCATCGGAATCCTGGAGTTTCCCCAACAGTCTCCACATCGGAATCCTGGAGTTTCCCAACAGTCTAAAACAACAACAACATGCATTTTAAGGCCATTTTCCCTGCTAGAGCGGGGGTTAGCCTTGTGGTCCCCATGACAATCTTCTCCATCTTGCCCTATTTTCTGCATCTCTCCTTGTTAACCCCCTTGCCCGCATTTCTTCTTCCAGCATCTTTAGCCAAGTCTTTCTCGGTCTTCCCCGTCCTCTACTTCCTTCTTCATTCATTTCCATCACTCTTCTCAACCAGTCACTTTCATCCTTCCTCAACACATGACCAAACCATCTCAACCTGCTCCTCTTCACAGCATCAATCACAGGCTCTATTCCCATCATCTTTCGCAATTCAACATTTGTCTTCCTCTCTCTCAACGATACTCCGCACATCCATCGAACCATTCGCATTTCCACCCTTTCCAACCTTCGTTGCTGCTCTACGTTCATTACCCATGTCTCGCTCCCATAAATCATAACACTTCTCACACATGCAGCATACACCTTTCCCTTCAGCTTCAACGACACTCCTCTCCTCATCAGCACGCCACTCAGTTCCCGAAACTTCTTCCATGCACATCTCACTCCAGCAACCGTTGCCGAGTCTGATCCACCTTCTCCATTCAGCATGTCTCTGAGGTAGCAAAATGTTTTCACACCTTCCAGCTTCACGCCGTCTCCAAGATCCAACTCAACATTTCCTCCATATGCAGCTCCCTCTGTGCACACCTTACATTTGAATGTAGCTGCCACACTGGTTAATGACCCTCTCAGACTAGCCTGGTGTTGGCTTAGTGGTTAGGGTGCCGGCTTGGGATGCTCGGATCCTGGGTTCGAATCCCGGTCGATCGCAGAATTAACGCCAGGGGGGTTGACTCAGCCTGTCATCCTTCCGAGGTTGGCAAATTGAGTACCAGCTTGCTGGGATGAATGATCACGGTGTGTACCCCGATTTAGAATAGGTACACCGTGTCCCTGCGCATCGTAAGAGCGCGACCAAGGGTTGGCGTCAGAAAGGGCATCCGGCCATAAAAACATTGCCTCAAACAGGGAACCATGATTGTCATGGGGCCCGCAAGGCTAACCCCCGCTCTGGCAGGGAAAATTGCCTTAAAACGATCATTCTATATACAGACTTGGCATTTAATATGGAATATATATTTTTTCTTGACTTGGGTTTACTTTCTTAACTCAGTATATCAATCTGGTGCGATTCTTTTACACTTTGGTGATTTATTTGTTAAAAGAACCATGTCACTGATTGTCTGTCGCAGCAAGAAGTCAACAACAGGATTATATCACAGGTGGTGTGGCAAAATGTACGGACAGGTGCATTTGACGATTGGCTTCACATTCGGGTATACAAGGGTTGTTGCGTTCTGTATTAGTGGAAAACAACTGCTGCACGTCTCCAAAAGTTATTGCCGCTTCCTCTGGAGATGGTCCGTCAACTCGACAATGCTGTTTGAAAAGGAGTGGTGGCTTTACGAAATTACGGCATGAAAGACTGTGCTATTGCTCGGCAGTATGGCATCACTCAAGGTCAGGTGTCAAAGATCCTGAAACGAAATGCTCAGAGGGGTGTCCCTACTCCAATACCGAGGCCAGGACATCCCCGCAGAACCACAAGGAGGGATGATCGCCAGCTGCACCGGTTAGTCCGCAATGGCCGTACCAAGTCAGCTAATCGGCTTAGGGCTGAGTCGCAGCAACTGACAAATGTGCCTGTATCCTGAAGGCTAGTCAACCAACGACTGGTTCAAGCAGGCTATCGTGCCAGGCATCCCCTGAGAAAGGCACGCCTGACCAGACAACTCCGCCAGCACCGATTGCAGTGGGCCAGAGAGCACCGTCAATGGCAGCCAGGACACTGGAATCACGTGATCTTCAGTGACGAGTCTAGATTTCTGGTCTATCGTCAAGATGGCCGCGTCCGAGTGCGCAGACAAGTGCATGAAGCCTACAACAAAGATTGTATAGTGCCAAGAGTCCGAGCTGGAGGTGGTGGGGTGACCGTTTGGGCTGCTTTTCATGCAGGGGGCAAAACTGACCTGGTTGTTCTGAATGGAAACCTGAACCAGTTCAAGTACAGGGCCATTCTGGAAGAAACATTGCTTCCATTTGCTCGTGCAGCCTTTCGAGGAAACTTTGTCTTCCAAGATGACAATGCACGGCCTCATCGTGCTTGCATGATCCAATACTTTCTTGCTGACCATGGTGTAGAGCATATGGAGTGGCCTGCCATGTCCCCGGATATGAATCCGATCGAGAACTTGTGGGGAGAATTAACGCGTCAAATCGACCACTTGGACCAGCAGCCGACCTCTGTGCGTGAATTGCAGCAGGCTATTGTCACTGCATGGCAAGCAATTCCTGTCCAAACCTTGGCAAATCTCGTGAACAGCATGCCTCAACATGTACGTGCTCTCCTGAATGCTCGTGGGGGTTACACGAAGTACTGAACTGTAATTTTACTGTCCGTAATCCCAGTCGTAATTTAACTTTTGTTTTTGTTAAAAAAAATTTTGGCTAATGTGCAAAATAAAGAGATACTTCTGGAAAACGTGCAGAAGTTTAACACAGTACTGTCCATGAATTGAGTTCGATATCAGTTTACATCACTTTCAAGGATCAATTTATTTGTTTCGAAATGTCAAATGTGGTTTTTGTTTATTTTAAAGGTCACATTAACAAAATCTAGAATAATTTCAACATAATTCCAATGAACTTTTGGTTCTTAGACATCTTGAAAAGTAAGTTCACCCCCACAAAAAAAATATTCCCTATTAAATGCCAAGTCTGTATATATTCAGACCACTACATTTTTGATGAACCCACTCAGCGCACATTGTACATTGAATGGAGTTCACTCCGACACCCTTCCTGCACACAGCACAGGGTCACTTCCCAGTTTTTTCCACCTCACCACATGCTTTACCACTTGCCATCACCTTCGTCTTTCCGATATTCACCTTCAGACCTTTTGTCTCCATACATTCCTTCCACTTGTTCATCTTTTCCTTCAGTCCATCCATACTTTCCGCAATCAACACCAGATAATCTGCATACAACAACTCCCACGGTAAACCCTCTTTTACGTTCTGAGCCAGCACCTCCATCACAGCTACAAATAGTAGTGGACTTAGTACCGACCCCTCATGCACTCCCACCTTCACCTCAAACTCACCACTGTTCCCGTCCTTCGTCCTTACAGCTGTGCGCGCTCTTTTTTATATTGCCATCACTACTCTGATCAACCATTCCTCCACTCCTAACTTCCTCAATGCCCATGTCAATACTTTGCGTGGAACCCTATCAAATGCTTTCTCCAGATCAACAAACCCAAGAAACAACTTCTTCCTCTTCTCCATGTACTTCTCCTGCAACTGCCTCACAATAAAAAGCGCGTCTCGTTCCTCTTCCTGGCATAAATCCAAACTGCATTTCGTCGATCTTCACTTTCTTCCTTATCCTCCTCTCCAACACCCTTTCCAATACCTTCATTCCATGCTCCAATAACTTTATTGCTCGGTACGAGCCACACTCCAGAGGGTCACCTTTCCCCTTGTATAGAGGGACGAGGGTACTCAGTTACCAATCCACTGGAATGCGGCCTTTTTGACCACCAGATTACAGATCTCTGTCATTCTCTTCACACCCCAACTTCCTGCTGCCTTCAACATATTTCCCACAACTCCCGTCGGCCCTCCCACTTTTCTACCCTTCATTGCTTTTATCGCTTCCTCAACTTCCTTCTCAGTTATCTTCTCTGCCGGTCCTAAAACTGGGTTACTCTCTATGTTGCCATCCCATTCATTCTCTGTATTCAACAGCATTTCCATATATCTTTTCCATCTTCCTTTAATTCCATCTGGGTCCACAACGATTTGTCCCACTTCATCCGTCAAGCAACTCACCCCCATCACATCACACCTCTCTTTCGCTATCTGCTTTGCAATCCTGAATACTGCTCTCTGACCCTCTTCCGAATCCAAGCATTCTCCGAACATTTTCCTATGTGCCTCCTGCGCCTTTGCTACCTCTTTCTTTGCAGCCTTCTTGGCTGCCTTATAACTTTCATGCTCTGCTGTTTCTGCTCCCGTACCCTTCGCCTTCTGCCACTCCTTGAACTTCTTCCTCTTCTCGTCAATCCTCTTTCCAACTTCATCATCCCACCACCATGTTTCCGAGTGCCTCGGTGGTCCTTTTGTCCATCCACATCCCTCACCCACGGCTCCCAACAGACTAGCTTTCATTGACATCCAACTACTTTCAAGCTCAACCACATCATCCTCTACCCTACTCAGCCTCTCTTTTAATGCCTCCCTTACTGTCACCTCTTTCAACCTCCACACCTTCATTCTCGGTTGGTACTTCACCCGCCGAGCTCTCCTCGCACCTTTCACCCTTATGTCGCAGACAACCAAGTGGTGCTGTGAAACAGCCTCCTCCCCCGGGATCACCTTTGTGTCCCGGAGGTGCCCCCTATCTCGCCTACGCACCATCAGGTAGTCAACGGTTGTCGTCGACCCACCTGACGTGTATGTAACAAGCTTATTATCCTCTTTCTGGAACTGAGTATTACAAATCAACAAATCAGCTCCATCAGCAAACTCCAAAATCCTTTCACCTTCTCCATTTCTCACACCATATCCGTAACCCCCATGAACTCCCTCAAAACCACCCATACTCCTTCCCACATGTCCATTTAGGGCTCCTCCTACCACAACAACTTCCTCATCTTTCACGTTTTCCATCAGCTTCTCTATCGCACACCAGAACTTGTCCTTCTCTTCATCGCTCCGACCAACCTGCGGAGCATATCCCGAGATGACGTTCACCAAGAGCTTTCCAATCATCATTTTCACCATCATCAACCTATCACTCACTCTAGTCACACTCACCACACTGTCTCCAAACTCCTCAGAAAACAGGACACCAACACCATTCACGCCCTCCAGGCACCCTTGCCACACAAACTTGTATTTCTGTCCCTGCCTACCCTTCACCATTCTCACACCACTTCCCTTCCATCTCGTCTCTTGCACACAACATATGTCCACTCTTCTTCTGACCAATACTTCCACCACTTCTCCTAATCTCCCTGTCATTGTCCCTACATTCCATGTCCCAATCCTCAGAAACCGATCTTCACTTCGGGCTGTACCCTGCCCATATGTAGTTGTAATTAATTGTCATGGTTCTCTTTTTGAGGCAATGTTTTTATGGATGGATGCCCTTCCTCACGCCAACCCTCTTAGTCGTCTCTTACGACACGCAGGGATACGGTGTACCTATTCTAATCCAGGGTACACACTGGGAAACGTTTAAAACATGGAAATTCTGGGGGGGGGGGGGGCATCACGACTGCGGGGCCCCCCCCCCACGCCACAGCGGCCCGGTCAGCACCACACCACGTCGGCCCGGTCAGCACCACACCACGTCGGCCCGGTCAGCACCACACCACGTCGGCCCGGTCAGCACCACACCACGTCGGCCCGGTCAGCACCACACCACGTCGGCCCGGTCAGCGCCCACACCACGTCGGCCCGGTCAGCTCCACACCACGTCGGCCCGGTCAGCGCCACACCACGGCGGCTCGGTCAGCGCCACACCACGTCGGCCCGGTCAGCGCCACACCACGTCGGCCCGGTCAGCGCCACACCACGTCGGCCCGGTCAGCGCAACACCACGTCGGCCCGGTCAGCGCCACACCACGGCAGCTTGGTCTGCACCACACCACGTCGGCCAGGTCAGCACCACACCACATTTGCCCGGTCAGCACCACACCACGTCGGCCCAGAGCCTGGCGCGAAGTCCAAGGACATCAGCACGTCCAGTGCCAGTCACAGTCGTCATCCGAAAACAGCTCCGGTTGGTGCGAACCACTCGGTCAATGGCGCAAACCAGGTCCCGGCACGCCCTTGCTCGCTTGGCCCCGATGAAGGCCTCGCTGGGTGTTCTCCAAACAGGGGCAAAATCGCCCAAGCCACGCTGGATTTCGGCAGCGGAGGCCTTGCTCGATGTTTCCCAACAGTCTCCACATCGGAATCCTGGAGTTTCCCAACAATCTCTACATCGGAATCCTGGAGTTTCCCAACAGTCTCTGCATCGGAATCCTGGAGTTTCCCAATAGTCTCCGCATTGGAATCCTGGAGTTTCCGAACAGAGTCTCCGCATCGGAATCCTGGAGTTTCCTAACAGAGTCTCGCTGGGTGTTCTCCAAACAGGAGCAAAACTCCATTGGTGTTCTCCAAAAACTCCATTGGAATCCTGGAGTTTCCCAACAGAGTCTCCGCATCGGAATCCTGGAGTTTCCCAATTGTCTCCACATCGGAATCCTGGAGTTTCCCAATTGTCTCCGCATCGGAATCCTGGAGTTTCCTAACAGTCTCCGCATCGGAATCCTGGAGTTTCCTAACAGAGTCTCCGCATCGGAATCCTGGAGTTTCCCAACAGAGTCTCCGCATCGGAATCGTGGAGTTTCCCAACAGAGTCTCTGCATCGGAATCCTGGAGTTTCCCAACAGAGTCTCCGCATCGGAATCCTGGAGTTTCCCAACAGAGTCTCCGCATCGGAATCCTGGAGTTTCCCAACAGAGTCTCCGCATCGGAATCCTGGAGTTTCCCAACAGAGTCTCCGCATCGGAATCCTGGAGTTTCCCAACAGAGTCTCCGCATCGGAATCCTGGAGTTTCCCAACAGAGTCTCCGCATCGGAATCCTGGAGTTTCCCAACAGAGTCTCCGCATCGGAATCCTAGAGTTTCCCAACAGAGTCTCCACATCGGAATCCTGGAGTTTCCCAACAGAGTCTCCGCATCGGAATCCTGGAGTTTCCCAACAGAGTCTCCGCATCGGAATCCTGGAGTTTCCCAACAGAGTCTCCGCATCGGAATCCTGGAGTTTCCCAACAGTCTCCGCATCGAAATCCTGGAGTTTCCCAACAGAGTCTCTGCATCAGAATCCTGGAGTTTCCCAACAGAGTCTCCGCATCGGAATCCTGGAGTTTCCCAACATAGTCTCCGCATCGGAATCCTGGAGTTTCCCAACAGAGTCTCCGCATCGGAATCCTGGAGTTTCCCAACAGAGTCTCCGCATCGGAATCCTGGAGTTTCCCAACAGAGTCTCCGCATCGGAATCCTGGAGTTTCCCAACAGAGTCTCCGCATCGGAATCCTGGAGTTTCCCAACAGAGTCTCCGCATCGGAATCCTGGAGTTTCCCAACAGAGTCTCCGCATCGGAATCCTGGAGTTTGCCAACAGAGTCTCCGCATCGGAATCCTGGAGTTTCCCAACAGAGTCTCAGCATCGGAATCCTGGAGTTTCCCAACAGAGCCTCCGCATCGGAATCCTGGAGTTTCCCAACAGAGTCTCCGCATCGGAATCCTGGAGTTTCCCAACAGAGTCTCCGCATCGGAATCCTGGAGTTTGCCAACAGAGTCTCCGCATCGGAATCCTGGAGTTTCCCAACAGAGTCTCAGCATCGGAATCCTGGAGTTTCCCAACAGAGCCTCCGCATCGGAATCCTGGAGTTTCCCAACAGAGTCTCCGCATCGGAATCCTAGAGTTTCCCAACAGAGTCTCCGCATCGGAATCCTGGAGTTTCCCAACAGAGTCTCCGCATCGGAATCCTGGAGTTTCCCAACAGAGTCTCCGCATCGGAATCCTGGAGTTTCCCAACAGAGTCTCCGCATCGGAATCCTGGAGTTTCCCAACAGTCTCCGCATCGAAATCCTGGAGTTTCCCAACAGAGTCTCTGCATCAGAATCCTGGAGTTTCCCAACAGAGTCTCCGCATCGGAATCCTGGAGTTTCCCAACATAGTCTCCGCATCGGAATCCTGGAGTTTCCCAACAGAGTCTCCGCATCGGAATCCTGGAGTTTCCCAACAGAGTCTCCGCATCGGAATACTGGAGTTTCCCAACAGAGTCTCCGCATCGGAATCCTGGAGTTTCCCAACAGAGTCTCCGCATCGGAATCCTGGAGTTTCCCAACAGAGTCTCCGCATCGGAATCCTGGAGTTTCCCAACAGAGTCTCCGCATCGGAATCCTGGAGTTTGCCAACAGAGTCTCCGCATCGGAATCCTGGAGTTTCCCAACAGAGTCTCAGCATCGGAATCCTGGAGTTTCCCAACAGAGCCTCCGCATCGGAATCCTGGAGTTTCCCAACAGAGTCTCCGCATCGGAATCCTGGAGTTTCCCAACAGTCTCCGCATCGGAATCCTGGAGTTTCCCAACAGAGTCTCCGCATCGGAATCCTGGAGTTTCCCAACAGAGTCTCAGCATCGGAATCCTGGAGTTTCCCAACAGAGCCTCCGCATCGGAATCCTGGAGTTTCCCAACAGAGCCTCCGCATCGGAATCCTGGAGTTTCCCAACAGAGTCTTCGCATCGGAATCCTGAAATTTCCCAACAGAGTCTTCGCATCGGAATCCTAAAATTTCCCAACAGAGTCTTTGCCTCAAGCCACTGCATTACCTGGAAACGCCAAGTACACCACCAGGAGCGGCAGGGCCATGAACCCTCCCAGACGTCTGGATCTTTAAGAACAATCATTTAAATATTTAAGATCTGAGTTTCATGTTGCCTGCTAATTCATGAGCAGTTGTAACTATGAACAGACACATTTGCTTTTCTTTGTTCTTGTAAGAAAGGGAGCTGTAACATATGCATTGGGCGACGTCAATGCTGCTGCTGTTGTATTAATACCCTGTGCTCCCGAAGCGAAAAGCAGGGTTAGGCATTCGGGTGCATACGTGTGCCGTAGTGCGTATCTGCATTTTTAAAATTCATTTCTCGCCAACTGTTGGTCCGATTGACATGAAATTTTACAGTAGGAGAGCCTCTGAATGTAGATTTTTTTTTACTGATAATTATGACGTCATAGGTCACATGGTATGGACGCCATCTTGGAAAAACGTTACACTTCTATTTCCCAAACCACTTAATGGAAAAAATTGAAACATGGCTCATTGTCAAGTAACCCCATGGGGAATGATATGTTAATGATGATGTCTGAGGTGCCTCCATTATGATGTCATAATTCGACAAGTACAACGCTTGATCTGATCAGTATGAAAAAAAAAAATTCCTCTGCAACTGTTAGTCCGATTTGCACGAAATTTTCAGAATATGTGTGGCTCCTGTATAATTTTTTAATGATAATTAAACGTCATAGGTCACGTGGTACAGACGCCATCTTGGAAAAAATCGAAAAAAGTTGCACCTCTATATCTCTGAAACCGCGCCATGGAAAAAATTTAAACATGGCTTATTGTCAAGCACTTCCCTTTGGGAATAAGATATTGCCGGGCGACTCCGGTTAACACCAGAGACCGCGGATAGGCCTAAACGGTTTTATTGGAGGCGACGACCAAACACGGATTCAACTATGGACGCGGGAGGAAGAAGGAAAATGGAAACTGCGGCAAAAGCTTACCTAGATCGCGCCGACGGCAGCTTCGATCCTGCAAGGAAATTAATTCAAGCGAACAACCAAGATTTTGAATGGGAAGGGAAAATAATACAAGGGTTTATTACAAATAAAGACAGGGACAGGAAAATACGCGCCGGTAATAAAATGTCCTAAATTGGGATCCCGCACACCAGACTCAACAACAGACACAGGAATGGATTAAAGGAAAATAATTGTCTCGTCGTGCAAAATGTAATGGGGATTGGCCTTATCTGTCCCTCGTCTTGTCTTGTCCGCCGTCCAACACGGCTCCGTTCGGCCCCGATGCACCCACGAGGTCCCTAACTCCAGCACCACAGCACCGAGCACCGTTCCAAGCACAAGCACCGCTCCACGCACCACGAGGTCGATCTTCACACACGATCGATAAGCCAACTCTCAAGCCAACTCAACCAGGGACAGGACTCTCTCCACTCAAGATCGCACCGGGACTGCCAGGGCCAGGAATCTCCAAGAGCACGAACCGCCAGAGCCACAAGAGCCGCAAGAGAAAATGGTGTTCGGCGCTCCCTTAAATAACCTTCCCGCGGTGGTGATGTCAGCCCAGGTGCGCCACCCAATCAGTGCCCTCCACCGACTCGTTGGCTGGAGGTTCGCGCCTACCATGCTGCCCCTTCACTCGCTCCCTGTTCCGTCGTCATAGTGCGTGGCACTCGATGTGGCTAGGCCTGTCGGAGGTGTAATTGGCGGCGGCCATCATCGGCGGTGCCCGGGCCTGGTTTCCTTGCCTGTTCGTCTTTCAAAGTCATGTCAGGGAAGGGAATTATTTAGTGTTGCACTAGGGACCTAACTACATGTCTATGTTGGTATGCATTGCCATAAGGGACAACGGTTTAGCTACCAGGTGTGACACACAGGGGCGCTACTCTTTAATCCCTACGCTACTTATCACTCGAACATCCTGGTATGCTCACAGGTATACTCTTAACTGACAAAACGCCTACACATGAAACAATATTACAGGGCAGATTCCTTACCGCCACAGACGAATACCGACCTACACAGATCTACCTGGCTCTACATATTGCTACCCCACCGACATAACAATATGTTAATGATGATGTCATCGGTGCTTTTGTTATGACGTCATAATTCGACAAGTACAACACTTATCCTATCATTATGAATTTTTCTTCTCAGCAACTGTTGGTCTGATGGGCATGAAATTTTCACCATAGGAGCGCCTCCTCATGTGTAATATTTTAATGATAATCATGATGTCATAGGTCATGTGGTACAGGTGCCATCATGTGGTACAGGTGCGAAAAATGGTGCACCTCTATATCTCCAAAACCGCTGCATGGAAAAAATTGAAACATGGCTCATTCTAAAGAACTCCATGAAGTGAAAATCAAGTGAAGTCCACAACAAACTCGGATAGTGAGCTTTAATTCACTTAAATGCAGCAACATCTCTATGAAAGAACAAGACACGAATAACAAGCATTTCCAGTCACTTTAAGGCAGTGTCAGATACATAAGGCAATCTAATAGTCATTCTCACCAACTTGTAGCCAAGACAATTGCAAGTAAACCCATCCTCCTTCAACTGGTGCATTATAAACTGCGGTGGATAAAGACCCCCGCTAACCCCCGCTCTAGCAGGGAAAATGGCCTTAAAATGCATGTTGTTGTTGTTGTTGTTGTTGTTGTTTGTTGGTGGATAAAGAATGAACTGCATCTTTAATCAGCGCGCGGGAGGAGCGAGTACTGCCCCAATATATTATCCATAGCTTCACATCACTCCATATGGGGAATAGGTGTTGTCAACGATAATAAAAAAAAATTGTATACAAGATCGAGGAAGCATGTAAGAGCATTGATCACAAAAAGACAAACTGACACATAAAACATAAAATAAAGGGAGCGGGAGACAAGATGGGGAGAGAGGGAAGCAAACAAGTACAACATTTGAGAACAGGGACACCGGGAGATCTGTGGGAGGGAGAGGGCTTGGGGGAGGAGGCATGGGAAGGGGGTGGGGAGGGGTGGGAGAGGTATAAAACACATGGACACAGCTTGGACTTCCAGGAAAGAAGTTGGAATTTCAAAAAAGTGGATCTGGTGTGAATTAATGGGGGTAGAAAATATCAAGGTTTTGCATGGGGGAAGACTAGAGATGGTGGTGAACAGATGTTTTAAAGACCTGGAAGGAGGAGTGGGATTGAATGGAGTGAGGGAGTTTGTTCCAGAGGTGGGAGAAAAGAGGAATGAAAGAGTGAAGGTGAGCAGAGAGTCTTGATTTTGGCAGTTTAACCACAAGAGGGTTGCTGGCAGATCTTGTGCGACCTGTAGGAACATTTTGGGGACAGAGCTAGGGGAGCAAGGCCGGAGAGGAGTCTGTAGAAGACAGAAAGACCACCAACCTGTATGCGGTGAGTGAGTGAAAGGCCCTCGGAGTTAGCTTCATCACGGGAGATTCCAATGATTCTGAAAGCTTTGGTTTCAACAGCGTGAAGCCGAGCTAAGTGTGAGGAAGCAGCACCAGCTCAGAGGGGAGAACAGTATCCCATTGAGTTGCGGATGAAAGCCTTGTATGTGGTGAGGAGCTCAGGTGTGCCAAGGAAGGACGTCGCACGATGGAGGATGCCTAGTCGGCGACTGGCATTGGAGGCCAGCTTTGAAATGTGGTTTTCCCAGGAAAGATCATGGCAGATAGTGAGACCCAAAAGCTTGAGTGACAGAACTTCTTGGAGAGGATTGTTCAGAAAGTAGATGGGAGGGTTGTCCAGTCGGTCTTTTCGGAGAGACATAGTGAGAGTGTGAGATTTGTCAGGATTGAAAGACATGTTGCACTTGTTTGACCAGTCTGTGATTTTGTCCAGGTCTGCAGAGAGTGAGGAGGCTGCAGACTGCCGATCTGAGGGATGAGGAATGGAGCGACAGAGAGTAGAGTCATCAACAAAGAGATAGAGAGGATTTTCAAGAGAGTTGGAGAGATCATTGATGAAAAAAAAAGAAAAAGCACAGGGCCCAGAACACTGCCTTGGGGAACTCCAGCCTGAACAGGAAGGGGAGATGAGAGAAACCCATTCAGGGCCACACGTTGACTACGACCAGAGAGGAAGTCCGCAAGCCATGTGTGGAGATTTCCATGGATACTGTAGGAGGAGAGTTTGGTGAGCAGAGCGGGGTTGCCAGACCGTATCGAAGGCACGTGATATGTCAAGGGAGACAGTTCTAATTTCCTGTTTGACATTGAGAACCATTGAGGATCCATTGTTGAGACAGCAGAAGCAGCATGTTCAGAGTGGAGTGACCTGGTCTGAATCCAAATTGATGATCCGAGATCAAGCCATTGGAGAAGAGGAAGGTTTTGATGTCATAAGCGATGATTCATTCCATGACTTTGCTGATAATTGGGAGCAAGCTGATTGTTTTGTCGTTGCAAGGATCTGTTTTTGCACCTTTTTGTGTAAAGCAGTAATGTTTGCATTTGAGTTGAGGCATTCAGCTTTTTCACTTGCGGTGTCAGCTGTGGAGCCGTTTGAGGTGAGGGAGGGGATGGAAGGGTAACACACACCAGAAACAGATTTGACCAGACGCCACCAGGATTTGGAGGAGGGAGACAGGTTTGAGAGTTCAGACTTGAGAGTGGAGAGATATTGTTTCCTGGCTCTCCTGAGGGTAGACACACACTTGTTCCGAGCTTTGTGAAAGGAACTGAAATTTCCTTCAGTTCGATTTGCCTTCCAAGAGGCGAAGGCAAGTTGTTTCAGGGAAACTGCCTCACCACAAGCTTCAGTGTTCCATGGACGGGAGGAAGGGTACGACAACTGAAGACGAGATGGGATAAATCTGTGCATGAGAGAGAGCAGATTGCTTTGGAAGAATTCCCAGGATGAGTTGATTTCAGAGGCAGTGGAGATGGGAGACCAGTCTAGATGATTGATGGCTGCTTGAAGACCATGCCAGTCGGCGTGAGTGAAATGCCAGACTCGTCAATGCTGAGGAGGCTCCCTGAGAATGGCCAGAGAGATGTCCACTTTAACAAGCACATGATCAGAAGAACCAATTGGAGCAGAAGAAGAGCAGCAGACATTTGCAGGGAAGTTTGTCATAACCAAGTCTAGAAGAGAAGATGCTCCGTTGACTGTGATCCGGGTCGGGAAATTGACAGATTGTGTCAGTCCTAGTGAGTCGCAGAAGTCCTTTGCTGAGATGCCATGACTGGTGAGAGAGGAACCCACACCGAGCCAGCTGGCATGATGACAGTTGAAATCACCGCATATGAGGAAGAGAGAGTTGGGATGAGTTGATAGAAGTTGGTCCATGTTGTCAGACAGCGAAATGTAAATGGAGTCATCACTGTTTGGAGGATGGTACAGAACACATATGAACAAAAGGTGGGAGCGGAGAGGAAGCAGTAGCCAGAGGTACTCCTGGGGGTGGGGTGGAGAGAGGGCAGTGCAGGGAGAGTGGGGAAGAGAGTTTTTGATAAAGATAGCCACCCCACCTCCAGGACGAGGCTCAGGTCTATCGTACTGGAGGAGGGAGTAACCAGGGAGAGATATTAAAGAATCAGAGACGTCTTGAAGGAGGAAAGTTTCTGTTAAGCAGATCAAGTCTGGATTGTCAGAAGGGGAAGATGTATGGAAAGATGTATGGAAAGATCAATCAGGTTTGAGCGAAGACCCCGGATGTTTTAGGTCCATACCGTTAAGGAAGAGGGAGAGGAGGTGTCGGGTACAAGACAGGGGAGGGGAGGGATAGGGTAATATGAAGGGTGAGAGGGGGAGGTAGGGAGAGCTGTTGATAGTGTGTCGGAGATTGCAGAAGAGTTAGGAGAAAGGGAAGGACAAAAGGATGAGGAGGACAAAAGGTTTGTTGGTGATGGGAAGAGGCACAGTGAGGTGTTGTTAGAGGTGGGGCAGAGCATAGTCGAAGGTTGGAGGAGGTGGAGGTATGTGATGGAAGGGAGAGGAAGTGTGGAGGAGGCAGCTTTGAAGAGAAGGTGGTAGGGGAGGAGATTTGGAGAGAGATTGTTGGGGGGGAGATTTGAAAGGGAGGAGTGGGGGGGAGGATTTTGAAGGGGAGGGGGAAGGGAGTTTTGAAGGGGAGGGTAAGGGGGGAGTTTTGAAGGGGAGGGTGAGGGAGGAGTTTTGAAGGGGAGGGGTGAGGGGGGAGTTTTGAAGGGGATGGGTGAGGGGAGTGTTGAAGGGGATGGGTGAGTGGGGAGTTTTGAAGGGGATGGGTGAGAAGGGAGTTTTGAAGGGGAGGGGGGAGTTTAGGAGGGGAGGGGTGAGGGGGAGTTTTGAAGAGGAGGGGTGAGGGGAGAGTTTTGAAGGGGAGGGGTGATGGGGTGTTTTGAAGGGGAGGGGTGATGGGGGAGTTTTGAAGGGGATAAGTGAGGGGGAGTTTAGGAGGGGAGGGGTGAGGAGGGAGTTTTGAAGGGGAGTGTGAGGGGAGTTCTGAAGGGGATGGGTGAGGGGGGAGTTTTGAAGGGGATAGGTGAGGGGGGAGTTTTGAAGGGGATGGGTGAGGAGGAGTTTAGGAGGGGAGGGGTGGGGAGGAGTTTAGGAGGGGAGGGGTGAGGGGGGAGTTTTGAAAGTGGATGATTAATGAAAAACGAACATTTAAAACAAACTGGGTTTATTGTAATTTTCAAGTCAGAGATCCGTTTGAAAACGATAGAGGAGGGGTGGAATGAAGGTGAGTTTAGAGGATGTAGAAAGGAATGATTGTAGGAGATTGAATTATTTTTTGAAAAGGAATGATTTGATGAATAAATTGAAAAAAGTCTTTTAAACAGGAAGAAAAACAGCATGTTGTAATAAACCACTGAATAAAATAATGCAGGGGAAAGTTTAAACATATTTAAACAAAACCGTGAAAACCAATCTGGGGAAAGGCCCTGAAGTGAGGGCGTGGATCAAAGAAAGGAGAAAGGGTTAAATGAGATGGAGGAAACTAGAATTTGAAGGCCGAGTTACGGCTGGAGATGGAAGGAAGAGGTGTAGGAAAAGGAGATAAAGGGGGCGGGGCAAGGAGAGAAGGAAATAAAAAAATTAATATATATATATACAACAAACAACAACAGACATTTTCAGGCCATTTTCCCTGCAAGAGCGGGGGTTAGCCTTGCGGTCCCCATGACAATCTTATCCATTTTGCCCTATTTTCTGCATCTCTCCTTGTTAACCCCTTTGCCCGCATTTCTTCTTCGACCATCTTCAGCCAAGTCTTTCTCGGTCTTCCCCGTCCTCTACTTCCTTCTACATTCATTTCCATCACTCTTCTCAACAAGTCACTTTCATCCTTCCTCAACACATGACCAAACCATCTCAACCTGTTCCTCTTCACAGCATCAATCACAGGCTCTATTCGCATCATCTTTTGCAATTTATCATTTGTCTTCCTCTCTCTCAACGATACTCCACACATCCACCGAACCATTCGCATTTCCACCCTTTCCAGCCTTCGTTGCTGCTCTACGTTCATTACCCATGTCTCACTCCCATAAATCATAACACTTCTCACACATGCAGCATACACCTTTCCCTGCAGCTTCAACGACACTCCCCTCCTCATCAGCACGCCACTCAGTTCCCGAAACTTCTTCCATGCACATCTCACTCGAGCAACCGTTGCTGAGTCTGGTCCACCTATATATATATCCGGGGAAGTTAGAGGGAGAAGAGAAAAATCTAAAAAAATAAGCATTACAGCGAAGGAAAGAACTTAAATTCACAAAACACCGACTGGGGGGGGGGGGGGGCAGCCCCAAGTTACCCGGCCGCATGCGCGGTGCAAACAGAAAACGATTTAATCACACAGAAGTTTGCGATTTGCAAACCAAGATTAACTAAAAACACACCGTAACACATACACCATAAAATAACGAGCAGAAATTTGACAAAGACGCAAATTGGAAAATACCTAAACTTTGAATGCCGTGCAGAGGTCGAAGTCGCAACCTTGCTCAAGGGACCGGAAGCGAAAGCAAGCTCAAGGGACCGGAAAGAATGACGTCAATGGTGCCATAATTATGACGTCATAATTCGACAGGGACAACGCTTAGTCTGATCAGTTTGAAATGTATTGAGTGTGATCTATGCAACAATTATACCCGGCGAAGCCGGTGTTGTCAATAAACGAGTACGTATTATGTTGAAAACCTGATTATGCCTTGGCTCGAGAATCCGAAGCGCAGTGGACGCAGCCATCTTGCGGAGGCGGAAGTATGCATAACAAATTTAAAACGTTCATTAGGAGTTTCTTTCACCCGTCGTCGTTTGATTCACAATCTTATGCACCTCCGATGTATTAATAAAATAATTTAAGACCAACATCGGCCCGCACGGGCCTGGTTATCTTCAACAAAACGCGTCACCAAACACCGGACCCAATGAGAGTCGAGCATTTGCAAAAATATTTCTAAAATGAAAGCGCTCAATGGTGGGGTGCGTGGGCACCATCGACCGGATGCGGAAGTTTGCATAAAACAATTGCGAAAAAGTTCAATAGGAGTTTGTTTCACCCGTCGTTCTTTGATTCACAATCTAATGAAACCTCTAATTAGTAATTAAAATACGTTAAGACCAACCTCGTTATCTTCAACGAAAATCGTCATCAAACACTAGAACCAATGAGATTCGAGCATTTGAAAAAATATTTTTTTACAAGCTTATTACGCGTTTCGGACGGTGAAAACGGCGTCAATTATTCTAACATTGACGAAGAATTATTTTTTAGAAATCTCGTGGCCGTCGGAGAACCGAATCAGCCAATCAGCGCCCTCGATACAGGACATCTTACCAGCGCCCTCGACACGTCTGCGACGCCGGGAACGAGGTTGGTGCAAAACAACCGAATCACGCGTAAGCATATGCTGCTCGAAATAGTTCTCATCATATACTCAAATTTCCTAATGTTACGTGGTCCTCCCGGTAACTACCTGGTCTTGGTGACCCCCGGACCGTGGGAGGGACCCCGCCAGAAAGATA
This sequence comes from Myxine glutinosa, assembly GCF_964187855.1. Classification (NCBI taxonomy): domain Eukaryota; kingdom Metazoa; phylum Chordata; class Myxini; order Myxiniformes; family Myxinidae; genus Myxine; species Myxine glutinosa. The sequence continues at coordinate 120,402,657 of NC_136262.1, forward strand.
TATGGTTTATACGCTTTCGTAACGCAATCAAGATGAATTCCGGTCAAGAAGAAACCCCACACCAAGGATCCGGAATAATCAATAATATATTCTCTGAGCAATCACCAACCATCAACAATGCACAATCAATATTCCAAGGATGTAAACTCATCTACACAAACTCTAAGATGGCCATCTTATATATTCCTCACGTGAGCCCCACTCCTGACTCCCTCCGTGGTCAATGTCTCCCACAATGTCTCTCGTCTCCGCACTCGGGCGGTTGAACGAACCCCGGGCGGACGTGCTCCAACGTGCCGTCTCGTACCGGGGACAGCTGTTGCAGCGCGCCTCCTTGCCAAGCAACGGGGCAAAACCAAAACGCGGTTTGCAACGCGAGCGAGGCTCAACGTGCGACCCGTACGCGTCCTTGTAGACGGGGCGAAACCCAAACGCGGTTTTTCACCGCGTGCGAGGTTCGACGTGCGACCCGTACGCGGCCTTGTAGACGGGGCGAACCCGGCGCGGTTTGCAACGCGCGCGCGGCCCAACGTACGACCGCTTGGTTCCGTGCACGAACTCACGGGGACTTCACGTGTCAACAGGTAGTTACGCGTCCAGGTAACTCCTCTCTCGCCAAACGGTTTTCGGAACGCCGCTGTTTTCCTCGCAGCGCAAGGTCGATTCCACCTCCTGTCGTCGCGGGGCGAGGAAAAAGAATCACCGTCCTTTTCCTCTCCTCGTGTCTTTTTTCTTCCGTTTCCGGCCACTTCCGTTTCCGGCCACTGGTTCCGAAGGGCTCCTGACCCTCCAATCACAACAACCCTTAATATACTACACACGGATAAGCAAAGACCTGAATGGTAATCCACATACATTCACATAAATATGTAACACTAAGCTAAATCGTCATTGCTTTGGGCACTGTTGTCTGTTACGGAGAAAGAACAAGAACCGAAATGAAAGGAAAAATGGTACAACCTCCACCAGTGCTATCATCACTGAAACATGATTCGACAACAGTCCGTGGTAACTTGAGAGAGGTTTTTACGTTGCACCAAGTAAAGCCATCGGATGTGACACCATTGTCTTCTTTTTGGGAATATGCTGCAGTAGATGTCCCTGGTGATGGGTCATGTTTTTTTGAGGACTGTCTGCTCTTCTCTTTTACCAAGTCTTACCAGGTACGGTACCTACTACACCTACCTACTACCAACTACCTAACCTACTGATGCCATAGTGATGGGTAAAATAGTGGCAAGAGGCTTTGGCTTCGCCGGCTCATTGCGGCTTTGCAGTCGGTACTAGTAGCCGGCGAAGCCGGTGTTGTCAATAAACGAGTACGTATTATGTTGAAAACCTGATTATGCCTTGGCTCGAGAATCCGAAGCGCAGTGGGCGCAGCCATCTTGCGGAGGCGGAAGTATGCATAACAAATTGAAAACGTTCATTAGGAGTTTCTTTCACCCGTCGTCGTTTGATTCACAATCTTATGCACCTCCGATGTATTAATAAAATAATTTAAGACCAACATCGGCCCACACGGGCCTGGTTATCTTCAACAAAATGCGTCACCAAACACCGGACCCAATGAGAGTCGAGCATTTGCAAAAATATTTCTAAAATGAAAGCGCTCAATGGTGGGCGCCATCGACCGGATGCGGAAGTTTGCATAAAACAATTGCGAAAAAGTTCAATAGGAGTTTGTTTCACCCGTCGTTCTTTGATTCACAATCTAATGAAACCTCTAATTCGTAATTAAAATACGTTAAGACCAACCTCGTTATCTTCAACGAAAATCGTCATCAAACACTAGAACAAATGAGATTCGAGCATTTGAAAAAATATTATTACGCATTTCGGACGGTGAAAACGGCGTCAAATATTCTAACATTGACGAAGAATTATTTTTTAGAAATCTCGCGGCCGTACGGGATAGTTTTTCACGGCCAGAAATATGGTATAAGCGGTTTACATATTCAGTTTAGAAATACGGATAGTTTTTCACAGCCGGAAATATCCGAAGTTGAGACGGAATTCACCGAATTAATCACTGCAAGCTAACGTCTTCTGGTGGAAGAAGCTGCCGTGCACGGAGAGTCAGAGAACCAGCCCTGGTGCCTGACAGCGACTGAAGTTAGAAGACTACACACTTACTGTGAAAACGTATGTTAAGCCCAGTTAAAAATAGGCCTTAAGCTCGCACATCATATAGTTACTTCCTTAAGCTTCTTGTGACATTTATTGTATGCAGGTATTGCCATTGGGAAGGACTGTCTGCTCTTCTCTTTTACCAAGTCTTACCAGGTACGGTACCTACTACACCTACCTACTACCAACTACCTACCTACCTACTACCAACTACCTACCTACCTACTACCAACTACCTAACCTACTGATGAAGTTAGAAGACTACACACTTACTGTGAAAACGTATGTTAAGCCCAGTTAAAAATAGGCCTTAAGCTAGCACATCGTATAGTTACTTCCTTAAGCTTCTTGTGACATTTATTGTATGCAGGTATTGCCTTTGGGGAGGACTGTCTGCTCTTCTCTTTTACCAAGTCTTACCAGGTACGGTACCTACTACACCTACCTACTACCAACTACCTAACCTACTGATGCCATAGTGATGGGTAAAATAGTGGCAAGAGGCTTTGGCTTCGCCGGCTCATTGCGGCTTTGCAGTCGGGTACTACTCGTACCCGGCGAGGCCGGTGTTGTCAATAAACGCGTATGTATTATGTCGAAAACAAGATCATGCTGTACCTTGGCGTGAGAATTCCAAAGCGCAATGAAGGCTGCCATCTTGCGGATGCGGAAGTATGCATAACAAATTGAAAAACGTTCAATAGGAGTTTCTTTCACCCGTCTTTGTTTGATTCACAATCTTATGCACCTCTAATTGATTATTAAAATACTTTAAGACCAACCTCGGCCCGCACGGGCCTGGTTATCTTCAGCGAAAATCGTCACCAAGCACCGGAACCAATGAGATTCGAGCATTTGAAAAAATATTTCAAAAAAGCTTATTACCGTTTCGGAGGCTGAAAACGGCGTCAAATATTCTAAAATTGACGAAGAATTATTTTTTAGAAATCTCGCGGCCGTAGGGGATAGTTTTTCACGGCCGGAAATATCCGAAGTTGAGACGGAATTCACCAAATTAATCAAGAAGGAAATTTTATCAATTTTAATCTCATCCAGAATGCAAATGGTGTCATTTTGAACTAGGTACGGTACCTACTACACCTACCTACTACCAACTACCTAACCTACTGATGCCATGGTGATGGGTAAAATAGTGGCAAGAGGCTTCGGCTTCGCTGGCTCATTGCGGCTTTGCAGTAGTAAAAATATTTTGTCAACTTTGAAATATTATGAACAAAGATTTTTGAGCAATAGAGCAATGAGCAATGGAGTTTATCATTCCTCTGTGGTTTCAACAAGTACAAAACGGATATTTAGTGTTTGTGGAAGCATTCTGTTTCACTACATGGAAAAGCTTGATCTTAGAGTAACATGATGATGCAATTTCTACCGGTACTCGTGAACATGATTGTCATCTACTGCGGTGTCAAACTGGTGATCATGTCTCTCAGGGAACAGTTTTAGCTCTGCACTGATGAAGCAATTGCCTGTGAGATGCCACCCCCCCCCCCCCCCCCCCCCCCCCCCCCGTGGAAGCTTTTCGTGGGGGGGTTGGGGGGAGGGGTCTTTCGAAACACTTTTCTGTTTCTAAGCAATTAAGTCTGAGATTTTTACTGATGGCTGAACAAAATGAGTTTGGACATTCGTTTCCTAACTTTGGGTCCGGTAACAGAGGCTGCCATCTGTTTCCCTATATGGAAAAGCTTGATCTTGCAGTTAAACATGAAAGAGAGATTGTTTTTGCCTGAAAAGATCAATTCGTTTTCAATAATTTCGGCATGCAGGAATAGTAAGTAACTTGTTCAATCATTGTCAATCATATAGTTCATGACTTGAGTTGGTAAGCTTTCCGGTGCGGTCTGTAAATCTGTTGTGGGAGCTGTGCTCGCACGATAAAGCCAGACAAAATGGACGACACAGGAACGAAGTTTCACCGAGCTATTTATTTAGCTCAAAACCAAAGAACTCAAAAGCACTGAATCCGCGGCTCCGCCCCTCGAACGGGCGGCAATTTATATCGCAAACTGAACACACAAAAGCCACGCCTCTCAGGCGGGGCGTGGTATGCAAAATAGGTAAGTCACGCCTCCTGACGGCGCGTGGTATGCAAGGCGAGTGTTAGCCCGAGAGGGCAAGTCTGGACACGCCTGGGGGAGTCCGGACACGTGACCGCTCGCCGGTTGCGTCATCGGCCGGTGCACGGTAATGTGTCATGCTTCCGGTAACCGCTACATGCGCCCCCCCAGAATTAACCTGCACCGGGAGAGTCAGTTTGAGGGGCCTCCTGATGACCCGGCTGAAACGACCCCTGGCGATTCGTGTGGGGGTGGTCGGCGGCGTGGCGGTGGATGGCCGGGCGGGGGGCTTGCTTGACGGGGGACGGCCCCGTCGTGGAGGAAGGGCCAACCGTGGAGGTTGGTCGAGGTCCAAATGGGCCGGCTTGTGGTCCACGGAGATGCGGTCCGGCTTGCCGCCGATGTCGACGATGAATGACTTGTCGTCCCTCTGCAGGACCCGGAAAGGCCCATCGTACGGCGGCCGGAGCGGTCCCCGGTGTGCGTCGTGCCGGATAAAAACGTACTCCGCAGTGCGAAGTGCTGGGGGGACGTGGGGTTGGGGGCAGCCGTGGTGGGACGTGGGCACGGGGGCAAATCTCCTGGCAGCCTCCTGGAGGACCGAGCGTTGGCGAGCCACGGACCAGGGGCCGGTGGCGTCAGGGATGAATTCGCCCGGCACGCGCAGTGGCTGGCCGTAGACCAGCTCGGCGGTGGAAGCCTGGAGGTCCTCTTTAGGGGCGGTTCTGTGGCCCAATAGGACCCACGGGTGCCTGTCGGCCCAACCTTCGTCCTGGAGGCTGGCTCTGAGAGCGGCCTTCATCGAGCGGTGGAACCGCTCGCACAAGCCGTTGGCTTGGGGGTGGTAGGCCGTGGTGCGGTGAAGCTTGACCCCCAAGGCCTGGGCGACCGCGTCCCAAAGCTCGGAGGTGAATTGCGGGCCTCTTTTGTTGAGTTTTGTTGAGAAGAGGACATGTCCGAGGGCGCGCCGAAACGGGCAATCCAAGTGCCAATGAAGGCCTGCACCACATCGGCGGATGTTGTTGATGCCAGCGGGACGGCCTCCGGCCACCTGGTGGTCCTGTCCACCATCGTGAGGAGGTGAGTGAAGCCCCGCGAGGAGGGAAGGGGTCCCACCAGGTCCACATTGACGTGGTCGAAGCGCCGCGCGGACACGTCGAATGGTGCCAACGGGGCCTGGCTGTGCCGGTGGACCTTCGCGCGCTGGCAGGCGACACAGGCATTGGCCCAGTCACGGACGTCCTTACGGAGCCCGTGCCAGACGAACTTTGCTGCCACGAGCTTCTGTGATGCTTTCCGGCCCGGTGGGAAAGGCCGTGGAGGGCGTCAAAAATGTGCTGCTGCCATCCGGTGGGCACGATGGGGCGAGGTTGGCCCAGGGAAACGTCGCACAGGAGAACCGTGCCTGTGTCCTCGAAGGGGACGTCGGCCAACCGCAGGCCTGTGTCCGCTGTCCGGAGGGCTTGCACCGTCGGGTCGGCGGTCTGGTCGGCCACCATGCGGGCGAAGTCCACACCCAGGTGGACGGCGTTCGCACCGGACCGGGAGAGGCAATCGGCCACAGCGTTGTCCTTGCCCGCAACGTGCCGGGTGTCCGTCGTACATTCGGACACAGCGGAGAGGTGGCGCTGCTAGCGGGCCGACCACGGCTCCGTAACCTTGGCCATGGCGAAGACCAGGGGTTTGTGATCCACAAACGCCGTGAATGGGCGGCCCTCCAAAAGATGGCGGAAGTGGCGAATGGCCAGGTAAAGGCTGAGGAGCTCGCGGTCGAAAGCGCTATACTTGCGCTCGTTAGGTCAAACCTGCCGGCTGAAGAAGGCCAGCAGTTGCCAAGCTCTGTTCACCCACTGTTCATGCACGGCGCCCACCGCGTAGTCGGAAGCGTCCGTGGTGAGGGCAATGGGTGCGTCGAGCGCCGGGTGCGCCAGCATGGTCGCGTTGGCGAGGGCCAGCTTAGCGCCCGTGAACGTCGCGTCCATCTCTGTGGTCCAGGCGACGTCGTGCTTGGCCGACAGGAGTGGAAAGATGGCGGACGTATGAGGCCGGGACGGAGTGGGAAGATGGCGGACGTATGAGGCCGGGACGGGAGTGGTAAGATGGCGGACATATGAGGCCGGGACGGAGTGGGAAGATGGCGGATGTCTGAGGCTGGGACGGAGCACTGATCTCTACACCTGGATTTGTCGCGTCCACAGCGATTGTATACCGAGGAGTGAAGTCACCGGAAGTTCACTTTCCGCCATCTTGTCTCCCCCAAAACATCACTGCAGCGAAGTACGAAAACAGCAGACTGGCAGTAAGAAATCTCCAAATGCAAGCAATAAACTTTGCATGTAACTCATGCAAAGATTTATTAGTTGGTGTAATGAACTTGTGGAAATCACAGACCTCCTGTGACCGTGAGAGAATGTCACTTTGCGTGGTTTAATCACCTTTTACGTCTGTGCGCTGACAGGGATTACAGTGTAGCGGTTACCGGAAGCATGACACAATTACCGTGCACCGGCTGATGACGCAACCAGCGAGCGGTCACGTGTCCGGACTCCCCCGGGCGTGTCCAGACTTGCCCTATCGGGCGAACACTCGCCTTGCATACCACGCCCCGTCGAGAGGCGTGACTTACCTATTTTGCATACCACGCCCCGCCTGAGAGGCGTGGCTTTTGTGTGTTCAGTTTGCATTATAAATTGCCGCCCGTTCGAGGGGCGGATAGAGTGTGCTTTTGAGTTCTTTGGTTTTGAGCTAAATAAATAGCTCGGTGAAACTTCGTTCCTGTGTCGTCCATTTTGTCTGGCTTTATCGTGCGAGCACAGCTCCCACAATTGGTGACCCCGACGTGAAGTCCCACCTGAAGCGCTGGCCCCCGAAGCAGAATGCGACGCTGCGCGAACCGAAGGTGCGGATGGAGGAACCGTTTGCGGCGACCAGGGCGGGGCTGCATAGCGCGGCCTGTTTGTCCTGCACCGAGGCGGGTATCACGCTCAGCTGAGCGCCGGTGTCACACAAAAAACGCCGCCCGGACTCCGTGTCCGTGATAAACAGAAGGCTGCCTGAATGGCCGACGCTCATGGCAGGCAGCGAGCGCCGGCCTGGTCGTTTCCCGACCCGCCGAAAGTGCACGGTGGGCGGCACGTTCTGGCCTTCTGCCCGAACCTGGCGTGGTAATAGCACATGGTCCGCTCTGGTGGAGGCTCCGGCGGTCACGTCGGGTTCAGTCGACGGGGTGTCGCGGCGGCCGCAGCCGTCAGTGGTGCGGACTCGGCCGGTGGTGGCGCCGGTCGTGGCGTGGGCGTTGCCTCGGTCGGCCCAGGGTTCCGGGCGGCCGCTCCGACGTGTCGCCTGGCCGAGAAAAATTTATCGGCCTCCTTGGCCAGGGCGCGAGGGTCCGTGATGGGCGAGTTAGCCAAAGCTAATCGTACCTGCCCGGGTAGCTGCCGGAGGAACAGCTTGCGGAAGAGGAAGTCCGGGCTGTGGTCACCCAGAAGAGCAAGCATGTGGTCCATGCTTTTGGATGGACGGGCCTCGTCCAGCTCCGGGAGGTGTAGTAGTTGTCGTGCGCGTTCGGTCTCCGTGAGTCCAAACGCACCGAGGAGTAGGCCTTTGAGTGCGCCGTATTTGTCAGCGTCCGGCGGGTGCTGTAGGAAGCTCAGGACCCGGGCCGTGGCGGAGGCGTTGAGCGCGGAGACCACGTGGTGGTAGCACGTCGTGTCCTCCGTAATGTTCCGCAGGGCGAATTGAGAATCGGCTTGAGCAAACCAAACGGCCGCGTGAGATTCCCAAAAGCCCGGGAGCTTCAAAGCTGCAGCTGACTCCATCGCCGTGTTCGTAGAAAGGGGTCACCAATTGTGGGAGCTGTGCTCGCACGATAAAGCCAGACAAAATGGACGACACAGGAACGAAGTTTCACCGAGCTATTTATTTAGCTCAAAACCAAAGAACTCAAAAGCACACTGAATCCGCCCCTCGAACGGGCGGCAATTTATATCGCAAACTGAACACACAAAAGCCACGCCTGTCAGGCGGGGCGTGGTATGCAAAATAGGTAAGTCACGCCTCTCGAGGGGCGTGGTATGCAAGGCGAGTGTTCGGCCGAGGGGACAAATCTGGACACGCCCGGGCGAGTCCGGACAAGTGACCGCTCGCCGGTTGCGTCATCGGCCGATGCACGGTAATTGTGTCATGCTTCCGGTAACCGCAACACTGTAATCCCTGTCAGCGCACAGACGTAAAAGGTGATTAAACCACGCAAAGTGACATTCTCTCACGGTCACAGGAGGTCTGTGATTTCCACAAGTTCATTACACCAACTAATAAATCTTTGCATGAGTTACATGCAAAGTTTATTGCTTGCATTTGGAGATTTCTTACTGCCAGTCTGCTTCTTTCGTACTTCGCTGCAGTGATGTGTTGGAGGAGACAAGATGGCGGAAAGTGAACTTCCGGTGACTTCACTCCTCGGTATACAATCGCTGTGGACGCGACAAATCCAGGTGTAGAGATCAGTGCTCCGTCCCAGCCTCAGACATCCGCCATCTTCCCACTCCGTCCCGGCCTCATACGTCCGCCATTTTCCCACTCCCGTCTCGGCCACATATGTCCGCCATCTTCCCACTCCGTCCCGGCCTCATACGTCCGCCATCTTCCCACTCCCGTCCCGGCCTCATACGTCCGCCATCTTCCCACTCCGTCCCGGCCTCATACTTCCGCCATCTTCCCACTACCGTCCCGGCCTCATACGTCCGCCATCTTCCCACTACCGTCCCGGCCTCATACGTCCGCCATCTTCCCACTCCGTCCCGGCCTCATACGTCCGCCATCTTCCCACTCCGTCCCGGCCTCATACTTCCGCCATCTTCCCACTCCCGTCCCGGCCTCATACGTCCGCCATCTTCCCACTCCATTCCCGGCCTCATACGTCCGCCATCTTCCCACTCCATTCCCGGCCTCATACGTCCGACATCTTCCCACTCCATTCCCGGCCTCATACGTCCGACATCTTCCCACCAATATATTTATTTATTACGTTTTATTTAAGGTGTACTTGTGGACGCAGATTTGTTCAATGTTTACATGGACCACAATAAAGAATATTAATAGGTCTATGTCCAGATCCTGGTTGAGTTATACATTTCCCCAAGGTGTGCTTGTTCAGGTGGACTAACCTCTCATTTGGACTTCAACTACGCACTGTGCCAACATTTTTACACCGTCTATCTTCATATGACGGGAAATGATATCTAAAGAGAGATAGAACGTACTAAATATACAAAAAGGAAAAAATTTAACGGAAATGAATGTTTTGATGCGTTTCAACTTCATATTTATTTTACTAATTTGATACATCCACGGCTCCATGGTAATGGGAGGGGCTACACTTACCTCATACGTCATAGGAATTGAATACATTCATAAACATTGTGCAATATATTTATTAGACGTGTACAACGTCATCGATTCACCTTGTGTGAGGGAAAAATATATTTATTCCTTAATGGCTTTGAAGTATATTTATATTGAAAGAAGAATTAGAAGAGAAATGGTATGAGAAAGTGTTTATTACCCATTTGAAGAGGAAGATGCAAGACTGCCTAACGAGTAACGAAGAAGAAGCGGCAGCGGAACTGGGGAAGACCGAAGAAGTCTACTCGTGCTGAGTAGGCCGTATTTGTGAAGCTAAACATTTGTCGGTTTGAGACGAACCTTTTCTTATTTTTTTACATCTGTCGCCGATCTTTGTTCCTCCAAAGAAACAAGCAAGTCAGGTATTGTTATTACACTCCTACTACCAACTGAATGAATCCATGTTTCCATGTTTAGTGAATCCATGTTTGAAGTGAATGTGAAGTGAATCCATGTTTAAATCCTCAGTCCAATTATTTTTGAAGCCACACAACACAACACAACAACATGCATTTTAAGGCCATTTTCCCTGCTAGAGCGGGGGTTCGCCTTGCGGTCCCCATGACGATGTTCTCCATTTTGCCCGATTTTCTGCATCTCTATACATCTATTACTGTTGTGTGTATATCGAATAAATCGTGAAACAGACACAACATGGATCTTTGTGAGTAACGAGTTTTAACAAACGTCAGAACTAGAATACAAACATTTTTGTATGACAATTCACTTTAATACGTGATAATTATTGCTGTGGATTTCTAGTCAAAAATTAAACGAGCGCTGCATTACATGTAGCAGTAGCTGCTGATAGATAGATACATCTATGAGTATGAGTGCTATAATAGCAGTAGCTGCTGATAGATAGATACATCTATGAGTGCTATAATAGCAGTAGCTGCTCATAGATAGATACATCTATGAGTGCTATAATAGCAGTAGCTGCTGATAGATAGATACATCTATGAATGCTATAATAGCAGTAGCTGCTGATAGATAGATACATCTATGAGTGCTATAATAGCAGTAGCTGCTGATAGATAGATACATCTATGAGTGCTATAATAGCAGTAGCTGCTGATAGATAGATACATCTATGAGTGCTATAATAGCAGTAGCTGCTGATAGATAGATACATCTATGAGTGCTATAATAGCAGCAGCTGCTGATAGATAGATACATCTATGAGTGCTATAATAGCAGTAGCTGCTGATATATAGATACATCTATGAATGCTATAATAGCACTAGCTGCTGATTGATAGATACATCTATGAGTGCTATAATAGCAGTAGCTGCTGATAGATAGATACATCTATGAGTGCTATAATAGCAGTAGCTGCTGATATATAGATACATCTATGAGTGCTATAATAGCAGTAGCTGCTGATATATAGATACATCTATGAATGCTATAATAGCAGTAGCTGCTGATAGATAGATACATCTATGAGTGCTATAATAGTAGCTGCTGATATATAGATACATCTATGAGTGCTATAATAGCAGTAGCTGCTGATAGATAGATACATCTATGAGTGCTATAATAGCAGTAGCTGCTGATATATAGATACATCTATGAATGCTATAATAGCAGTAGCTTCTGATAGATAGATACATCTATGAGTGCTATAATAGCAGTAGCTGCTGATATATAGATACATCTATGAGTGCTATAATAGCAGTAGCTGCTGATAGATAGATACATCTATGAATGCTATAATAGCAGTAGCTGCTGATAGATAGATACATCTATGAGTGCTATAATAGCAGTAGCTGCTGATAGATAGATACATCTATGAATGCTATAATAGCAGTAGCTGCTGATAGATAGATACATCTATGAGTGCTATAATAGCAGTAGCTGCTGATAGATAGATACATCTATGAATGCTATAATAGCAGTAGCTGCTGATAGATAGATACATCTATGAGTGCTATAATAGCAGTAGCTGCTGATATATAGATACATCTATGAATGCTATAATAGCAGTAGCTGCTGATATATAGATACATCTATGAGTGCTATAATAGCAGTAGCTGCTGATATATAGATACATCTATGAATGCTATAATAGCAGTAGCTGCTGATCGATAGATACATCTATGAGTGCTATAATAGCAGTAGCTGCTGATATATAGATACATCTATGAGTGGTATAATAGCAGTAGCTGCTGATAGATAGATACATCTATGAGTGCTATAATAGCAGTAGCTGCTGATATATAGATACATCTATGAATGCTATAATAGCAGTAGCTGCTGATAGATAGATACATCTATGAGTGCTATAATAGCAGTAGCTGCTGATAGATAGATACATCTATGAGTGCTATAATAGCAGTAGCTGCTGATATATAGATACATCTATGAATGCTATAATAGCAGTAGCTGCTGATATATAGATACATCTATGAGTGCTATAATAGCAGTAGCTGCTGATAGATAGATACATCTATGAGTGCTATAATAGCAGTAGCTGCTGATATATAGATACATCTATGAATGCTATAATAGCAGTAGCTTCTGATAGATAGATACATCTATGAGTGCTATAATAGCAGTAGCTGCTGATAGATAGATGGGCTTATCTACGGTATTGGGACATTTGTGGCATGCCTCTATTGTTAACTGAACTGACGAAAGCACAATGATTTTTTTGTCGTACAAAATATTAAATTCAGATGTGGCACACCCTGGAGAGATACCAGAGATAGTTTGGTGCAAATAAAATACTTCGTTGGATTTTTATTTCAAATGAAGTTTCATGTCCACCCTCCTACAAAAGGGTGAAAACGTGACACGCCAACATATATCAAAATAAAACATGATTAGAATCACATATATGAGGTCAAGTTCTTTCCCTTATCTCTATAATAATAATTACAACATCATTAAGTAAACTTATCGCGTTTTTATTTTTATTTTGAAGTCGTTTAATATTTTTTCTGAATTTTCAAAAATGTAGTGCACGTTCGTTATGGCGTCTGTCCCCGAAATTACGAACGTGAAAGATAGGTTTTCACTGATTTGTTGTTAATTTTAATTCATATTTTCAAGTTCTTACAATTGTGTAGAACACCAGCTTCATTATGCTGTAGATGTTTTTTGCGTGAAGAGATGATCGTTTGCGAACAAAACGATCGCAAAATGTAGAATTGCATTCTGTCCCCGATTTTTCTACGTTCGTAACAAAATGAAAATTGGCCGTTTCAAGTTCCTGTGCGGGAAAATCTTCTTCTTCTTGCGTGATCGGATCGGTCTTGACTTCCGGGTATGTCTAAAAGGACGCCATTGTAGCACAATTTTTTTTAGTTTTAAGTTATGCCGTCAAACGCGTGATCGGTCCTCGAAGTAATGAACGCAACATCAGATACGAACGAGTATTCTGTTCTTCGTTTGCGGCAAGATTTTAAAGGTATTTGGTTTCTACACACCAACATATTGAGAAAGGTACGTATAATTGCATTTTGTGACCTATTTTAGTAACGATTTTGTACCCGGGTGTCAGTGCATTTCTCGATAGAACGCCATGTGGACAGAAACGATGTGTGTTGTGTGTGTGTGTACGTTTGAACGGGGACAGCCGAGCGGAGTTTGTCTTTTTTTGCGAACGTGAATGAAGTTTCTATTGTTGGTTGAAATAGCAGACGTGACTTGCTGCATCAGTCAATAGCTGATAATATGTGTACCATGCAATGATTACGGTAATGAGTGGGGGGGGGACATCTTTGAAATAATGCGATAAATCGGTTTCATTAGCAATGTAAATGATGGGGATGATTTTTACAACATCGGATGCGCATCTTACGACGCCATGGTATTGGCGTCCGCTGATTGGACAATCCAGAGCATGCATTCCGCCATTTGTGCCGGTGTCATCGATCGCAGTGTATGCTAATCTCATCAGGTGGGTTTACCATAATTTATTCCATATTTCTTTTTTTTTTTTTTTTTTTTTTTTTGTATACAAGATCGAGGCTCGTGAAAGAGCGAAAATTAATCACACAGAAAGACAAACAGACACATAAAACAAATAACATCGGGAGCGGTAGACAAGATGGGGAGAGAGGGGGAAGGACACAAACACAACATTTGAGAGCAGGGACCGAGAGACATGGAGACATCGAGAGATCTGTGGGAGGGAGAGGGCTTTGGGGGGGAGGCATGTGAAGGGGGGAGGCATGTGAAAGGGGGGAGGCATGTGAAAGGGGGGAGGCATGTGAAGGGGGGGGGGGGGTGGGAGAGGTATAAACATATGGACACTGCCAGGATTTCCAGGAAATAAGTTGGAATTTCAAACAAGGTGGATCTGGGGTGAATTAGTGGGGGTAGAAAAGATCAAGGTTATGGATGGGAGAAGATAAGAGATGGTGGTGAACAGCTGTTTTAAAGACCTGGAGGGAGGAGAGGGATTGAAGGGAGTGTGGGAGTTTGTTCCACAGGCGGGAGAAAAGAGGAATGAAAGAGTGAAGGTGAGCAGAGAGCCGAGATTTCGGCAGTTTAACCATCAGAGGGTTGCTGGCAGATCTTGTGCGACCTGTAGGAATATTTGGGGGACAGAGCACGGAGAGAGCTGGGGGAGCAAGGCCGGAGAGGAGTCGGTAGAAGACAGAAAGACCACCTACCTGCCTGCGGTGAGGGAGTGAAAGGCCCTCAGAGATAGCTTCATCGCGGGAGATTCCAATGATTTTGAAAGCTTTGGATTCAACAGCGTGAAGCCGAGCCAGGTGTGAGGCAGGAGCACCAGCCCATAGGGGAGAACAGTATTCCATTGAGCTGCGGATGAAAGCCTTGTATGTGGTGAGGAGCTCAGGTGTGCCGAGGAAGGACTTCGCACGACGGAGGATGCCCAGTCGGCGACTGGCTTTGGAGGCCAGCTTGGAAATGTGGTTTTCCCAAGAAAGATCATGGCAGATAGTGAGACCCAAAAGCTTGAGTGACTGAACTTCTTGGAGAGGATTGTTGAGAAAGTAGATGGGAGGGTTGTCCAGTCGATCTTTTCGGAGAGACATAGTAAGAGAGTGAGACTTGGCAGGATTGAAAGACATGTTCCACTTGTTTGACCAGTCTGTGATTTTGTCCAGGTCTTCAGAGAGTGAGGAGGCTGCAGACTGCCTATCTGAGGGAAGAGGAATGGAGCGGCAGAGAGTGGAGTCATCAGCAAAGAGATAGAGAGGATTTTCCAGAGAGTCAGAGAGATCATTGATAAAGACCAGAAAAAGCACAGGGCCCAGCACACTTCCTTGGGGAACTCCAGCCTGAACAGGAAGGGGAGATGAGAGAAATCCATTCAGGGCCACACGTTGACTACGACCAGAGAGGAAGTCCGCAAGCCATGCATGGAGATTTCCATGGATACCATAGGAGGAGAGTTTGGTGAGCAGAGCTGGGTGCCAGACCGTATTAAAGGCCCTTGATATGTCAAGGGAGACAGCTCTGATTTCCTGTTTGGCATTCAGGACCTCCATCCATTGTTGAGACAGCAGAAGCAGCATGTCCAGAGTAGAGTGACCTGGTCTGAAACCAAATTGATGATCAGAGATCAAGCCATTGGAGAAGAGGAAAGATTTCATATCCGAAGCAATGATGGATTCCATGACTTTGCTGATAATTGGGAGCAGGCTGATTGGTCTGTAGTGGCAAGGATCTGTTTTTGCACCTTTTTTGTGTAAAGCGGTAATGTTAGCTGATTTCCAGGATGCTGGCAGATGACCTTGAGCAAAAGATAGGGTGAAAAGAACAGAGAGAGGGTGAGATAGAGCGGCAGAGCAGGATTTTAGGACCCGTGGGCTGATGCCGTCTGGTCCAGTTGCAGAATCAGAGTCGAGGTTTGACAAAAACTCCTCCACCTTGTCAGGATTACGTGATATACTGTGATTACGACGAAGTGAAACCGATCAGCAGCCTATCAGTATCATATAAAGCAATAAATAACAAGGCTTCAGCTTCTGAAAGCTAAAAACAAAGTGTACTTCGCTTTGCAAAGTACACTTCGCAAAGTGTACTTCAAAAAAAACAAGACAGAAGTTCCATGAAGAAATCAATTAATTGGGTTTTGATGGGAATGTCTGTCCCCGTTACCAACATTACTATAATTTACAAAACACCATATATAAAGGGAAAAGTTTGATTTTGTATTTCATTAAAAACATGTGGTTTTGCTTTCTTTGACAGTCTTTTCATTCAAGATACATAAAATGTGTATGGTAACATCAGTCAGATGGTATTAGTAAAGAAAGTCTGTCCCCGTTACCAACGTTACCATATGTTCAATATTATGGCAGGTAGGTTTATGCAGATCCAGTTCAACAGAAAGTCTCTCGATTTTGATAAATTTAAGGTATACATGACTGATGGATTGCAAAGCTGTATTATGATGTATTTTAAAGGTGTTCAATGAGTATTTGGTTTAAAAAAATTTTTTTAATTTGGGACAATAAGTTCAGAATATTTGTCACTGACAAAACTTTTGGTATTTCACCCCCAGGAAAAGTATATTTTCAACACATGGAGTTTAATCATACTGAAATGACACACTGAGACATGTCAAACTCAAAGAGGTGCTATCTCTGTATTTTTTATTGCTATTCTTATGCCTTTTGTCTGTCCCCGTTCGTAGCGTTACCATGCCTGAAGCGTGAGCTATCTCTGCCGGCATAATTTATAATAAACAAAAAGTTATCCTTATCTTTATAGTTTTGGATAGTGTGCACTCTAAAGAATGAAATATGTAAAAATGAGAATCTGCTCATCAGCTTCATTTTTTGTCCTCCATGTAACACAAATATACCCCATTACCGTAGATAAGCCCAGATACATCTATTAGTGCTATAATAGCAGTAGCTTCTGATAGATAGAAACATCTATGAGTGATATAATAGCAGTAGCTGCTGATATATAGATACATCTATGAGTGCTATAATAGCAGTAGCTGCTGATAGATAGATACATCTATGAGTGCTATAATAGCAGGAGCTGCTGATAGATAGATACATCTATGAGTGCTATAATAGCAGGAGCTGCTGATAGATAGATACATCTATGAGTGCTATCATAGCAGTAGCTGCTGATATATAGATACATCTATGAGTGCTATAATAGCAGTAGCTTCTGATAGATAGATACATCTATGAGTGCTATAATAGCAGGAGCTGCTGATATATAGATACATCTATGAGTGCTATAATAGCAGTAGCTTCTGATAGATAGATACATCTATGAGTGCTATAATAGCAGGAGCTGCTGATATATAGATACATCTATGAGTGCTATAATAGCAGTAGCTTCTGATAGATAGATACATCTATGAGTGCTATAATAGCAGTAGCTGCTGATAGATAGATACATCTATGAGTGCTATAATAGCAGGAGCTGCTGATAGATAGATACATCTATGCGTGCTATAATAGCAGTAGCTTCTGATATATAGATACATCTATGAGTGCTATAATAGCAGTAGCTGCTGATATATAGATGCATCTATGAGTGCTATAATAGCAGGAGCTGCTGATATATAGATACATCTATGAGTGCTATAATAGCATTAGCTGCTGATTGATAGATACATCTATGAGTGCTATAATAGCAGTGGCTGCTGATATATACATACATCTATGAGTGCTATAATAGCAGTAGCTGCTGATATATAGATACATCTATGAGTGCTATAATAGCAGTAGCTGCTGATAGATAGATACATCTATGAGTGCTATAATAGCATTAGCTGCTGATATATAGATACATCTATGAGTGCGATAATAGCAGTAGCTGCTGATATATAGATACATCTATGAGTGCTATAATAGCAGGAGCTGCTGATATATAGATACATCTATGAGTGCTATAATAGCATTAGCTGCTGATATATAGATACATCTATGAGTGCGATAATAGCAGTAGCTGCTGATATATAGATGCATCTATGAGTGCGATAATAGCATTAGCTGCTGATATATAGATACATCTATGAGTGCTATAATAGCATTAGCTGCTGATATATAGATACATCTATGAGTGCTATAATAGCATTAGCTGCTGATATATAGATGCATCTATGAGTGCTATAATAGCATTAGCTGCTGATATATAGATACATCTATGAGTGCTATAATAGCATTAGCTGCTGATATATAGATACATCTATGAGTGTTATAATAGCAGTAGCTGCTGATATATAGATGCATCTATGAGTGCTATAATAGCATTAGCTGCTGATATATAGATACATCTATGAGTGCTATAATAGTAGGAGCTGCTGATATATAGATACATCTATGAGTGCTATAATAGCATTAGCTGCTGATTGATAGATACATCTTTGAGTGCTATAATAGCAGTGGCTGCTGATATATACATACATCTATGAGTGCTATAATAGCAGTAGCTGCTGATGTATAGATACATCTATGAGTGCTATAATAGCAGTAGCTGCTGCTGATAGATAGATACATCTATGAGTGCTATAATAGCATTAGCTGCTGATATATAGATACATCTATGAGTGCTATAATAGCAGGAGCTGCTGATATATAGATACATCTATGAGTGCTATAATAGCATTAGCTGCTGATATATAGATACATCTATGAGTGCGATAATAGCAGTAGCTGCTGATATATAGATGCATCTATGAGTGCGATAATAGCATTAGCTGCTGATATATAGATACATCTATGAGTGCTATAATAGCATTAGCTGCTGATATATAGATACATCTATGAGTGCTATAATAGCATTAGCTGCTGATATATAGATGCATCTATGAGTGCTATAATAGCATTAGCTGCTGATATATAGATACATCTATGAGTGCTATAATAGCATTAGCTGCTGATATATAGATACATCTATGAGTGCTATAATAGCAGTAGCTGCTGATATATAGATGCATCTATGAGTGCTATAATAGCATTAGCTGCTGATATATAGATACATCTATGAGTGCTATAATAGTAGGAGCTGCTGATATATAGATACATCTATGAGTGCTATAATAGCATTAGCTGCTGATATATAGATACATCTATGAGTGCTATAATAGCATTAGCTGCTGATATATAGATACATCTATGAGTGCTATAATAGCATTAGCTGCTGATATATAGATACATCTATGAGTGCTATAATAGCAGTAGCTGCTGGTTGATAGATATATCGATGAGTGCTATTGAAGCGCGGTGCTACGCGCACTTACTTGTATAACAAGAAGGAAGCGGACAATGCGGTAAGTTTAAGAGTCTTTATTATAAGAGCTCAACTGTAGCACTGGGGCGCTCTGGGCTGCGCGCCCGGTGTACATCCCGCGGCCACGCCTACCCCTCGGGCGTGGCCGCCGCCCACTTGGTGCGCGGAATGATGCCCTCACGCCAGTGAGCTTTCGTGTCCGCCACACCCGCCCCCTCAGAATTCCCGCGCACCTGGAGGGCCAGTTTGCGGGGCAAACGGATGACCTGGCCGAAGCGCCCTCTGTCGACTGGCGGCGTCCGGGGTGCAGGGATGCCAGCCGGGATGCCTCCGGCTCCGGCTCCGGGGATGGGTGCAGCACCGGGGGGCGGCGTGCCGGTGGGCCTGGGCGGTGCCGGGGGTCCCCCCGCAGGGGGGCGGCCCCGACGCGGGGGCCGAGCCACCGGCGGTGGGTGGTCCACGTCGAGGTGGGCCGGCTTGAGGCGATCCACCAAGACGCGGTCGGGAGTGCCGCCGATGTCCAAGGTGAAATGTTTCACCCTGGTCTCCAGCACGCGGAAAGGCCCGTCGTACGGGGGCCGCAGTGGTGTCCGGTGGGCGTCGTGCCGGACAAAGACGTACTCCGCGGTGCGAAGCTCCGGGGCGACGTGCGTAGGCGGGTGCTGGTGTGCCGTCGGCACCGGGGCGAACTTCTGGGCGGTCTCCTGCAGCGCGGAGCGCTCCTGCGCCGCGGACCATGGTGCCGTGGGGTCGGGGAGGAACTCGCCCGGCACCCGCAGCGGTTGTCCGAAGACCAACTCCGCCGCGGATGCGCGCAGGTCGTCCTTGGGCACCGTCCGGAGGCCCAGCAGGACCCAGGGGAGCCTGTCGACCCAGCCGCCGTCTCTGAGGGTGGCTCGGAGCGTGGCCTTCAACGAGCGGTGGAACCGCTCGCACAGGCCGTTGGCCTGGGGTTGGTAGGCCGTGGTTCGGTGCAGCTGGACCCCGAGCCCCCGCGCGACCGCCCCCCAGAGCTCCGAGGTGAACTGGGGGCCGCCGTCGGACGAGATGTCCGATGGGGCGCCGAACCGGGCGACCCAGGTGGCGATGAACGCCTGTGCGATGTCCGCCGCCGTCGTCGCCGCCAAAGGCACGGCCTCGCCACCGGGTGGTGCGGTCCACCATTGTCAGGACATGGGTGAAAACCCGCGAGGGGGGCAGAGGTCCCACCAGGTCCACGTGCACGTGGTCGAACCTACGTGCCGGCACCGTAAACGGGGCCAATGGGGCCTGGGTGTGCCGGTGCACCTTCGCGCGCTGGCACGCGAGGCACGTCCTGGTCCAGCCGCGGACGGCCTTCCAGAGGCCATGCCAGACAAACGTGTCGGCGACCAACCTCTGGGAGGCCTTCGTGCCCGGGTGGGACAGGCTGTGGATGGCGTCAAAAACCTGGCGCTGCCAGCCCGCGGGCACGATGGGGCGACGTCGCACAAGAGGGCCGCGCCGTCGAACGGCACCTCGGTGACGCGGAGGCCCGTGACGGCGGTCCGCTAGGCCTGGACGCCGAGGTCGGCGGCCTGGTCCGCCGCCATCCGGGCATAGTCGATGCCAAGGTGGACTGCGTGGGCGAAGGACCGGGAAAGGCAATCCGCCACCGGGTTGTCCTTCCCCGCGACATGCCGGATGTCCGTCGTGTACTCGGACACGGCCGAGAGGTGACGCTGCTGCCGGGCCGACCACGGCTCGGCGACCTTGCCCATCGCGAAGACCAGTGGCTTGTGGTCGACGAAGGCCGTGAATGCACGGCCCTCGAGCAGATGGCGGAAGTGCCTGACCGCCAGGTGAAGCCCGAGCAACTCGTGGTCGAAGGTACTATAACGGCGTTCGGGCGGGCGAAGCTGCCGGCTGAAGAACGCCAGCGGTTGCCAGGCACCACGCACCCATTGCTCATGCACCGCGCCCACCGCGTAGTCCGAGGCGTCGGTGGTGAGGGCGATCGGGCACCGGGTGCGTGAGCATGGTGGCGTTAGCCAAGGCGAGCTTTGCGCCCGCGAACGCCGCGTCCATCTGCTCGGTCCAGGTAACGTCACCTTTGCCCGGCTTCCCCCGGAGGGCCTCGTGCAAGGGGCGCAGGAGCTGGGCGATGCGGGGCAGGAACCGATGGTAAAAGTTTACCATGCCCAGGAACTCCTGGAGCCCCTTGATCGTGCGGGGGCGCGGAAACCCCTTCACCGCCTCCACCTTGGCCGGTAGCGGGACGGCCCCGTGCCTGGTGACGCGGTGCCCCAAAAAGTCGATGTCGGCGACGCCAAACCGGCACTTGGCGGGGTTCACGATGAGGCCATGCTGGCCCAGACGTTCGAAGAGCGTGCGGAGATGGTGTAGGTGCTCTTCGCGGGACGCGCTGGCGACCAGGATGTCGTCCAGGTACACGTAGACGAAATCCAAGTCGCGCAAGACGCTGTCCATGAGGCGCTGGAACGCCTGAGCCGCATTTTTCAAACCGAAGGGCATCCGAAGAAATTCGAAAAGGCCGAATGGCGTGATGACCGCCGTCTTCGGGATGTCCTCCGGCCTGACGGGTACCTGATGGTAGCCGCGTATGAGGTCCACCTTCGAAAATAAGGACATGCCCGCCAACCGGGCGGATAAGTCCTGGATGTGGGGGACGGGGTAGCGGTCGGGGGTGGTGGCGTCGAGGCGCCGGTAGTCCCCGCACGGTTGCCATCCCCCGCCGGGCTTTGGCACGATGTGAAGCGGCGACGCCCAAGCACTCGGAGCGCCGCACGATGCCGAGCCGCTCCAGCGTAGCGAACTCCGCTTTAGCTACCGCAAGCTTCGTCGGCTCGAGGCGGCGTGCCCAGGCGTAGACCGGTGGCCCGGCGGTGGGGATGTGGTGTTCCACCCCGTGCTTGACGGCCCCCGCTGAGAAGGTGGGCCGCGTGAGGGCCGGGGAAACCCGCGAGGAGGCGGGTGAATTCGTTCGCTGCCGGAAGTGTACAGATGAACCTGGCCGGAACCGAACCACTCAGCGAGCCGCTCGATGAGCCGCTCCGGGAGCTGCTCAACGAGGCGGGCAGCACGCAAGCGAGCAAGCTGAACGTCTCAGCCTGGACAAGCCTTCTGTGCTTGACGTCCACCAGTAGACCATTGGCACACAGGAAGTCCGCGCCGAGCAGTGCCATCGGCACGTCGGCAGTGACGAACGACCACCGGAAAACGTGCCCTCCGAACCGCAGAGAAAGGCAGCGTTTTCCGTACGTGCGAATGGACGTACCGTTGGCAGAAAGCAGCGCGGGGCCCCGGCCCGCGGACTGCTTGTCGGACGTACCGGTGGGAACGACACTCACCTGCGCTCCCGTGTTGCACAGGTAACGGCGCCCGGATAAGGTGTCCGTGATGAACAGTAGGCTGTTTGCACGGCCGGCGCTCAGTGCCACTACCGAGGGCCGGCCCGGGCGTTTCCCGACCTGCCGAATGAGCACGGCGGGCGACATTGCCGAGCCTTGTGGCCGAACTGGGCGTGGAAAAAACACCAGGTTTGCGGCGAAGGCGGCGGACACGAGATGCGCATCAGTCTCGAGATCCACGAGGTGTGGTGCATCAGCATCAAGGTCAGCCCCGAGAACTGCGACGGCCGCGCCAAAACTCGCCTGGGTGTCCAAAGCCGCGAAGAACCTGTCGGCCTCGGCAGCGAGAGCTCGGGGTTCCGTCGTCGCAGAACCGGCCAACGCGAGGCGGACTCGTGCCGGCAGCTGGCATCGAAACAACGCCCGGAATAGAGCGTTCGGGGTTTCGTCGCCCATCAATGACAGCATATGGTCCATGCGGACTGACGGTCGTGTGCCACCGAGCTCGGGGAGGTCCAGGAGGCCGTCGGCCCGAGCGTCCACCGTGAGGCCGAACGTGGCGAGGAGGAGACGCTTGATCGCCTCGTACCTGCCGTCGGCCGGTGGGTTCCTCAGGACCGACACGACACGACGCGGGCGGCCGTGCCGGGCCCGAGGGAGGCGACCACGTGGCAGTTCATGGTCTCGTCCACCGTGATGCCTCGAAGTCGGAACTGGGCTTCCGCCTGCAGGAACCATACTTCAGCTTGCGCCTCCCAGAACTCGGGGAGTTTGATCGTAACCGCGTTGTTTGCCATTGCGATGGCGTATTCGGTCGGTCAGCGACGGCTGATCCAACGTCGGAGGGTCACCAATGAAGCGCGGTGCTACGCGCGCTTACTTGTATAACAAGAAGGAAGCGGACAACGCGGTAAGTTTAAGAGTCTTTATTATAAGAGCTCAACTGTAGCACTGGGGCGCTCCGGGCTGCGCACCCGGTGTATATCCCTCGGCCACGCCTACCCCTCGGGCGTGGCCGCCGCCCACTTGGTGCGCGGAATGATGCCCTCACGCCAGTGAGCTTTCGTGTCCGCCACACTATAATAGCAGTAGCTGCTGATATATAGATACATCTATGAGAGCTATAATAGCAGGAGCTGCTGATATATAGATACATCTATGAGTGCTATAATAGCAGTAGCTGCTGATATATAGATACATCTACGAGTGCTATAATAGCAGTAGCTGCTGATATATAGATACATCTATGAGTGCTATAATAGCATTAGCTGCTGATATAGAGATACATCTATGAGTGCTATTATAACATTAGCTGCTGATATATAGATACATCTATGAGTGCTATAATAGCAGTAGCTGCTGATTGATAGATACATCTATGAGTGCTATAATAGCAGTAGCTGCTGATATATAGATACATCTATGAGTGCTATAATAGCAGTAGCTGCTGATAGATAGATACATCTATGAGTGCTATAATAGCATTAGCTGCTGATATATAGATACATCTACGAGTGCTATAATAGCATTAGCTGCTGATATATAGATACATCTACGAGTGCTATAATAGCAGTAGCTGCTGATAGATAGATACATCTCTGAGTGCTATAATAGCATTAGCTGCTGATATATCGATACATCTATGAGTGCTATAATAGCATTAGCTGCTGATATATAGATACATCTATGAGTGCTATAATAGCATTAGCTGCTGATATAGAGATACATCTATGAGTGCTATTATAACATTAGCTGCTGATATATAGATACATCTATGAGTGCTATAATAGCAGTAGCTGCTGATTGATAGATACATCTATGAGTGCTATAATAGCAGTAGCTGCTGATATATAGATACATCTACGAGTGCTATAATAGCAGTAGCTGCTGATTGATAGATACATCTATGAGTGCTATAATAGCAGTAGCTGCTGATTGATAGATACATCTATGAGTGCTATAATAGCAGTAGCTGCTGATTGATAGATACATCTATGAGTGCTATAATAGCAGTAGATGCTGATTGATAGATACATCTATGAGTGCTATAATAGCAGTAGCTGCTGATATATAGATACATCTATGAGTGCTATAATAGCAGTAGCTGCTGATATATACATACATCTATGAGTGCTATAATAGCAGTAGCTGCTGATTGATAGATACATCTATGAGTGCTATAATAGCAGTAGCTGCTGATTGATAGATACATCTATGAGTGCGATAATAGCAGTAGCTGCTGATAGATATACATCTATGAGTGCTATAATAGCAGTAGCTGCTGATTGATGGATACATCTTTGAGTGCTATAATAGCAGTAGCTGCTGATATATAGATACATCTATGAGTGCTATAATAGCAGTAGCTGCTGATTGATAGATACATCTGTGAGTGCGAAAATAGCAGTCGCTGCTGATTGATAGATACATCTATGAGTGCGAAATAGCAGTAGCTGCTGATAGATAGATACATCTATGAGTGCTATAATAGCAGTAGCTGCTGATAGATAGATCTCCAATGGCTTGATCTCTGATCATCAATTTGGTTTCAGACCAGGTCACTCTACTCTGGACATGCTGCTTCTGCTTTCTCAACAATGGATGGAGGTCCTCAATGCCAAACAGGAAATTAGAGCTGTCTCCCTTGACATATCATGTGCCTTTGATACGGTCTGGCACCCCGCTCTGCTCACCAAACTCTCCTCTTTTGGTATCCATGGAAATCTCCACGCATGGCTGGTGGACTTCCTCTCTAGTCGTAGTCAACGTGTGGCCCTGAATGGGTTTCTCTCAGCTCCTCTTCCTGTTCAGGCTGGAGTTCCCCAAGGCAGTGTTCTGGGGCCTGTGCTCTTTCTGGTCTTCATCAATGATCTCTCTCACTCTTGAAAATCCTCTCTATCTCTTTGCTGATGACTCTACTCTCTGTCGCTCCATTCTTCATCCCTCAGATCGGCAGTCTGCAGCCTCCTCACTCTCTGCAGACCTGGACAAAATCAGACTGGGCAAACAAGTGGAACATGTCTTTCAATCCTGACAAATCTCACACTCTCACGATGTCTCTCCGAAAAGACCGACTGGACAACCCTCCCATCCACTTTCTGAATAATCCTCTCCAAGAAGTTCTGTCACTCAAGCTTTTGGGTCTCACTATCTGCCATGATCTTTCCTGGGAAAACCACATTTCAAATCTGGCCTCCAAAGCCAGTCGCCGACTGGGCATCCTCCGTCGTGCGAAGTCCTTCCTTGGCACACCTGAGCTCCTCACCACATACAAGGCTTTCATCCGCAGCTCAATGGAATACTGCTCTCCCCTCTGGGCTGGTGCTCCTGCCTCACACCTAGCTCGTCTTCACACTGTTGAAACCAAAGCGTTCAGAATCATTGGAATCTCCCGCGATGAAGCTAACTCCAAGGGCCTTTCACTCACTCACCACAGGCAGGTTGGTGGTCTTTCCGTCTTCTACTGACTCCTCTCTGGCCTTGCCCCCCCCAGCTCTCTCTGGGCTGTCCCCCAAATATTCCTGCAGGTCGCACAAGATCTGCCTGCAACCCTCTTATGGTTAAACTGCCAAAATCAAGACTCTCTGCTCACCTTCACTCCTTCATTCCTCTTTTCTCCCTCCTCTGGAACAAACTCCCTCACTCTCTTCAATCCCACTCCACCCTCCAGGTCTTTAAAACAGCTGTTCACCACCATCTCTTATCTTCCCCCATCCAAAACCTTGATCTTTTCTATCCCCGGTAATTTCACCCCAGTTCCACTTTTTTGAAATACCAACTTGTGGCCTGGAAGTCCTTGGTGTCCTTCTGTTTTATACTTCTCCCACCCCCCCCCCCCCCCCCGCTCCCACGCCTCCTCCCCCCAAGCCCTCTCCCTCCCACACATCTCCCTGCTCTTAAATGTTGTGTGCTCTCAAGTGTTTGTGTGCTTCCCCTTCTCTTGTCTTCCGCTCCCTCTTTTTATATATTTTGTTTGTCTGGTTGATTTGTTTGTGAATAAAATGTCAGCTCTTTCACGAGCCTCGATTCAGTATACAAAACAAACAAACAAAAAAAATCTATGAGTGCTATAATAGCAGTAGCTGCTGATAGTTGATGTATAAATGCGAATCAGACATCCTTTTGATGTGGTTAATGTCCTCTTCCATGTCTGCCAAACTGCTCAATATGCATGTACCGGTACCATGAAGTTGTGGCGGACACGAAAGCCCACTGGCGTGGTGACATCATTCCGTGCACCAAGTGGGCGGTGGCCATGCCCGAGGGGTAGGCGTGGCCTCAGGATATACACCGGGTGCGCAGCCTGGAGCGCGCCAGTGCTACAGTGACCTCTTGTCAATAAAGACACTTTTGTTTTAACCGCGTTGTCCGCTTCCTCCTTGGTAGCAAGTCGCGTGCGTAGCACCGCGCTTCATTGGTGACCTCCGACGTTTTGGTCAGCCGTCGCTGACCACCCGAACCCGCCACAGCCATGGCAACCAACGCGGTAGCGAAAAAGCTCCCCGAGTTCTGGGAAGCTCAGGCGGAGATCTGGTTCCTGCAGGCCGAAGCCCGGTTCAGGCTTCGACGCATCACGGCGGACGAGACACGCTACTGCCACGTAGTCGCCTCCCTCGGGGCCGGCGTGGCCGCCCGCGTCGTGTCGGTCCTGAGGAACCCACCGGCCGACGACAGGTACGAGGCGATCAAGCGTCTCCTCCTCGCCACGTTCGGCCTCACGGTGGACGCACGGGCCGATCGCCTCTTGGACCTCCCCGAGCTCGGTGACACGCGACCGTCGGTCCGAATGGACCATATGCTGTCGCTCATGGGCGACGAAACCCCGAACGCTCTATTCCGGGCGTTATTTCGACGCCAGCTGCCGGCACGAGTACGCCTTGCGTTGGCCGGTTCCGCGACGATGGAAACCCGAGCGCTCGCGGCCGAGGCCGACAAGTTATACGCGGCTTTGGACACGCAGGCGAGTTTCGGTGCGGCCGTAGCGGCTCCCGAGCCCGAAACTGCTGCAGGTGCCCACCCCTACTACGCGACGCACCGCGTAGCCACTGAACCTCCTGCGGGTGCCCACCCCTGCTCCGAGGGGCGCCTCGTGGCGGCCGCCACGCCCCGCCCACCACCACCGCAGAAACCGCGGCCTCCGGCTTCGCCGCAAACCTGGAGCCATTTCCACGCTAGGTTCGGCCACAAGGCTCGGCAATGTCGCCCGCCGTGCTCATTCGGCAGGTCAGGAAACGCCCGGGCCGGCCCTCGGTAGTGGCACTGAGCGCCGGCCGATTAAACAGCCTCCTGTACATAACGGACACCTTATCCGGGCGCCGTTACCTGTGCGACACGGGAGCGCAGGTGAGTGTCGTTCCCACTGGTACGTCCAACAAGCAGTTCGCGGGCCGGGGCCCCGCGCTGCTTGCTGCCAACGGTACGCCCATTCGCACGTACGGAAAACGCTGCCTTTCTCTGCGGTTCGGAGGGCAGGTTTTCCGATGGTCGTTCGTGACTGCCGACGTGCCTATGGCACTGCTTGGCGCGGACCTCCTCTGTGCCAATGGCCTGTTGGTCGACGTCAAGCACAGAAGGCTTGTCCAGGCTGAGACGTTCAGCTCGCTCGCTTGCACGCTGCCCGCCTCGTTGAGCAGCTCACGGAGCAGCTCATCGAGCGGCTTGCTGAGCGGTTCGGTTCCGGCCAGGTTCATCTGCACTCTTCCGGCAGCGGACGAATTCACCCGCCTCCTCGCCCGTTTCCCGGCCCTCCCGAGGCCCACCTTCTCGGCGGGGACCGTCAAGCACGGGGTGGAACATCACATCCCCACCGCCGGGCCACCGGTCTACGCCCGGGCACGCCGCCTCGAGCCGACGAAGCTCGCGGTAGCTAAAGCGGAGTTTGCTACGCTGGAGCGGCTCGGCATCGTGCAGCGCTCCGAGAGCGCTTGGGCGT
The DNA here is from genome assembly GCF_964187855.1 of Myxine glutinosa. Classification (NCBI taxonomy): domain Eukaryota; kingdom Metazoa; phylum Chordata; class Myxini; order Myxiniformes; family Myxinidae; genus Myxine; species Myxine glutinosa. The sequence continues at coordinate 120,430,709 of NC_136262.1, forward strand.
CGCCGCTCCACATCGTGCCCAAGCCCGGCGGGGGATGGCGACCGTGCGGGGACTACCGCCGTCTCAACGACGCCACCACCCCCGACCGCTACCCCGTCCCCCATATTCAGGACTTTTCCGCCCGCTTGGCGAATATGTCCTTCTCGAAGGTGGACCTCATACGCGGTTACCACCAGGTCCCCGTCAGGCCGGAGGACATCCCGAAGACGGCTGTCATCACACCCTTCGGTCTTTTCGAATTTTTCTTCGGATGCCCTTCGGTTTGAAGAATGCGGCTCAGACGTTCCAGCGCCTCATGGACAGCGTCTTGTGCGACTTGGATTTCGTCTACGTCTATCTGGATGACATCCTCGTCGCAAGCGCGTCCCGCGAAGAGCACCGACACCATCTCCGCACGCTCTTCGAACGTCTGGGCCAGCACGGCCTGATCGTGAACCCCGCCAAGTGCCGGTTCGTTGTCGCCAAAATCGACTTTTTGGGGCACCGCGTCACCAGGCACGGGGCCGTCCCCCTACCGGCCAAGGTGGAGGCGGTGAAGGGGTTTCCGCGCCCCCGCACTATCAGGGGGCTCCAGGAGTTCCTGGGCATGGTAAACTTTTACCACCGTTTCCTGCCCCGCATCGCCCAGCTCCTGCGCCCCTTGCACGAGGCCCTCCGAGGGAAGCCGGGCAAAGGTGACGTCACCTGGACCGAGCAGATGGACGCGGCGTTCGTGGGCGCGAAGCTCGCCTTGGCTAATGCCACCATGCTAGCGCACCCGGCGCCCGATGCACCGATCGCCCTCACCACCGACCCCTCGGACTACGCGGTGGGCGCGGTGCACGAGCAATGGGTGCGTGGAGCTTGCCAACCGCTGGCGTTCTACAGCCGGCAGCTTCGCCCGCCCGAACGCCGGTACAGTACCTTCGACCGCGAGTTGCTCGGGCTCCACCTGGCGGTCAGGCACTTCCGCCATCTGCTCGAGGGCCGTGCGTTCACGGCCTTCGTCGACCACAAGCCACTGGTGTTCGCGATGGGCAAGGTCGCCGAGCCGTGGTCGGCCCGGTAGCAGGGTCACCTCTCGGCCGTGTCGGAATACACGACGGACATCCGGCACATCGCGGGGAAGGACAACCCGGTGGCGGATTGCCTTTCCCGGTCCGTTGCCCACGCGGTCCACCTCGGCATCGACTATGCCCGGATGGCGGCGGACCAGGCCGCCGACCCTGACGTCCAGGCCTTGCGGACCGCCGATACGGGCCTCCGCGTCACTGAGGTGCCGTTCAACGGCGCGGGCACGGCCTTCTGGTGCGACGGCTCCCTCGGGCGGCCTCGCCCCATTGTGCCCGCGGGCTGGCAGCGCCGGATTTTCGACTCGATCCATGGCCTGTCCCACCCGGGCACGAGGGCCTCCCAGAGGTTGATCGCCGACAAGTTTGTCTGGCATGGCCTCCGGAAGGCCGTCCACGGCTGGGCCAGGACGTGCCTCGCGTGCCAGCGCGCGAAGGTGCACCGACACACCCAGGCCCCATTGGCCCCGTTTGCGGTGCTGGAACGTCGGTTTGACCACGTTCACGTGGACCTGGTGGGATCTCTGCCCCCCTCGCGGGGTTTCACCCACGTCCTGACCATGATGGACCGCACCACCCGGTGGCCGGAGGCCGTGCCTTTGGCGTCAACGACGGCGGCGGATGTCGCGCAGGCGTTCATCGCCACTTGGGTCGCCCGGTTCAGCGCCACCTCGGACATCTCGTCCGACCGCGACCCCCAGTTCACCTCGGAGCTCTGGGGGGCGGTCGCGCGGGGGCTCGGGGTCCAGCTGCACCGCACCACGGCCTACCACCCCCAGGATAACGGCCTGTGCGAGCGGTTCCACCGCTCGTTGAAGGCCGCGCTCCGGGCCACCCTCCGCGACGGCGGCTGGGTCGACAGGCTCCCCTGGGTCCTGCTGGGCCTCCGGACGGCGCCCAAGGAGGACCTGCGCGCATCCACGGCGAAGTTGGTCTTTGGACAACCGCTGCGGGTGCCGGGCGAGTTCCTCCCCGACCCCACGGCACCTTGGTCCGCGCTGTAGGAGACCGCCCGGAGGTTCGCCCCGGTGCCGACGGCGCACCACGGGCACCCACCCACCCATGCACGTCGCCCCGGAGCTTCGCACCACGGAGTATGCCTTCGTCCGGCACGACGCCCACCGGACACCACTGCGGCCCCCGTACGACGGGCCTTTCCGCGTGCTGGAGACCGGGGTGAAATACTTCACCTTGGACATCGGCGGTACTCCCGACCGCGTCTCGGTGGATCGACTCAAGCCAGCGCACCTCGACGTGGACCACCCACCGCCGGTGGCTCGGCCCCCGTGTCGGGGCCGCCCCCCGGGGGGCGGGCCCTCAACACCGCCGGCACGCCGCCCCCCGGTCCGGCACCCATTCCGGGTACAGCCGGGGGCATCCCAGCTGGCATCCCTGCACCCCGGACGCCGCCAGTCGCCAGAGGGCGCTTCGGCCGGGTCATCCGTTTGCCCCGCAAATTGGCCCTCCAGGTGCGCGGGAATTCTGGGGGGGCGCGTGTGGCGGACACGAAAGCCCACTGGCGTGGTGACATCATTCCGCGCCCCAAGTGGGCGGCGGCCACGCCCGAGGGGTAGGCGTGGCCTCAGGATATACAATGGGCGCGCAGCCCGGAGCGCGCCAGTGCTGCAGTGACCTCTTGTCAATAAAGACACTTTTGTTTTAACCGCGTTGTCCGCTTCCTCCTTGGTAGCAAGTCGCGCGCGTAGCACCGCGCTTCAAAGTGATATTTCGTGGCGAGGAATTCTCGTCAAATATGTATGAATGCTATGGCAATAGCTGCTGATCGATACATGTATGGCAACCGGACATTATTCTTAAAAGCCGAAGTTTTGGTCTACCATTGTTGTATGTATCAGCAAATATTAAAAGTAAACGGAACTCAATGTGACATCGGTTTCTTTATTTTCTTTCTTTGAATCGTATCAGTGCGTACATACGAAGGTTTACTAGTTTAGAAATCATAACATGATTCATCATATATGTCCGATCAAGTATATTTTAAATAAGAAAAAAACATATTGTGCGGTGAATATCCATTAAAATTTCACTGAAAAAAATAATAATAATAAAAAACCCTCCCTCCCTACCCACTTTTTTTTGAAAAAAAGTGATGATAAACAGGAAAAAAAATTTACCAGCCTAAATTACGGACGCCATGATTCACTCCTGTCTTTAACCTACCCCCCTCCCCCTCCCCCTCACACACTCCCGTCTGTACCCCCTTCCCCCCTCTGTACACCATTCCCCCCTCCAGTCTGTACCCCATCCTTTCTCCAGTCTGTACTCCATCCCTCCTCCATTCTGTACCCCATCCCCACTCCATTCTATACCCCATCCCCCCTACTGTCTCTACCCCATCCCCCCTGCTGTCTATACTAGGGTGGTGCTCAAAATAATTTTTTTTAAATATTTACTGGGACATGGCTTTATGTTGTTCCTTTGTTCCAAAATGAAAAGACACCAAATATGAAAGCAATCTGATTTTATTTAGGGGTGCCACATCAGCCTTCAAACTAAAGGTGTCCACAAAACTTTTCTATATGTGGATCGAAAGCAAAACCAGAAGTTTGTTTTATGAAAATCCACCCTCCACTCACTTTCTTTGTATTCTAGCAAACACAAGTTACAATAGCTGCACAAATAGCACTATATTGCTATGAAAACTCAAATTCAATGATAACAATCCAAATGTTCAGTTCATAAAATGAAGAGACACCATATCATATAATATTAAAAAACCCAAATATAATGAGAAATGTAACTCCTATTTCTGGGCCTGTTTCACCACTGTTGCCTTCTTGGCATCGGGGTACATCTTCCTGTGAGCAGCAACAACTTGGAGCAGAGCTTGCTTTTGCTCTTCATCCTTTGTATGGAGCTTATTGTAGTCTTGTATCAATGCGACACCCCTTTCTGCCCTGTCGTTCACCACGACTAAGCCACTGGCGGCTTTCTTTGCTTCCTGAAAGCTGGTTTCTTGCTCCCATGAACCAGGATCCTTATCCATCCAATCAGTTGGGGTCCCTAGGATGCTGAAGAAATGCTTGGTGTGTTTTGTTATGAGGCCAGCGATTGACAGGGCGGTTCCTCGTTTGATAGCTGGTCTCTTTGGAGAGGGGTTTTCACCGTTATTTTTCAATGCTTCAATCATATTGATCTTGCTTTCTTTGTCAATTCTGGTGTCAAAGAATGCAAATGCCACTAGTACTGGGCTCATGTACCACGTGTGGCGGCCAAGTGCCTTCAAGGCTGCCTGAGCCATCTTCTGATTGATTTGTTCAAACTTTTCCAACTTCTTGAAGAGGTTAATGTCATTCAGAGGAGCCTCAATAGCTTGTGGAGTCCGAAACCAAGCCTGTACATACACAAGGCAGACAAAAATGTTGAAGGCTCGGAGTTCTCTCGCCTTTCGAAGTGTCAAGTGGAACTCTGACCGAAACAAGAACACCTGTAGTGAATATAGTGCTTTTGCCATCCATCTGGCTCTGTGCATTGCTCCTGGAGCCATGATCCGGATTCCACGAGGTGGGATTCCTCCCATGTAGATGACAGTCAGTTCTAGGAGTTCACGATAATCATCTCGTGGCTGCTGATCTTTCAAACACACAAGAACGTTTTTGCTTCCAACACAGTGTCTACAGATCCCATTGAAGCCTTCCTCTCTGAGAATTGATCGTGAAGAAACTTCCTGTCCTTGGGGTTGGTGATTATGGCCTCCGAATCTGCATGCCTAAGATCAAACGTCTTCTCCAAGGAGGCCTTGAAGGATGCTTCCTTTTTCTCTTGGGTCGCACCACCCCGCTTTGCACCTTTTTGGAGGCTCCTCCATTCTTCATATAGCCTCTCCAAACGATGGATGCAGTGCTGCTTCGTCGTTGTAGGTAGGTGAGCTTTTTCCCAGAACTTCACAACCTCTTCAATGGTGAGGGTTGCACTCTCCCGGGCAGTGCGATTCTCCTTCTTCAGGTGATGAAAAAACAGGACAAGAGATTGATGCACAGTCGGGAGCTTGGCACCTTTGATGGCATCTCCAGAAGTGGACCCAATGAGATACACATTATCCTGAGCCCGAGTTTTCAATGAAACACTGGTACTAGCACATGCCATATCTGCAAAATAAGCAAGAATGTGGGTAAAATCCTGTTAATTCTTACTCCACAGGGTCACTCTCTACAAAAGAGCCACAGTCAATAAGTTAGGCCTACATATTACACACTAAAAAAGCGTACCCCTGACCCCGGGAACCTGTACAAAACATGCATGAAAATTGCCCAGATAGTGATCATAGGAAGTCTCCAAACTGTATGTATAATATATTGTATATATATAATGTATAATGTGTATTTATGTATATTTATTATTTAATGTATATTTACTATATATTTATTTTTAATATTATATTTAATGTATATATATAATTATGTATTTATTTTGTGTATATACAGCCCAAAAAATGGGAATTCCTATTTTTGCATGGGGGAAAATTCATCACTGATGTGGCACCCCTAAATATTATTGGATTCCATTCAGATTTGGTGTGGTTTCCTTTGACACCAAAAGGAACATAAATAGACCATGTCCCGGAGAAAATCTGCATTTTGATTTTTTGAAGCCCACCCTAGTCTATACCCCATCCCCCCTCCTGTTCTTCTTTTTCCGTCTCACTCATGAACTTCAGGGAAGGGTTATCTACTTTGCTTGCCTGGTCTGTGTTTCGTGTTAGGCTGGTCCACAATATGATCCACTTTCACTACCCTTGGTTTCAGTATCCAATAGGGACCTTGAGTGAGCTCTGAAAATGTAGTGCTGAACAATCCATGTATTAGGCCATGGTGGGTTTGGTGTACAGGGAATAGGGAGACTATTTGCGATGAAATGAACGAAAATGGCACGAGGTAGAGCGCATGCCTCTGCCAGGCTGAACAGTTGGGACATTCGTTGAAAAGTAGTCCAAATTTGAAAAAAATAAAGTTCATGATATAACCTTTTTTGTTTTATTTTTGGATATTATGGTACCTGAAGTTAACTGGGCAGTATTTGTCCAACTAACGTATTGTCTCCTTGATACTAATTTACATAAATTTGCATAGACCCTCTTCATTTTATTAAATAAGACAATTTTTACCATAAGTTTAACTACTTTTAAGCTATACCTAATAGTTATTTGAGGAATTCTTAATGTTATCATTTAGTACCTTTAATTTAGACCTAAAAATATTACTCAGAAAAGAATTGCAAGCACTAAGCCGTAATTAACAGGCAAAGTTAATTAACAATGAATGTCACATAATATGTAACCAAAAACTGCAAAAAGTTATTGCTGCACAAAAACTACAAAGAAAAAAAAGTTTTCATGTCATGAGCAGGATTTCACATTGTATGTAATAGCAAAAATATCCGCTCAATTACTCTTCCTTTTCATAAATTAATGAGCGTAATTAAGAGGGTTACTTGTGCGACTTACCGAACGTGTTAGTTGGGTCCAGGACCTCATTTCCGTGACCATTCTCTGGCTAAGATGTTTTGACGATTGATTTCACTTCTATGGACCTTTTATAAAAAATTTATTCCCCAGGTCCCTTCCAAAAATCCCGGCATTTTTCGACAGAGGGCCAAATCCAAGATGGCCACTGGCCCCATCTTGAAAAATTAACTTTTGAACCAGAACACCTAGAATCATGTCTGAAGACACTTTTTCGGGTTAGTCGACCACGAGGATTCCGATTCTGACAGTTTGGCGTTATGACATCCTTTTCACCCGGAAATCTAAGATGGCCGCCATCCGGTAGAGCGAAAAAGTAACTTTTGAACGGGAGCATCTAGGATCATGAATGAACACATTATTTCGGCTAAATCGATGCGCTGATGAAATTTATGAAGGTGACAGATTGATTTAAGGTCAAGGTCACGTAAGCTCAAGGTCATTCAAAGGTCATCTTTGAGGTCATATATAATGGTCATGGAATTGAGGTCCTGGGCCCAACTAGTATAAAGGAAGTGAGAACCCCCCAGCCGGACATGATGAATAATGGTTCTTCGAGTGAGGAGCTAGTGGGACCAGGGCCATATCGGCTGGATTTTTTGGTACAAACCTCTTGTTTAGCACAATGAAGGTCTGATTTGTTTGAACGATGCACACTTGCCTTTCAGGTTTTGTCCCCGCTGGCCACGGCAATTATCATCATCATCATCATCATCATCATCATCACTACATAATCGTAGTGTTGGCACCAAATTGTTCTTTTTTTTTTTCTCTCTTTTTCTTTTTTTTTCCAGGGATTGGTACGAGCGTACGAGACAGCGCGCTGTGTGATGCTGTGGCGTCGGTGGTTCGTGATGTGAATTGAGAACTTAGCTTATGACAATGTCCACCGTTCCATGTGTCCTCCAGTGTGATGGGCTTTGTGATGAAGCCACCGATACCATTACCTCAATTGAGAGGTGGGAATATCTCAAGAAAAAGGCCCTGTTATGGAGCGGTCTTGACAAGTTCGGAGATGGCTACGCAATTGTCGATTGGGATAAAGGTCCTGTCGGATAATGTGTCCATGATACATGTCGGTTGACCTTATGGAATGCCAAGAAACTGGAACAGGCCAACAAAAGACAGAAAAAAACGAGAGGTCGATGAATGCCAATCTCAGTCTTCGTCTATGTCTGATGTTTGTTCCGCAGCTGCGGCTCCAGCTGCCAAGCTGATCCCCATGCCCATTGCCCAGCTTGTAGTGAGAGTCGACAAGCTCCTTGTTGCGAGTCATCCCGTGAAGGGTGACAGTGGCATTGATGGCGGTAGTGGTGGGTCGCTTTATGACTTACTATGTGATGAGAGAGGTGAGAGAGAGTGTGCTTGGAGACAATCTACCCCCTTCTTCCCCCGCAAAGCATATAGCAGCTGCAGTATCAGAGGCAAGAGGTCTTCCTCCTCCTCCAGCTCCTCGACCCTCGGCGGCCATGGGACGAGTTTGATTGACTTGACGTCATCCTTGAGCCGCTTAGCCACATTACGCACCAGTTGCTCACTGCTGACACCTATGGAGGAGAGCGCTGCTTCGACATATGAACCACCCCCATCCGTGTCATAGACTGGGTCGCTCTGGTTCTTCAAAGGGCGAGAGTGGAAGCCGATCTTGCCTTCAAACTCCCAGGTCAGGAGGTCTTTGATATCGGATGACTTGACCCCGGATGTTGGGAAGCCATACCGAGAAAGAATAGAGCTGTAGTCTCGGAGGAGGCTCTGCAGTGACCTTAGCTCATGTTCCTCAAAGATAACTGTTCTGATGTGGTCGAAGAACATAGTCTGACCCTCACGGAGAGTGACATTGTGCATGTGTGGGAGTTTATCATCTTCACTCATTTTCTTGTAACTACGCACATATTTCAACCAGCATTTCAGGTGATATCTGATCTCAAGCGCGTAGGGCTGATCAGCTGCAGAATCGATCAGACAGTTGATTCTGTCTCGCATGCTCTGATCTTCCAGGGCCACCGTGTGGCTCTTGAAAGCTGCCCATGCGTGATCGCACGAAATCAGGGCCAGCTTTGATTCTGGGTGCTTGGCCGACTGTCTTGCAGCACCAGACACATTTTGTTTTATCATGTATCGGCCCTAGACTCGATCGCAGCCGCTTGGCAGCTGGAGCCGCAGCTGCGGAACAAACATCAGACATAGACGAAGACTGAGATTGGCATTCATCGACCTCTCGTTTTTTCTGTCTTTTGTTGGCCTGTTCCAGTTTCTTGGAATTCCATGAGGTCAACCTATATGTATCATGGACACATTGTCCGACGGGACCTTTACCCCAATCGACAATTGCGTAGACATCTCCGAACTTGTCAAGACCGCTCCAGAACAGGACCTTTTTCTTGAGATATTCCCACCTCTCAATTGAGGTAATGGAATTGGTGGCTTCATCACAAAGCCCGCCACACTGGAGGACACACGGAACGGTGGACATTGTCATAAGCTAAGTTCTCAATTCACATCACGAACCACCGACACCAAAGCATCACACAGCGCGCTGTCTCGTATGCTCGTACCAATCCCTGGAAACGATTTTTAAAAAGACAACAATTTGGTGCCAACACTACGATTATGTAGTGATGATGATGATGATGCTGATGATGATGATGATGATGATGATAATTGCTGTGGCCAGCGGGGACAAAACCTGAAAGGCAAGTGTGCTTCGTTTAAACAAATCGGACCTTCATTGTGCTAAACAAGAGGTTTGTACTAAAAATTCCAGCCGATTATGGCCCTCGTCCCACGAGGAGCCCACTCCAAGAACCATTATTCATCATGTCCGGCTGCGGGGTTCTCGCTTCCTTTATACTATTTGGGTCCAGGACCTCAATTCCGTGACCATTATATATGACCTTTGAATGACCTTTAGCTTACCATGTGTCCTTGACCTCAAATCAATCTGTCACCTTCATAAATTGCATCAGCGCATCGATTTAGCCGAAATAATGTGTTCATTCATGATCCTAGGTGCTCCCGTTCAAAAGTTACGTTTTCGCTCTACCGGATGGCGGCCATCTTCGATTTCCGGGTCAAAAGGATGTCATAACGCCAAACTGATATCAGAATCGGAATCCTCGTGGTCGACTAACCCGAAAAAGTGTCTTCATACATGATTCTAGAATCTAGGTGTTCTGGTTCAAAAATTATTTTTTCAAGACGGGGCCAGCGGCCATCTTGGATTTGGCCCTCTGTCGAAAATTGCCGGGATTTTTGGGAGGGACCTGGGGGATACATTTTTTATAAAAGGTCCATAGAAGTCAAATCAATCGTCAAAACATCTTAGCCAGAGAATGGTCACGGAAATGAGGTCCCGGACCCAACTAATATTGGTCGGTTGTGTTTGTTATTCTGTCTTTGTTACGTGTGAAAAAAAAAAAAAAAAAAAAAACATTTGCAAGTATGTTGATCACTCCCGTTTGTGTGTTTGTGTGTTTGTCTGGCCGCTCACTTGTACCTGCCTACAACAACAACAACAACAACATGCATTTTAAGGCCATTTTCCCTGCTAGAGCGGGGGTTAGCCTTGCGGTCCCCATGACAATCTTCTCTATTTTGCCCTATTTTCTGCATCTCTCCTTGTTAACCCCCTTGCCCGCATTTCTTCTTCCACCATCTTTAACCAAGTCTTTCTCGGTCTTCCCCGTCCTCTACTTCCTTCTACATTCATTTCCATCACTCTTCTCAACATGCCACTTTCATCCTTCCTCAACACATGACCAAACCATCTCAACCTGTTCCTCTTCACAGCATCAATCACAGGCTCTATTCCCATCATCTTTCGCAATTCATCATTTGTCTTCCTCTCTCTCAACGATACTCCGCACATCCACCGAACCATTCGCATTTCCACCCTTTCCAGCCTTCCTTGCTGCTCTACATTCATGACCCATGTCTCGCTCCCATAAATCATAACACTTCTCACACATGCAGCATACACCTTTCCCTTCAGCTTCAACGACACTCCCCTCCTCATCAGCACGCCACTCAGTTCCCGAAACTTCTTCCATGCACATCTCACTCGAGCAACCGTTGCCGAGTCTGATCCACCTTCTCCATTCAGCATGTCTCCGAGGTAGCAAAATGTTTTCACACCTTCCAGCTTCACGCCGTCTCCAAGATCCAACTCAACATTTCCTCCATCTGCAGCTCCCTCTGTGCACACCTTACATTTGAATGTAGCTGCCACACTGGTTAATGACCCTCTCGGACCACTGCATTTTTAGTCGTCATTCTAGCGAACTTTTACCCCTAACCCACCACTAATTGCAAGAGAAAAAAAATGATATTTTTCTGAAACCTGTCGATCCTCTGAACAAATACATAAAATTATACTCAATTATAATGAGTGGATCATACTTTATTTTCAGATTGAACGAGAGCCGTGAACGAGAGGTGGAGTGACGCTTGCAGTGAGAGATTTGATCAGTGTGCTGAGGACAGTTAAACGCTGTGGTCATTGTGAATGCAAGTCGTATTATATTTAATTCGGAGCGACAGATACTGGGCTGGTCTGTCTACAGATTTAGTCATCGAACAAGTACTTATGAGAAGTCTGAAGACATCAGGTGGTCTGACCAGGGGACGAGGGATGACAGAGACACAACGCTCAGTCTGGGTCATGGCTAGTCCTTTCTTTGCAGAGGTGAACAACGCCCTCCAACACCTCACTGATGTGATGTATGTGACAAGTGAACAGTACAAGGATCTATCAAAGTCTAGACAGAAGAATGATGTAGCTGATACCCAGAGAATGCTTGAGTTTCTTCATGAGAGGGATCCCTTTCAAGACGACGATACTCTTCACAACATTTTCACTGGTATAGTTGCCCAGACAACGGTGAATGTTGATGAGGCGAAAACTGTGGGAGAAAGGCTCTTGGGCCAGATGAGTGGTAAACGTGTGCTTGAATACAGCTTCAAGAAGAAGGGTCAAGCCATAACTATGGACTCAGAGTCTGCAATGAAGACACCAGACGGAGACATCAATATCGACCCTCAGTTACTCTTCCAGAGACTTGTGATCGCTGGCACTGAAGTAGGAGACTTATCCAAAGCACTCCTTTGTGAGTTATGCACATATCCTCCATCTTTGTTCGAGACCAAATATGCCTTGCTGTCCGCCAATAAGCCAGCGTTAGCCTCAGCAATCAAATCCTTGGCACCTGCCGATACTGCACAACCATCCGATATACAATATGTACTCGATGGCGGTGCCCTATTGCAGCGCATACCGTGGCAGTCAGGTGAACAGTACAAGGATATTCTTGACCGCTACCTGAAATATGTTAGTAGGCATTACGGGCATGCTATTGTCGTGTTTGATGGCTATCGTGAAGGTCCCTCAACGAAAGACTGTGCCCATCAGAAAAGGGGTGAGCGACCATCAGTGAAGGTATCTTTTTCTCAAACCATGACGCTTTCTGTCAAGAAGGAAGAGTTTCTTCGGCACAAGGAGAACAAGCAACAATTCATAGACATTCTTGGTAAGAAACTGGAAGAATCTCATTGTGAAGTGCTTCATGCGAGTGGGGATGCGGACCTACTCATAGCAACAACTGCAGTTTGTAGCTCTTCAAAATCCAACACTGTTCTTGTTGGCGAAGACACTGACTTGTTGATACTACTGTGCTACTATTTTCGCAAGAATACTGCGCACACTCTCTACTTAATGTCGGAGCCGAAAAAGGGTTCATTGAATCCAAGACAATACTTGGACATTGGCAAAGTCAGAGAGGCTCTGGGTGATACTGTCTGTGAAAACATTCTCTTCATCCATGCGTACCTGGGATGCGACACGACATCAAGGGTCTTTGGGATCGGCAAAGGCACTGGACTCAAACTGTTCAAGGACAATGAAATGTTCCAGCAAGAGGCCCTAATTTTTGGCAATAAAGAGTCAACACAGGATGAGGTCATTGCTGCAGGAGACAGAGCAATGGTTTGTGTGTACGGAGGCAAACCATCAGACAATTTGAACGAATTGAGGGTAGCAAAATTTCATGCTAAGGTGACAACAAACAAAACATCGTTGCACCCACGGGTACTTCCGCCCACAAGCTCAGCTTCCAAATATCACAGCCTACGGGTATTCCAACAGGTTCAGGAGTGGAAAGGACACAAACTCAACCCGCTTGACTGGGGATGGAGGATCATGGACACCAGGATGATCCCTATGCATTCTGACCTCGCTGCAGCACCAGACTATCTCCTAAAGCTGGTTAGGTGTTCTTGCAAGGGTGGTTGCAGTGATAAACGTTGTGGTTGTCGGAAACTTGGCCTGCCTTGCACATTTGCATGTAGGGAGTGCAGAGGTATTTGTGCAAATGCAGACGAATCGGTGGACGTTTTCGAGGATGCTGATGATAGTGACCATGGAAGAGACGAAGTGACGTGTTAAATATTGTGAACGGACAGAAGGACATTGGGTACAAATAGTTGTGGTAGTGTATTCAAACATGGTTAAATAAATAATTTAGAGTTGATTTGGTGTATTATTAAGAGTGATATTGTCATATAATTAATTTCCAAACATTGCGGTAGTCCGAAAAGTTCCCAAATCGGAAAGGACCTGAAAAACCATGTTCCACTCAATATATTTAAGTATAATTTTGGGCAGATATTTAGTAGACATCAAGGTCTCAGAAAAGTATTACTTCGTTTCTCTTGCAATTAGTGGCGGGTCCATTCACATTTTGACTGGGCTATTTTGATGAACCCGCTCAGCGCACATTGTACATTGAATTGAGTTCACTCCGACACCCTTCCTGCACATAGCACATGGCTACTTCCCAGTTCTTTCCACCTCACCACATGCTTTACCACTTGCCATCACCTTCGTCTTTCCTATATTCACGTTCAGACCTTTTGTCTCCATACATTCCTTCCACTTGTTCATCTCTTCCTTCAGTCCATCCATACTTTCCGCAATCAACACCAGATCATCTGCATACAACAACTCCCACGGTAAACCCTCCTTTACGTTCTGAGCCAGCACCTCCATCACAGCTACAAATAGTAGTGGACTTAGTACCGACCCCTGATGCACTCCCACCTTCACCTCAAACTCACCACTGTTCCCATCCTTCGTCCTTACAGCTGTGCGCGCTCTTTTGTACATTGCCATCACTACTCTGATCAACCATTCCTCCACTTCTAACTTCCTCAATGCCCATGTCAATACTTCGCGTGGAACCCTATCGAATGCTTTAGCTCCAGATCAACAAACCCAAAAAACAACTTCTTCCTCTTCTCCATGTACCTCTCCTGCAACTGCCTCACAATGAAAAGCGCGTCTGTCGTTCCTCTTCCTGGCATAAATCCAAACTGCATTTCGTCGATCTTCACCTTCTTCCTTATCCTCCTCTCCAACACCCTTTCCAATACCTTCATTCCATGCTCCAATAACTTTATCGCTCGGTACGAGCCACACTCCAGAGGGTCACCTTTCCCCTTGTATAGAGGGACGAGGGTACTCAGTTCCCAACCCACTGGAATGCGGCCTTCTTTCACCACAGATTACAGATCTCTGTCATTCTCTTCACACCTCAACTTCCTGCTGCCTTCAACATTTCTCCCACAACTCCCGTCAGCCCTCCCGCTTTTCTACTCTTCATTGCTTTTATCGCTTCCTCAACTTCCTTCTCAGTTATCTTCTCTGCCGGTCCTAAAACTGGGTTACTCTCTATGTTGCCATCCCATTCATTCTCTGTATTCAACAGCATTTCCATATATCTTTTCCATCTTCCTTTAATTCCATCTGGGTCCACAACGATTTGTCCCACTTCATCCTTCAAGCAACTCACCCCCATCACGTCACACCTCTCTTTTGCTATCTGCTTTGCAATCCTGAATACCGCTCTCTGACCCTCTTCCGAATCCAAGCGTTCTCCGAACATTTTCCTACATGCCTCCTGCGCCTTTGCTACCTCTTTCTTTGCAGCCTTCTTGGCTGCCTTATAACTTTCATGCTCTGCTTTTTCTGCTCCCGTACCCTTCGCCTTCTGCCACTCTTTGAACTTCTTCCTCTTCTCGTCAATCCTCTTTCCAACTTCACCATGTTTCCGAGTGCCTCGGTGGTCCTTTTGTCCATCCACATACCTCACCAACGGCTCCCAACAGACTATTTTTCATTGACATCCAACCACGTTCAAGCTCAACCACATCATCCTCTACCCTACTCAGCCTCTCTTTTAATGCCTCCCTTACTGTCACCTCTTTCAACCTCCACACCTTCATTCTCGGTTGGTACTTTACCCGCCGGGCTCTCCTCGCACCTTTCACCCTTATGTCGCAGACAACCAAGTGGTGCTGTGAAACAGCCTCCTCCCCCGGGATCACCGTTGTGTCCCGGAGGTGCCCCCTATCTCGCCTACGCACCATCAGGTCGTCAACGGTTGTCGTCGACCCACCTGACGTGTATCTAACAAGCTTATTATCCCCTTTCCTGAACTGAGTATTACAAATCAACAAATCAGCTCCATCAGCAAACTCCAAAATCCTTTCACCTTCTCCATTTCTCACACCATATCCGTAACCCCCATGAACTCCCTCAAAACCGTCCATACTCCTTCCCACATGTCCATTTAGGTCTCCTCCTACCACAACAACTTCCTCATCTTTCACATTTTCCATCAGCTTCTCTATTGCACACCAGAACTTGTCCTTCTCTTCATCGCTCCGACCAACCTGCGGAGCATATCCCAAGATGACGTTCACCAAGAGCTTTCCAATCATCATTTTCACCATCATCAACCTATCGCTCACTCTAGTCACACTCACCACACTATCTACAAACTCCTCAGAAAACAGGACACCAACACCATTCACGCCCTCCGGGCACCCTTGCCACACAAACTTGTATTTCTGTCCCTGCCTACCCTTCATCATTCTCACACCACTTCCCTTCCATCTCGTGTCTTGCACACAACATATGTCCACTCTTCTTCTGACCAATACTTCCACCACTTCTCCTGATCTCCCTGTCATTGTCCCTACATTCCATATCCCAAACCTCAGAAACCGATCTCCACTTCGGGCTGTACCCTGCCAATATATAGTTGGAATTGTCATGGTTCTATTTTTGAGGCAATGTTTTTATGGCCGGATGCCCTTCCTTTACTTGCCTACAGGTTACAGTTTTTACGCGATCTTCACAAAACTTTACCAAATTGTGGAGTTTGTGGTCCGACAAATTCCTATATATTGTTATTAATTTTGGGTAAGGGGATATATAGATTCAGGTAGATCTGCGTAGGTATTATGCTCCTGCTGTCGTGATAGGGAATACTCACCTGTAATAAGTTTGTTTAGGTGGTTTGTCGGAATTAAGTGTATATATCTATGACCATACAAGGATGATCGTGTGATAGGTCGAGTAGGGATTATGCCATTTCTCCCGTATGTCAAACCTGTGATCATACCTGTGTCCCATATGGAAACGCACCCATACACATGAGCTAGGCCCATTAGCACCACACTAATTAAATCCCCCCTCCACCACAATAACTTACGGAAGAACAGACAGGAAGCGACTACGGTGGCATGGCAGGCAATAGCCACGCCAAGAAGGACTCGTGATTGACGGGGGAGGGGCGATTAAAGAGCAGGTCGCCAATTGGCAGGGAAGGGAAGGTGAATGACGTGCCACACTGATTGGCCACCGACCGAGGATGTGGTACCAAAGGCGCGAAGCGCTCGGCCAATCAAATCGGAGGGCGCGAAAGGCGAGTAAGAAGCTACGCGCCGATTGGAGGAGAAGCGCTGGTGATGTGAGGAAGGCGTGAAAGACCAGAAAGAAGCGACGCACTGGTTGAAAGAAAAGAGAGCTGATGTCACGAGACGGCCAGTAAAACCGCTCGCTGGCCGACATTTCTGAGCTCCTCGTTTTGGATTCCTTCCTGCCCAGACCTCTCTTCCTTTCTCTCCCGTTTGGACCTTCGCTTGTTGGGCGACGACGAGCGGTGGAGAGACGGTGGAGCGCCGACGATCATTCTCCCCTGTTGTTCTTTATCCTGGTGCCTGCGTGCGAGTGCTGTGGTTTGGGACGGACCATGCAGCGACGCCGGTGTTCGCGCCAACGACCGAGCGGTTCGCGCCAACCGGAGCTGTGGTAGGACGACGTGCTCGGACCTGATGATCTCCAACACCACATCGAGACGGAGATAAGCCCGCACCCACAAACACAAGGGTTTATTTGATTAAGTCTTCCCCTGTGGTTGTATTTGAAGTGAGGTGTGAAGATGTCCCGATTTAGAAACATTATTTATTTATCGGTGCGTTTCTTTGTATCCGGGTCCGGCAATAAAGCCACGTTTATTTTTCTACCTCAATTCCGTTTCTGCGAGTTTCTTTTCAAAGGGTGAAGACATCGTTGAGGCCACCCATAGTAAGTCGGCATTCTCCCCCAAACCCCCCCCCCCCCCTCTCTCGTATCATCGGCCATTGATTGTAGTGAACGCCTCATTAAAGCTCGATTAGCCATCCGTGGATGCTCTGCCTTAATCGAGCCATCCACGGGACATTCTTTTTGAGGTCAAAAGGTCAACATTGGCCAAAGTTCAACCACTTGTTTTCAAATTTCTAAAATCCTCAATTTTCATCCGATTGACTTGAAATTCGAAAATGATTTACATATCGGCTAACTGAATTCAACCACCAACTATTTTTGAGATCAGCATCGGCAAAAGATGAACATAGCCAAAGGTCAACAACAATTTCTATAATCCTCGATTTTCATCTGATTGACTTGGAATTTGAATGTGATTTTCATTTTGGCTAACTGAATTCAACCACCAACTATTTTGAGATCAGCATAGGCTAAAAGGTCAACATAGGCCAAAGGTTAACCACTTTTTTCAAATTGCTAAAATCCACAATTTTCATCCGATTGACTTGAAATTTGAAAAGGATCTACATATCGGCTAACTGAATTCAACCACCAACAATTTTTGAGGTCACCATGGGCCAAAGGTGAACCACTTTTTTTCAAATTTCTAAAATCCTCAGTTTTCATCCGATTGACTTGAAATTTGAATAGGATTTACGTATCAGCTAACTGAATTTATCCACCAACTATTTTTGAGATCAGTCGGTGAAAAGGTCAACATAAACCAAAGGTCAACAGCAATTTCTAATTTCTAAAATCCTCAGTTTTCATCCGATTGACTTGAAATTTGAATAGGATTTTCATTTCAGCTAACTGAATTGAACCACCAACTATTTTTGAGGTCAACGTAGGCCAAAAGGTCAACATAGGCCAGATTTCTAAAATTGTCAATTTTAAACCGATTAACTTAAACTTTGAAGACAATTTGCATATCAGGTCACTGAATTCAACCACTAATTATTTTTGAGGTCAAAAGGATGCTCTCCTGAGTGCCATTCTACTTTGTTCTGTTTTGCCAAGTGTCACTCTGAGTGATTTTTCATTTGTCTGTTTGTCACCGGCCTACAGGTCACAATTCTAAACCGATCATCACAAAACTTCACCAAGTTGTAGAGGTTGTCACAATTGAGAAGCCTATTGATTTTGAGGTCAAAGGTCATCTGGAGATCACATTTCTAAAATCGCCATTTTAAATCCGATTGACTTGAAAATTGAACAGCATTTGTATATTGTCACTACATTGGAAAACAAACTATATTTGAGGTCATAATGTCAAAGGTCAACTCAGTCAAACTTCCAAAATCATCAATTTTCATCTGAACAACCGTCAATTTTATCCGTTTGACTGGAAAATAGAACAGCATTTGCACATTGCCTCACTGAATTTGGAAACATACTAGTTTTGAGGTCAAAAGGTCAAAGGTCAACCAACTCGGTCAAACTTCCAAAATCAATTTTCATCTGAAAAACCGTCAATTTTCAACCGATTGACTTGGAAATTCAACGGCATTTGCACATTGCCTCACTGAATTGGGAAACATACTATTTTTGGGGTCAAAAGGTCAAAGGTCAACTCCAGGTCAAACTCCTAAAATCGTCAATTTTCATCTGAACAACCATCAATTTTCATCCAATTGACTTGAAAATGGAACAGCATTTGCATATTGAGTCACTAAATAGGGAAACTAACTTCTTTGAGGTCAAAAGGTCAAAGGTCAACTCAAAGTCAAACTTTAAAAATCATCAATTTTCATCTGAAAAAAACCTGGCAATCTTCATCTGATTGACTTGAAAATTTAACGGCATTTGTATAGTGCCTCACTGATTTGGAAAACCAACTATTTTGGAGGTCAAAATGTTAACTCAAGGTCAAACATCTAAAATAATTTTTTCAATCTGAAATATCGTCACTTTTCATTTTGTTGACCCGAGCTTTGATCAAGATCATCAATTTTAATCTTGATGAAATGCACAATTTGCTGTATCAATGGAAACCTTGGTGGGTGGGGGGGGGGGGGGGGGTGGATTTTGCAAGTATCGTGCTCCGCATGACTTCTTCTTCTTTGTGTGTTTCTCTGTGAACAAGATATCTCAAAAAGTTGTGGACGGATTCGGACGAAATTTGGCAGAGGTAGTCTATGTGACAAGGACGAAATGATTAGACTTTGGTGTGAAGATCCCGGATTCGGATCCGGCTACACGAATTTTTAAAGTGATTCTTCACCATTGAGGGATCGGGCAAAAAGCGATATACAACATGATGTTTTAAAAAGTTATGGACGAGTTTTGACTAAACTAGGTGGACGAGTTTGTTCGGTGACGAGAACAAGCCGATTAGATTTTGGTTCAGGTCCGAATCCAGATCTGACGTATCAGTGGGATACAAAATAAACTGTTCAGCCTGGCGAAGGTATTCACTCTACCGAGTGCCGTTCTAGTTATTTTGAGGAAACTGCAGCAAGTCATCTAAACACGTGGCTGAGAAGCAGGATTCTCATTTTATGAAAAATATCTGTTGCTGTTAAACCTTCCCCCTGAGATGTTTTTGTTTTTACCTGTTCTCCAGCATCATCACTTGACACCGTGCAAGATGCCAAGCATCAAGCTACAGAGTTCGGATGGGGAGGTGTTTGAAGTTGATGTTGAAATTGCCAAACAGTCCGTGACAATCAAAACAATGCTGGAAGGTAAGAAAATGTGCAATTGTTGTCGCCTTTCTTTATGCATTTCCTTTTATTTCCACCATCTTGGTGCCCCTTCTCTCTTCGTATTGCAATGCACTCCCATCTTAATTCTGACGACCTTCCCCTCCCCCCTGCCCACCCCCAACCTCACTTCTTTGCTTTCCATGCGCTCTTTCAATCTACGCATTACCACACACATTTTTCACATTTTGCAGATTTGGGAATGGATGAAGAAGGAGATGATGAGCCAGTTCCTCTCCCAAACGTCAATGCAGCCATCTTGCGCAAGGTTCCCAATTTATTGGGGTTTTCACACGTCATACCCGTGTTCGCTTTTCCCCCCTCTTCCTCTTTTTTTTTTCCTAAAGTTCCCTGTTTTCCACTCTGTATGTTGGTATTTCTTTTCGTGCTTTGTAGTAGGGTGCAGGCCCCTTTATTTTCCTCCTTTCTTTATGGTCACTCTGCCCTTTCTTGGTTGTGCCTGCTTGTGCTGGTTTTTATAAATACAAAGACGAGGCTAGTGGAAGAGCAAGAACACAGAACGGACACAGAACGGAACACAGAACATGACCTTGCTGTGGAGTTGGATAGACAGACATGGACAAACAAGACATACGGGTAAGAATGAGGGGCAGGGAAAGATGCAAGGGGTGGGTGGACAAGATGGACACAGAAGCAAACTCTTGGGGAGGAAAAATAAGAAATTTGGAGTGGTGGAGGGGCGGGGGGAGGGGTGAGGCGGGGGCGGTGGTTTAATGGTGGTAGAAAAGATGATTGTTTTGGATTGGGGATGATCTGATTTGGTCTTGAAGACCTGGAGGGAATAATGAGATTAAAGAGAATGTAGAAGTTCTTTCCACAGATGGGAAAAATTGGGTACAAATGAGTGTAGGTAAGCAGTGATCCTGTATTTAGGTGGTTTCACCAGAGGAGGGTTGAAGGTGGACTGTGTCCGCCCTACAGAAACCTGGGGAGGAGGTAGAGGGGTGGGTGGGGAATAAAGCACACAAACAGCTGAGGGTGCAAGACCAAAAAAGAGGTGGTATAAGAAAGAGAGACCACCGACCTGTCTGTGATGTCAAAGTGATAGACCCATAGACTCAGCTGCTTCATCGCGGGAGATTCCAATAAATATTGAAGGCCTTTGTTTCTGTGGCGTCAAGGTAAGCAATGTGTGAGGCAGAGGAGCCAGCCCAAAGGGGAGAGCAGTACTCCACCAAGCTGTGGATGAAGGCCTTGTATGATGAACGACAACACACACAGGGTGGAGTTATCAGCAAATATATAAAGAGGATTGTCTCGAGAATCATAGAGATTGTTGATGAAGGTTAGGAATAGGACTGGGTCCAAAACACTGCCTTGGGGAACTTCAGCTTTGACAGGGAGAGGAGATGACAGGATTCCGTTGAGAGCCACACATTGTCTACGAGAGTGGAGGAAGTCAGTAAGTCATGTGTGGAGTTGGCCTTGGATGTCATAGTCAGACAGTTTGGAGAACAAGGCAGGATACCAGACTGTATCAAAATCTTGAGATATATCTTGAGAGGCGGCCCTGATCTCATGTGACATTGAGAGCCTCCGCCCATCGTTGGGAGTGTAGGATCAGCATGCACATGGTGGAGTGACCTGATCTGAATCTAAGTTGGTGGTCTGAGATGAGGAAGGTTGGTGGAGAAAAGTAAAGATTTCTTATCTGTGATGATGGATTCCATGACCTTGCTGATGATTGGAAGTAAACTGATTGGTCTGTAGTTTAAATGGATTGGTTTTTGTACCTTATTTGGTAATGCTGTGATGTTGCCTGATTTCCAAGCAGAGGGAAGATGGCATATGGCAAATGATAGGGTGAAAAGAGCAGAAAGAGGAAGTGCAAAAGCAGCAGAGGAGGTTTTTAAGACATGTGAGATGATGCCGTCTGGTCGTGTTGCAGAATCGTGAGAGTAAAATAAGTCAGTAATCCAAAAGTGGAGTTTATCTTGAATTCCATAGGCAAAGAGATTGGAGATTAAGGCAGGATGCCAGACTGTATCAAAAACTCAACATATGTCTAGAGAGATGGGCCTGATCTTACGTCTGATGTTGAGGGCCCCCATCCATTGTTGGGAGAGTAGAAGCAGAATGGCCAAGGTAGAGTGACCTGGTCTGAATCCAAATTGATGATCTGAGACAAGGATGTTGGAGAAAAGGAATTATTTTATATCAACTGCAATGATGGATTCCATGACCCTTGCTGGTGATTGGAAGTTAGCTAATTCGTCTGTAGTTTAAAGGATCCATTTTTGCACCTTTTTATGTGATGTGATGTTGGCCGATTTACAGGCAGATGAGAAATGACCCAGGGTAAATGTCAGGGTGAAAAGGGCAGAGGGAGGAAGTGTAAGAGCAGCAGAGGAGGTTTTTCGGACACATGAGCTGATGCCGTCCGGTCTAATTGCAGTTAGTCGACGGTTGCCATATACTTCTGCACCTTCTCAGGCACAAAATATACAACGTCTGTGAGCAATTGGATATGATTGGATTGGGTGGGTACAGAAAAGAGAAGGAGGGGTTTGGGATGCCAGATTTAGAAGCAAACACAGAATTGAGGCATTCGGGCCTTGGCCTTCTCAC
>NC_136262.1:120460459-120470459 GCF_964187855.1 Myxine glutinosa
ATGCTTTACCACTTGCCATCACCTTTGTCTTTCCGATATTCACCTTCAGACCTTTTGTCTCCATACATTCCTTCCACTTGTTCATCTTTTCCTTCAGTCCATCCATACTTTCCGCAATCAACACCAGATCATCTGCATACAACAACTCCCACGGTAAACCCTCCTTTACGGTCTGAGCCAGCACCTCCATCACAGCTACAAATAGTAGTGGACTTTGTACCGACCCCTGATGCACTCCCACCTTCACCTCAAACTCATCACTCACTGTTCCCGTCCTTCGTCCTTACAGCTGTGCGTGCTCTTTTGTACATTGCCATCACTACTCTGATCAACCATTCCTCCACTCCTAACTTCCTCAATGCCCATGTCAATACTTTGCGTGGAACCCTATCGAATGCTTTCTCCAGATCAACAAACCCAAAAAACAACTTCTTCCTCTTATCCATGTACTTCTCCTGCAACTGCCTCACAATGAAAAGCGCATCTGTCGTTCCTCTTCCTGGCATAAATCCAAACTGCATTTCGTCGATCTTCACTTTCTTCCTTATCCTCCTCTCCAACACCCTTTCCAATACCTTCATTCCATGCTCCAATAACTTTATCGCTCGGTACGAGCCACACTCCAGAGGGTCACCTTTCCCCTTGTATAGAGGGACGAGGGTACTCAGTTCCCAATCCACTGGAATGCGGCCTTCTTTCACCACCAGATTACAGATCTCTGTCATTCTCTTCACACCCCAACTTCCTGCTGCCTTCAACATATCTCCCACAACTCCCGTCGGCCCTCCCGCGTTTCCACTCTTCATTGCTTTTATCGCTTCCTCAACTTCCTTCTCAGTTATCTTCTCTGCCGGTCCTAAAACTGGGTTACTCTCTATGTTGCCATCCCATTCATTCTCTGTATTCAACAGCATTTCCATATATCTTTTCCATCTTCCTTTAATTCCATCTGGGTCGACAACAATTTGTCCCACTTCATCCTTCAAGCAACTCACCCCCATCACATCACACCTCTCTTTCGGTATGTGCTTTGCAATCCTGAATACTGCTTTCTGACCCTCTTCCGAATCCAAGCGTTCTCCGAACATTTTCCTACATGCCTCCTGCGCCTTTGCTACCTCTTTCTTTGCAGTCTTCCTGGCTGCCTTATAACTTTCATGCTCTGCTGTTTCTGCTCCCGTACCCTTCGCCTTCTGCCACTCTTTGAACTTCTTCCTCTTCTCGTCAATCCTCTTTCCAACCTCAACATCCCACCACCATGTTTCCGAGTGCCTCGGTGGTCCTTTTGTCCATCCACATACCTCACCAACGGCTCCCAACAGACTAGCTTTCATTGACATCCAACCACTTTCAAGCTCAACCACATCATCCTCTACCCTACTCAGCCTCTCTTTTAATGCCTCCCTTACTGTCACCTCTTTCAACCTCCACACCTTCATTCTCGGTTGGTACTTCACCCGCCGAGCTCTCCTCGCACCTTTCACCCTTATGTCGCTGACAACCAAGTGGTGCTGTGAAACAGCCTCCTACCCCGGGATCACCTTTGTGTCCCGGAGGTGCCCCCTTTCTCGCCGACGCACCATCAGGTAGTCAACGGTTGTCGTCGACCCACCTGACGTGTATGTAACAAGCTTATTGTCCTCTTTCTGGAACTGAGTATTACAAATCAACAAATCAGCTCCATCATCAGACATCAGACATCAGACTCCATCATCATCAGAACAGACACGAATGCGCACACTAAAAAGCCAAGGGGGCCTGACGCGAGGAAGTGGGATGTCAGAGCACCAGAGAGCAATTTGGACTATGTCTTCCACAGTGTCATCTTCTTACAACCTTGTCATGCAAGAACTGACCGCAAATAGTTGCACAACTGGTGAACAACATAAGGAGTTGTCCACCTCCAGAGTGAGCAGAGATGAGGCTGACCTTGTTGAGGTTGTAGCCAAACTGGACAGCTTCACGCCGTTTTCGGATGATAAATCATTGCGTCATATCATCACAGGGGTTACTGCAAATGAGATTGTCAATGTACATGACCTATTCACAATAGGAAATGACATAGTCAAGAATATGGATAGCCACTCCGTTTTCTCGTATTCGCACAAATAGTCAGGTTCACTATGTCAATAAATTATATTTCGTTCAAAATCATGGTAGATTAGCAAACCTATACATTTTTGGAAAGGTTATAGCATAAGGAAACTAAAAATCAATGTTTACATTTGGAGAGATACCTGTATGGCGGCCATTTTGGATTTTCAAAATGGCCACTGTAAAATACATATTTTGTTCTATTTCTGCCTCCAATTACCCTAAAAACTTTTAAAAATATACTAAACCTATATTTTCAGGGACAAGGAATCCAATGAAAGTATCAAATTAGTGCTATGGGGAATGGTAAGACACGAATCAAAGGTTTTGAATTGCAAAATACTGTCTTTATATTCGTGATAAGTTGCATAATCAAATACATGTTATCATTTTGTACAGGCAGTTAATAACATCAAAATGTGTCACAATAATTCATATCACCAAACATACACAGGCAGTCAGCAAAATCATATATACACATGCAGTCAGTATAACTTCACATCTACACAGGCAGTCAATGACAAAATATACACAGGCAGTCAATGGCATCAAACATACACGATTACAGAATATGCCATTTAGAGTTCGTCATCACTGTCCTGTGTGTCGTATCCGACAATATAGTCCGCATCGTTTTCACAGTCCGTTCCACACAAGCAAAGGTCGGTCAAATTGATTGGCAAATCGAATTGGTCGAATGGTCGATCGAATCGAATCGATCGAATTGGTCGAATGGTCGAATGGTCGAATTGGTCGAATGGAATTGGTCGAATTGGTCGATTCGAATTGGTCGGAATTGGCAAATGTAAACATTGATTTTCAGATTTTCCATGTAATAACGTTTCCAAAAATGTATAGGTTTGCTAATCTACCATGATTTTGAACGAAAAAAACATAGTGAACCTGACTAAAAATGAGTTCGAAAGTCAAGACGCTTGCATCCGGCAGTGCAGTCAAAGTAGCCGAGGATCGTACCATCGATCCAGTGTTGTTATTCCAGAGGTTCCTAGTTGTGTCACAGACAGGTGATCTCCAGATAGACGAAGTGATGAACTATGAACTCAGTCCATACCCGATGTCTTTGTTCGAAGCAAAGAACATCTTACGTCAGCCGGATAAGCCACAATTGGCGGAAGCGATAAGGAACTATGCTTCACCCAAATCGGACAATGCTGTCACACAGACGGTCCCAGGGACAGATCACTATGTTCTAGATGGGGGATCGCTTTTGCACCGCTTAAAATGGATGGAGGGGTGCACCTACAGTTCAATTGCAGATGACTACGCCTCATTCACAGTCAAACACTATGCCAAAGCCACTGTAGTGTTTGATGGTTATGGAGCTGGGTCAAGCATAAAAGACTGTGCTCATCAGCGTAGAAGTAGAAATAAGAATGCGAACAAGGTGAACATTACAGGGGCGACAACATTGTTTGGAAAAAAGGAGGATTTCTTGTCAAATGAAGCAAACAAGCAGGCAATTATCCAGCTCATCATGGAACGATTGCAACAGAGGGGCTCCGAGGTGATCCAAGCTGAAGGAGATGCCGATGTTGAGATCGCAAAAGCAGCCGTCACAAAGTCTGCTTTCAAGTCTACCACACTCGTTGGAGAAGACACCGATCTCCTCCTACTGTTGCTCTACTACGCTGAGACAACAAACTGCACTGAACTCTATTTCCGCTCGGACAAGGTAAAATCAAATGTCTATAATATCAAGGTCCTTAAGAAGATACTTGGAGAAGCAGTCTGTAGTGATCTATTGTTCATTCATGCGTTCACCGGATGTGACTCAACGTCCAGAGTATTTGGGATCGGAAAGAATTCGGGGTTCCAAAGAATCATCAAGAAAGAAAAGGAAATGAAAGACTCTTCAAAAGTGTTCTGCTCACCAAAGCAAAGTCAGGATGCTGTGGAAACCAGTGGCTGCAGGGCAATGGTGGCACTGTTCAATGCAAATCAGAATGACTCCCTGGCATCTATCAGGTATAATATGCTCTGCAAGAAAGTTGCGAGAGCTAAGGCTTTTGTCATGCCTGAAAGACTGCCCCCAACATCCTCAGCATGTAAATTTCACTCCCTGCGGGCGTGGTTATGGAGTGGAGTATATGGAGTGGAGTTATGGAGTATTACCAGGTTATGGAGTGGATTGGCCGCAGTGATGAAATGGAGCCGTCCGAATGGGGATGGAGGGTAGAAGAGGGAAAACTCATTCCAGTGATGACAGACAAAAGCCCTGCTCCAGATGTACTTCTTCAGATGATTCACTGCAACTGTTCAGGAGGGTGCAAAACCCTAAGGTGTACCTGCAGAAAGCATGGGCTCGAATGCACCAGTGCATGTGGGCATTGCCAAGATGGCAATTGTGACAATATGACAAATGAACCAGTGACAGAAGAGGATGATGAACAAGACGGCATCTGAGAAGCCGTAATGTTGGATATTACACATTATGACATCGGTAGTGAGTAATACTAGAGTGTTCCCTTGATTAGGTCACTGATGACGTCATAGATGACGTCGTGACATCATTGCAAATGCGACATTCATTCCAGAAAGTACTGTTATTTGAAAAACATTGGTGAAAAGAACATTTGTTCAAACATCAGATTTGCAATTTGAATTTTTTTATGGTTATCGGTCAGATTTTTGACGTTTTTCTGCCGGCGGCCATTTTGTTTTTTGACTTCATTTTTGGAGACTTTCCCGTGCACAGAAATTGTCCAACTTTTGATATGTTGTTCACATCAAATACTACAAGAAAATGTCATAAAACGTTTTTTTGCAATTATTTTGGGGTTACGTGGTATATTGACTCTACTAATAGAAGCCCCTTCCATTGAGTTGGCGACGGGTGGTGTGAGTGTTGAAACTGTCGTACCTTGTGTCTGAAGGTCAGCTTGAATCTGTTTGGCAGTTGATGGAGGTGCTTTCTCCACCATTCAAACAATCCTTCGTTGCAATCTTCAATCAAGTTCTCTCGCGGCCATGTCCAGGGAGGATGGCTACAGTGCCATGGGCCTTAAACTTCCTGATAACATTGCGTACGGTTGACACAGAAACATCAAGTTCTCTGGAGATGGACTTGTAGCCTTGAGATTGTCCATGCTTGGCTACAATCTTGTCTGATCTCCTCAGACAATTCTCTGCTTTACTTTCTTTTCTCCATGCTCATTGCGGTACACAGTGACACAAAACAGCAGAATGACTCCTTTTCTCTATTCAAACTGGTTGCATGAGTGATTTTTATATTGCAGGCACGTGCAACTCACCATTGGTGAGTTAAATTCCAAGGTAAAGGAGAATCGCATGCTTGAAATCTAATTATTTCTAACAACGTCTAAAAGGCGCTAATAATATTGTCCAAGCCACATTGATTTCTGTGGAACAAGGTAAGATTTAGTAATGTCTTCAGCTTTCTTTGTTTTGTTCCACTGCAAACCAAAGAAATACATTTGTGGATACTAAAATATTTTTTTAATCAACAATTTCTGGAAGAAATTATGAATTATTTGAAAAAAGTGCAAACGTGCCAATATTTTGCCCATGACTGTATACACAGATATATATATATATATATATATATATATATATATATATATATATATATATAGATATAGATATAGATATAGATATAGATATAGATATATAGATATATAAAAAAAAATATATATATTAAGTAATGACTTGCGGTTGGGATTAAAATCAAATGAATCCATTTTTATTTCTCCAACCTTTAATGAGCAAACAAAGAACTGCTCGACGTTTCGATCAGCAACATGGATAAACGTGCATCCACTGACCTTTCTCAAGAGTAAAGCAAAACAACTCTAAAGCAAACAAAATGTAGCATAATTCAAATAAATTGATGAAAAAATAAACATGATTCGTAATAATTTATATGTTTGGTGACGCAGTTTCCCGGGTATGTTTCCGCATGAGAGGGTTGGGTCGCCACGTCAAAATCCAAGATGGCCACCACCATGTATGTCTGAACCTTGTGAGCGGAATATCTTGAAAAATAAGCGAAGTACCAACGTCTAATCTGGTGTGTGGGTGTATCTTCGCATAAGGAAGAACGCTATTGAAAATTGGGTCACCACGTCAAAATCCAAGATGGCCGCCACCATATATATGTCTGAACCTTGTGAGCGAAATATCTTGAAAAATAAACGAACTACTAACTTCTAATCTGGTGTGTGGGTGTATCTTCGCATAAGGAAGAATGCTATTGAAAATTGGGTCGCCACATCAAAATCCAAGATGGACCACAGACAAAAGAGAAAACAACGGGGGACCTAGGCGTAACGCTTGTTGGTCTTTTGGGTCTTCGGGGTGTTTTGGGTCTTCGAGGTGTTTTGGGTCTTCGGGGTGTTTTGGGTCTTCGGGGTGTTTTGGGTCTTCGGGGTGTTTTGGGTCTTCGGGGTGTTTTGGGTCTTCGGGGTGTTTTGGGTCTTCGGGGTGTTTTGGGTCTTCGGGGTGTTTTCGGTCTTCGGGGTGTTTTCGGTCTTCGGGGTGTTTTGGGTCTTCGGGGTGTTTTGGGTCTTCGAGGTGTTTTGGATCTTCGGGGTGTTTTGGGTCTTCGTGGTGTTTTGGGTCTTCGTGGTGTTTTGGGTCTTCGTGCTGTTTTGGGTCTTCGGGGTGTTTTGGGTCTTCGGGGTGTTTTGGGTCTTCGGGGTGTTTTGGGTCTTTGGGGTGTTTTGGGTCTTTGGGGTGTTTTGGGTCTTTGGGGTGTTTTGGGTCTTCGGGGTGTTTTGGGTCTTCGGGGTGTTTTGGGTCTTCGGGGTCTTTTGGGTCTTCGGGGTGTTTTGGGTCTTCGGGGTGTTTTGGGTCTTCGGGGTGTTTTGGGTCTTCGGGGTGTTTTGGGTCTTCGGGGTGTTTTGGGTCTTCGGGGTGTTTTGGGTCTTCGGGGTGTTTTGGGTCTTCGGGGTGTTTTGGGTCTTCGGGGTGTTTTGGGTCTTCGGGGTGTTTTGGGTCTTCGGGGTCTTTTGGGTCTTCTGGGTCTTTTGGGTCTTTTGGGTCTTCGGGGTCTTTTGGGTCTTCGGGGTCTTTTGGGTCTTCGGGGTCTTTTGGGTCTTCGGGGTCTTTTGGGTCTTCGGGGTCTTTTGGGTCTTCGGGGTCTTTTGGGTCATCTGGGTCTTTTGGGTCATCTGGGTCTTCGTGGTCTTTTGGGTCTTCGTGGTCTTTTGGGTCTTCGTGGTCTTTTGGGTCTTCGGGGTGTTTTGGGTCTTCGCGGTCTTTTGGGTTTTTGGGTATTCGGGGTATTTTTGAGCCTCAGGGCCTTGAAGGCTATTTTGGGTGTTTGGGGTCTTCAGGGTATGTTGGGTCTTTGGGGTGTTTTTGGTCTTTGGGGTATTTGGGGGTCTTCAGGGTATGTTGGGTCTTTGGGGGTCTTCAGGGTATTTTGGGTCTTAAGGGGTCTTGGTGGTCTGAAGGGTCTTGGGGGAAGTAAAGGGTCGTCAAAGGTCTGAGGGGTCTCAGCAGTCTTTTTTTTTTTTTTTTTTTTTTTTTTTTTTGTATACAGAGTCGAGGCTTGTGAAAGAGCTAACATTTATCAAACAAACAAATCAAACAAACAAGCAAACGAAGTATATAAAAAGGGGAGCGGTCGACAAGATTGGGAGAGAAGGGGAGGAAGCACACAAACACAATATTTGGGAGCAGGGCCATCGGGAGATGTGTGGGAGGGAGAGGGCCTGGGGGGAGGCAGGATAGGTATAAAACGCAAGGACACCAAGGACTTCCAGGAAAGAAGTCAAAAGTCACCTCAAAAAAGTGGATTTGGGGTGAAATTAACGGGGGTAGAAAAGATCAAGGTTTTGGATTGGGGAAGATAAGAGATGGTGGTGAACAGCCGTTTTAAAGACCTTTTTTTTTTGTTTGTTTGTTTTTTGTATACTGAATCGAGGCTCGTGAAAGAGCTAACATTTACTTCACAAACAAATCAACCAGACAAACAAAACGCACAAAAAGAGGGAGCGGAAAACAAGATGGGGAGAGAAGAGGAAGCACACAAACACAACATTTGAGAGCAGGGAGATGTGTGGAAGGGAGAGGGCTTGGGGGGAGGAGGCGTGGGAAGGGGGGGGGGGGGGGTGGAGGGAGAAGTATAAAACACAAGGACACCAAGGACTTCCAGGACAGAAGTTGGTATTTCAAAAAAGTGGAATTGGGGTGAAATTAGCGGGGGTAGAAATGATCAAGGTTTTGGATGGGGGAAGATAAGAGATGGTGGTGAACAGCTGTTTTAAAGACCTGGAGGGTGGAGTGGGATTGAAGAGAGTGAGGGAGTTTGTTCCAGAGGCGGGAGAAAAGAGGAATGAAGGAGTGAAGGTGAGCAGAGAGTCTTGATTTTGGCAGTTTGACCATAAGAGGGTTGCAGGCAGATCTTGTGCGACCTGTAGGAATATTTGCGGGACAGAGCCCAGAGAGAGCTGGGGGGGCAAGGCCAGAGAGGAGTCGGTAGAAGATGGAAAGACCACCAACCTGCCTGCGGTGAGTGAGTGAGAGGCCCTTGGAGTTAGCTTCATCGCGGGAGATTCCAATGATTCTGAATGCTTTGGTTTCAACAGCGTGAAGACGAGCTAGGTGTGAGGCAGGAGCACCAGCCCAGAGGGGAGAGCAGTATTCCATTGAGCTGCGGATGAAAGCCTTGTATGTGGTGAGGAGCTCAGGTGTGCCAAGGAAGGACTTCGCACGACGGAGGATGCCCAGTCGGCGACTGGCTTTGGAGGCCAGATTTGAAATGTGGTTTTCCCAGGAAAGATCATGGCAGATAGTGAGACCCAAAAGCTTGAGTGACAGAACTTCTTGGAGAGGATTATTCAGAAAGTGGATGGGAGGGTTGTCCAGTCGGTCTTTTCGGAGAGACATCATAAGAGTGTGAGATTTGTCAGGATTGAAAGACATGTTCCACTTGTTTGACCAGTCTGTGATTTTGTCCAGGTCTGCAGAGAGTGAGGAGGCAGCAGACTGCCGATCTGAGGGATGAAGAATGGAGCGACAGAGAGTAGAGTCATCAGCAAAGAGATACAGAGGATTTTCAAGAGAGTCAGAGAGATCATTGATGAAGACCAGAAAAAGCACAGGGCCCAGAACACTGCCTTGTGGAACTCCAGCCTGAACAGAAAGAGGAGATGAGAGAAACCCATTCAGGGCCACACGTTGACTACGACTAGAGAGGAAGTCCGCCAGCCATGCGTGGAGATTTCCATGGATACCAAAAGAGGAGAGTTTGGTGAGCAGAGCGGGGTGCCAGACCGTATCGAAGGCACGTGATATGTCAAGGGAGACTGCTCTAATTTCCTGTTTGGCATTGAGGACCTCCATCCATTGTTGAGAAAGCAGAAGCAGCATGTCCAGAGTCTAGTGTCCAGGTCTGAAACCAAATTGATGATCAGAGATCAAGCCATTGGAGAAGAGGAAAGATTTCATATCTGACGCAATGATGGATTCCATGACTTTGCTGATTAATTGGGAGAAGGCTGATTGGTCTGTAGTTGCTGGGATCTGTTTTTGCACCTTTTTTGTGCAAAGCGGTGATGTTGGCAGATTTCCAAGCAGATGGAAGATGACCTTGAGCAAAAGAGAGGGTGAAGAGAACAGAGAGAGGGAGTGAAAGAGCGGAAGAACAGGATTTTAGGACCCGTGGGCTGATGCCGTCAGGTCCAGTTGCTGCAGAATCCGAGTCGAGGGTTGACAGAAACTTTTCCACCTTGTCAGGAGGAAAGGACACAGAGTCCAGGAGCAGCTGGGTACGACTGGGTACGGTGGGTACAGAGAGGGATGGGTTTGGGACACAAGATTTAGAGGCAAACACAGAGTTGAGGCATTCAGCTTTTTCACGTGCGTGTCTTAACGCAATTAAGAGGGTTAATTAAGAGGGTGGTAATTTTATTTGAAGAAG